>NC_073624.1:147780920-148083950 GCF_029407905.1 Bubalus kerabau | reverse complement strand
AAATCAAACCAGTCAATCCTAAAGGAAATCAGTCCTGAATATTCACTGGAAGGACTGATGCTGAAGCTGAAGATCCAATATTGGACCACCTGATGCAAAGAACTGACTCATTGGAAAAAAACCCTGGGAAAGATTGAAGGCAGGAGAAGGGGATGACAGAGGATGAGGTTGTCAGATGGCATCACTGACTCAATGGACATGAGTTTAAGCAAGCTCTGGGAGTTTGTGATGGACAGGGAGGCCTGGTGTGCTGCAGTCCATGGGGTCGCAAAGAGTTGGATACAACTGAGTAACTGAACTGAACTGGAAGGTTTTTTATGTTTTTTAGAAATAAAGAATGTGGTACTTAGGAGAGTGTGCGCAATAGCCAATATATTGATTCACTCCTTAACAAATACTAGTATTTCCCACCCTGACCGACCTTGACCACAGTGGCCACACTTGCTTGCCAGAGCAAGTTTACAGAAATAAACCACACACCATCTAAATGTCTAAACCTGATTCCTTGAGTTACAAATATATTCTTTTCATTCAATTAACAAGTATTTACTTAGCACCTATCACTGTAACTAGGCTAGAATGCACAAGAAAAACAAAGTTCCCTGGAAGTAAACCTGAGGAACATGCACAGATACAGGTGTTGCACAGGAAAGGGTGAGTGAAGGGTGGGATTTTGTCAGGCAGGAAAAAGGAAGAATATGTACCATGAGAATGAACACGGAGACAGGGCCAAGCACAGTGAGCCTGGGGAAGCAGAAGCAGCTGGATACGGCTGAAAGTTCGAGTATAATGTAAGAAATAACATCACATAAGACAAAAGAGGTCAGTCATGTCAAGACCCTAAAGATCTCATATTCCATGCTAAGGAATCTAGGCTTCACCTATAATTGGAAGGCACTATTTTCCATTGTTTTGGGTGAGATGAACCCCATATGCAGAAAAGCACTAATTGGATTAATCTAGGAGAAACAGCGTTATAGAAAGAAAACTTGAGTTGTACCTAAGGAGAGCTTGTTGTTCAACATCCTGACTTTCCAGCTGGCTGGTATGCTCATCCCACAATAGAAGTGCCATAAATACTTGCCAATAATAAAGAGAAAGTTGAAATTGTCCCAGTAAGAGATAAATGCCTCAACAGCTGGAGCAAAGAAAATGGAGAGATAGGAGTGCTCTTATCTTATAGACAAGAGATAACTAGAAGAATGAGAGAAAGGCCGTTAAAGATGACTGAGTTTTCCATTTGTGGAGACCATGTAGATGGTAAACCATTGAACCAAATGAGTAATGCCAGAAGAGGAGCAAGTTTAGAAAAGAGCAAATGTGTTTACACCTATTAAACATAGAGTACCTTTGGCAACAATGTCATTTGGCAATGTTACAAATCAGGAGCTTACCAATGAGATCTTTCTGTTACAAAAAAATTGCTACTAAGTGTTTTAGAGATAAGTTTGTAAACTATTAAGTTACTGGCCACATTTTGATCTGCTCCCATATGTGTGAAGTGAGGAGTCAAGATTATTCATAGCAGTAAGGTTTATAACAAGTATTTTAAAAACACCTTAAACGTGGGACTTCCCTCGTGGTCCAGTGGCTAAGACTCCTCACTTCCAGTACAGGGGGTCCGGGTTCAATCCCTGGGCAGAGAACTGGATCTCACCTGACACAACCAAGTGTTTGCATGCTGCAGCTAAAGATCCTGCTTGCCACAACTAAGACCCATCACAGCCAGATAAGTAATAAATAAATATTTAAAACAAAACACCTTAAATGTCACTGATACACGAGGGTTTAAATGTCTGATCTCTTGTTTATGGTGGCTTAGTCAAACAGGAAGTCAGCATTTTTGAACAGATAATTTAAGTCCAGAATGAAATAGAAAAGGTTGGCTGAATTTAAGTTCATAATATTTTAATCTATTCTACTATACTCATATTCATAGTAGACTTAAAAAATTTCAAGTGGGTAATCTAAAAATCATAAAACACCACAGTTGACAGGTGTTTTAAATTAAGCACGTTTGAGTATTAACCAAGCTCCATAAAATTCCTTTAAACAAAGTAAGTCAACGAATACTTTGACTACCTTAGTTTCATAACTGTAATAGTAAGTATGAGTGTTTTTATGTATATATCACTTTGGACTTTACAATTTTCAATTTTTGATCACCATTGAATCCCAACAATCCTGTGAGATATGCAGACCAAGTGGAAATCACCTGCCAAAAGTTGAAGCGAAAATTCTATTATTGTTATACCTCCAAGGCAAAGTTTCAAGATAAAAGATAGAGACAATTTTATTCTCTCAAAAGAAAAGAAGTTTATTTCCTCTGGTTCCTCAGGATGCAAGGCATTTAGTGACTTTGTTCCATTCCTAGTTTTTAAAAATGTAGCTTTCAAAATAAGACACACTAAAATAAGGCACAGTGGAAATCTTTCCAAAACGACATTTCATACAGTTTCCCTATTCTCCATCAAAACCTATGATGGAAAAACTTTATGTTCTAGCTTTCTGAGACAAATTCTAAAAATAAGCTAATGTATCACTCAGTGTGCAAGACATGCCTCAGGTAGCTCCTCAAATTCCTCTAGATAACTTAAAGCAACATTTTACCAAAGCAAAAGAATGTAATACTGAAGCAAACTCTCCACATGGATTTCCCTGGTGGTCCAGTGGTTGAGAATCCACTTGCCAGTGGAGGTGACAAGGGTTTGATCCCTGATCCGGGAAGATTCCACATGCCATGCAGCAATTAAGGCTAAGCGCTACAACTGCTGAAGCTGGTACACTCTAGAGTCCCTGCTCACTGCAACTAGAAAAAGCCTGCATGCAGCAACAAATACCCAGCACACCAAAACAGAATACAATTTTTTTAAATTATTAAAAAAAAATAGTCTCCACAGATCACTCTACCAAGTTTCACAGGTGTCCCCAGCCCTTTGGGTTATTTGCTTACCTCCAAAGACACAATGACGGATGGCTTCTTTTTCAGTTCCTCACATTTCCTCTTCTTACAGATCTGATGGCTGTTCTTTCTATTCTTACAGTAAGTACATTCACCACAATTGGTCTTCTGCTGGCAGGGCTCACAGACCCCACATCTCTTTCGTTTCTTCTTTTCCAAGGTAGGTAGCAGAGTTGTGTAGGAAGGAGAAGAGGTACTAGCAAGTGGCACTGGCCTAGACACCACTGTGGTGTTGATGTCAACCATCCTGGTGGCGCTGATCTGGGAGGTCCCTCCTTCCAATGTGCTGGGACTCACCAGGGAGAGTTGGGCAATGCCCTGTGGAGCCGGCTGGAGTCCTCTCTCAGGGGCTAATGTGAACCCCTGAGTGTGAGCTGGCAGAAAGCTTATATGAACCTTCTTCTCATTTTCTATATTGTTCATAGGTATTACAGGAGGTACCAAAATTATCTCTGAGTTTGATGATGGTTGAGGAGTGTGACCTGAACCCGAAGGCAAAATCTGCATAGTGCCCGGGACCTCAAGTCCAGATGAAACAGTTCCCTGGGGCTCTGGCCATGCTGGGAGAGCATTACAGGTAGCAACTGGGTTAAGAGGGGCTGGAAGAAAGATAGGTGGGTCTGAGGCAGTACCACCACCCATACCAAGGACTTGTTGATTTAAGATAGCACCAAAGACCTCTCCTTGGACTGGAATAGCACCAGGAATCTCTGGTGGGTCTGGAGTCTCACCCAAAGGCTCTCCATGAACTGGGTTAGCACCAGGAACTTCCCATTGATGTGGGACAGCACTAAAGGCCTGTCCTAGGACAGGGGTGGTATCAGGAACTTCTTGTTGATCTGGGGTAGTTCTGAGTACCTCTTGATGATCTGGTTTAGCACCAAGGGTTTCTTGTTCTGAACCTGCCAAGAGGAGTTTTATTAATGAGGTAGGATATATTGACCCACCAATAGACAAACAGTTTCTAAGGTCCAATGCAGGTACAACTTTATTAAAGCTGGAGGTGGGGCAGCAATCATGTTCACTTTTGATGGGATCCAGGTAAGAATCAGACAGCTTAAGAGATTCTACTCGTGAACCCAAATCTTCTAACTGAATGCTGGGGTTTCCTTCAGAGGTAACCTTGAGGGCTGCTCTTTGGAGCAAAGGAACACAGACAGTGTCCTGAGCAAACATTCTAGGGGAATCACTGATATTATTCACTGTCTCTCTAGAGAATAGTTCTTCTCCACCACATGTCCCTTCCAGTGACCCAGAAAGAATCTCTGCTGCAGGGTCACTAGGAGTAGAGCAAATTATTTTGGAATCCTCGACACCTTGGGACCAAGACTGGGCTGTCTCTTGGCTCTCGTCTTTAATGAAAGATGCATTTTGTATGCCAATTAGCTTCTCTATGTCAGGGGGGACTGGGGGGTCTTGCATCGGGACTGAATCATTTTCTGAGTGCTTTACTCCCATGTCTGTAAGTACCTTATAATTACACTCATGTTGCTTTCCTAGATTCTTAGGTGGTGGAACTTTCTTGGGTCTGGCTATGACCATTGCGGGTTGGGAGAGTCGTCTGCTAAGAGAGGTGCTTCGCAGAGCCATTGTAAACCCATTGCAAGTTAAGGACTCTGGGTTCTGAAAAAGAACCTCGGTCCTATCCAAATTCATTCGTGCTGCTCCAGCTCTTGTCAGAAGGCTTCTGACTGGCACAGTCAGTTTGGGTTCTGTTTTTTTCTTAACATCTCTTTCTTGCACGAATTGCTCCAATTTTCCAGGGCTCACAGTCTTGACAGTCGCCACATTTTTGTTGGCTGGCTTAGATCCCTTCTTCAGTTGCTTGTTGTTCTTCTTGTTTAGATCTTCCCTCCTGACTAATTTGGAAGGTCTTGCGTGGCGAGATCGAGACATAGCTATGAAGTAGGAAAATCTGAAAGGGCATGAGGGACAGAGTCATTGGTCCTTTGGAAAGTCTCACTTCAGAGGAGAATCTGCATGCACCTTGGTTGTGCTCAGTTGCACGAGGTTTTGGTCTGAAATAAAAAAACATTGGCAGTGAGTCTTTTTTCTATGTAGTCTCTCATTTGAAATAGAATATTGGAACTTCCCTGGTGGTACAGTAGATAAGAATCTGGCTGCCAATGCAGGGGACACAGGTTGGATCCCTAGTTTGGTAAGATTCCACATGCTTTGGAGCAACTAATCCCATGTACCACAACTACTGAGCCCGAATTCTAGAATCCATATGCTGCAACTATTGAGCCCCTGTGCCTAGAGCCCATGATCCAAAATAAAAGAAGCCACCACAGTGAGAAGCCTGTGCACTTCAAGAAGAGTAGCCCCTGCTTGTCAAAACTAGAGAGAGCTTGTGAGTAGCAACAAAGACCCAGCACAACAAAAAAAATGTTTAAAAAAGAAATGGAATATTCACTAGCAATTATTAATTAAAATTAAGAAACAGAATATTTACTACAAAACAAAAGTATAATAGACACAAAACATGCTAAAGTACCCTTTAAACCTTGTATTCACAAATAAAGCTCCTTTAATTTCTGTGACAATTGATTAAGTTAATGAAATTCTTTGAATAAGCTAAGCATGGGGGGTTCTTTAAATTAGAAGCCACAACTATTGTAGTTACAAGTAGTTTAAAGCTCAAACCTAATCTTTACAAATGTGAATACTTAAAAGTTACCTCTTTATCTCTTAGTTCCCCAACCAGGTGGCGAGGGAAGGAACCAGGGCCACGGCAGTGAAAGCACAAAATCCTAATTACTGGACCACCAGGGAATTCCCCCAAAGATATCTCTTACACCCTTTTCTCAGTCCATCACTACCCAAGCAGGGCATTACCTGTTGGACAGTAAAGCTGCTAAAGCCAAAGGAAGAAGAGCTTACATTATCCAAGAAACTCTACTCCTGGGGACCCAATAGTATTAATAACATATTTCAGTTAACAACCTAAATTTTTCAGACATGTTTCTAATAAGCAGCCATATTTAAAAAACAAATTGACTATATGAGGATCTTTTATCTAGTTTGTTTCACTTTTTCTATTTCATATTCAGTGCTCCAATGGCACCCCTCTCCAGCACTCTTGCCTGGAAAATCCCATGGACGGAGGAGCTTGGTAGGCTGCAGTCCATGGGGTCGCTAAGAGTCGGACATGACTGAGCGACTTCACTTTCACTTTTCACTTTCACGCATTGGAGAAGGAAATGGCAACCCACTCCAGTGTTCTTGCCTGGAGAATCCCAGGGACGGGGGAGCCTGGTGGGCTGCCGTCTATGGGGTCGCACAGAGTCGGACACGACTGAAGTGACTTAGTAGTAGTAGTAGTAGTATACATGTAACTGAACCATGAAAAAAGAATTCTACTTTTTGAAATTTAGTAATGTTTCTATTTTTGCCAGTTTTTCTAAATGTTCTATGGACATCTAATAGCAACATATGAGATACAAAATTTTAAATATATTTGTGTAGGATATAAGATTAATATAAATAGAAATCTATTATATTTAAATTATTAGTGACATCATTCAAGATACTTTTCTCATTTTTTTCTACACTTGATAAAATTATTCTCAGAGAAATGTTAATATGTTTCACTATGATTATACATATATTTATTTTCCCTTGTTTTTCTTCTGATTTAGCTTTATTTATCCTTGTTTCTTTGTTGTTAGGTATCTAGTGGTTTACGATGTTTATCTTCTTTGTGAATTGTACTTTTTATCGTTAAAAATATTCATTTAAAAATAAATAAATTTAATTTAGAATCTACAAATTTTTAGTTTTATACATGCACACAAAAACAGCATAAAATCTGGGGAGTTAGTATCACCAGATTAGGTTACAAATAGAACTCATGGGTCCGCAAATATCTGAGTACCTCCTCAGTATAAGGAAGGCATTGTCCTTTGGACTGTCCACACCCAGAAATGATGTCCCTCTTTCCTCCTTCACCCAACTTAATCCAAAGACTGCTGGTTCTAGGTTCTTCTTGGTGGCCCAGTAGCTAAGACTCTGTGCTGTCAATGCAGGGGGCCAACATTTGATCCCTAGTCAGAGAACTAGATCCCACATGTTGCAACTAAGGGTTCGAAAGCTATAACTAAAGATCCCACGTGCTGCAACTAAGACCCGGTGCAGCCAAATAAGTAGATAAATTAAAAATCCAAAGAAACAAAGACTGCTGGTTCTAAAGCCCTTCTACCAAGGGTCCCAAAATTTTCATGCTGATATCTAAGCAAGGAAATTGGAAATAATGAGAAAATGAGATAATACAAACAATAAAGAATAATAAATCAAGCAACTATTATTTGAAAGTTCAGAAAAGAGGAGAAAATGAAAGGGGACTGGCCAAGAACCATCATCAAATTGCACTGTTGTCTCCTCAAATGGCCTGACTCTGACCTCAAAGAGATGGGAATACCAGACCACCTGATCTGCCTCTTGAGAAACCTATATGCAGGTCAGGAAGCAACAATTAGAACTGGACATGGAACAACAGACTAGTTCCCAATCAGGAAAGGAGTACATCAAGGCTGTTTATTGTCACCCTACTTATTTAACTTATATGCAGAGTACATCATGAGAAATGCTGGGCTGGATGAAGCACAAGCTGGAATCAAGATTGTCGGGAGAAATATCAATCACCTCAGATATGCAGATGACACCACCCTTATGGCAGAAAGTGAAGAGGATCTAAAGACCCCCTTGATGAAAGTGAAAGAGAGTGGAAAAGTTGGCTTAAAGCTCAACATACAGAAAACTAAGATCATGGCATCCAGTCCCATCACTTCATGGCAAATAGATGGGGAAACAGTGGAAACAGTGGCTGACTTTATTTTTCTGGGCTTCAGAATCACTGCAGATGGTGACTGCAGCCATGAAATTAAAAGACGCTTACTCCTTGAAAGGAAATTTATGACCAACCTAGACAGCATATTGAAAAGCAGACACATTACTTTGCCAACAAAGGTCCGCCTAGTCAAGGCTGTGGTTTTTCCAGTAGTCATGTATGGATGTGAGAGTTGGACTATAAAGAAAGCTGAGCACCAGAGAATTGATGCTTTTGAACTGTGGTGTTGGAGAAGACTCTTGAGAGTCTCTTGGACTGCAAGGCGATCCAACCAGTCCATCCTAAAGGAGATCAGTCCTTGGTGTTCATTGGAAGCACTGATGTTGAAGCTGAAACTCCAACACTTTGGCCACCTGATGTGAAGAGTTGACTCATGTGAAAAGACCCTGATGCTGGGAAAGATTGAGGGCGAGAGGAGAATGGGACAACAGAAGATGAGATTGTTGGACGGCATCACTGGCTCAATGGACATGGGTTTGGGTGAACTCCAGGAGTTGGTGATGGACAGGGAGGCCTGGCTTGCTGCGGTTCATGGGGTCACAAAAAGTCGGACACGACTGAGCGACTGAACTGAACTGAACCAAATGATCATCGGTCTGTGGCGAAATGAGAAAAAAAAAGAGGCTGAGTACACCTGAAACTAACACAACATTGTAAATCAATCAGTGAAAAAGTGAAAGTGTTGGTCTCTTTGTCATGTCCCAACTCTGCGACTCCATGGACTGTAGCCTGCCAGGCTCCTCTGTTCATGGAATTCTATAGGCAGTAATACTTGAGTGAGTTACCATTTCCTTCTCCAGGGGATCTTCCCCAACCCAAGGACTGAACCCGGGTCTCCTGCATTGCAGGCAAATTCTTTCCTATCTAAGCCACCAGGGAAACACAAATCAACTATATTTCAATTTTAAGAATAAAGAAGTAAAAAAAGGCATGTAAAGTTTTTCATAAGTCTGATTTAATTTAATTAATGTCTTCCTTTTTCTCTTATTAAAATTTCCTTTCTAAATATATAGAGTGCTTCCCTGGTATCTCAGTGGTGGAGAGCCTGCTTGCCAACGCAGGAGACAGGGGTTTGATCCCTGGTCTGGTGGTATCCCACGTGCCTCGCAGGAGCTGAGCCTGTGTGCCACAACTATTGAGCCTGTGATCTAGGACCCAAGAGCCACAACTACTGAGCCCATGAGCAGCAGCTACTGAAGCCTGCTCACCCTAGAGCCTGGGCTCCCCAACAAGAGAAGCCACAACAAGGAGAATTCCCAGCACCACAGCTAGAGAGTAGCCCTCCCTTCCTACAACTAGAGAAAAAGCCAAACAGCAATGAAGACCCATTCTTAAATTCTTAAATAAATAAAATTTATTTAAAAAGTAGAAAATTCCCTGGTAGTCCAGTGGTTAGGACTATGTACTTCCATTGCAAAGGGAAGAGGTTGCATCCCTAGTGTGGGAGGTAAGAGTCTGCAAGTTGCATGGCCAAAATAAAAAATTTTTAAAGTAATAAAAGTCCTTTTTTTGTGAAAAGGTGGAGATGGGTTTTTTTCTTTTCTTTTAAAATTATTACCTGGTACAGTAAAAATTTGACAGTCCTCTACCATCCTCAAATTTTGGTTTTGTTTTGGTTGTACTTTTTTGATCCAGGTAATCCTGGGATACACTATTTGATTTTGTGGCTAGAGATGGTGTTGCATTAGAAAACCCTCCGTTTCAAGCTGTGATCACCAGCTGTGTCCTTCAGCAAACTATTTAACAGGAGTCAAGTTTCCTGTGTTTGAAATGAGGTTGTTTGGGGGGACCAATGGGCTTCTCTGGGAAAAACCTAGTGGTAATGGTTTCATCCTTTTGATATCTGAAGTAAGAACAAAGACTTTGAAAATAGATGTGGGTTCAATTTCTAGATCAGAAACATTATCAGCCATGTGATTTTGACAAATTCCTTGGTCTCTCTATTTCTCAGTTTACTTACATGTATTAGAATAAGAAGCATAATAAGAACTTTCCTAGTGGTCCAGTGGTTAAGACAGCACACTTTCAATGCAGGGGTCATGGGTTTGATTCCTGGTCAGGGAAATAAGATTCCACATTCCTTGGGGTATAGGAGGAAAAAAAGCATAATAGTACTGACTTTACTGGGTTACTACGAGAATAAAATGAGATGATCTATGTAAAGGCTTAGCACAGAGCTGGCATATAATAAATGTTTTATAAATGAGAGCTTAAAAAAAAAAAGTCTGCCTATAGACCAACATACAAAAAAAAAAAGAGAGAGAGAAAATAAATTTAATAGTAGTTATCATTATTATAGAACCAATTTAATCCTGAGTCTGCCATATCCTGCAAAATAAGATCTAATTCTTTTTTTCTGTCTTCACTTAACACATTGTAGGCCACACACTATAATAAAAGATCTCAGAGCACAACATTTAGAGTTAAAGCATTGAGCCTTTAAGAAAGATTTTTAAAATAGACATTAGTGATAACATTAACCACAAGAAAAACAGCATTTTGATACATCTGTGCTAAATACAAATACTAGGCTAAATACAAACACTAGGCTAAATACAAATCCACTTGAATTCTTGGCATTTAAGCTTACTGCTTTTCCTCTTTTCTTAAAAAAAAAAAAAAAAAGTACACCCAAAACAAAACAAAAACAAAAACTAGCTCTTTTGCTGTGAAAAGCTGTAGGATATTTTCTCCAAAGACCACTGGTTTTCACACCACCATTTTTAGAAAACAAAGACATTCCAATTCTAATCTCCAGAAAGTCAGCAATCTTTATAAGGATGTATTTTCAGATAACAAAAAGCAATCCATCCCATTCAGTAGAAATTCAGAAATTCAATAATATCGGTATAAGCATACTTTATGTCTTATATCGAGATTACATGGCTAAAAATTATTAGGGGCATATAATCTAAGTACTGCAATCAGTCATGAAAATTAAAATTTGTATGCTGAGGCAAGTAATCTGTATATGCCAGAGGGTGTCATGGGATCTGCTTTTGAAAGTAGTTTATAACTTGATCTCTGTCTCATATATTCTTTTATATTTTTTAATGGAAGTGCTTTAGAAATTCAGACTTGTAATTAAGATAATGTTTACCATTCAAACCTTATCTCCTGAAAAAGAGCCTGTCAAGGAAATGGGAAAGGTATGAGCAACACGGATTGGAAAGATGTGGCCTCTTTAAATGGTAACAGCATTTTTATGAGATCCTGAAAGAGGCCAATGACCCCTAAAAACCCAACTGCATGAAAGAAACCACTGGGTACCACTCAGCCAAAGAAACAATCAGAAACAAAATAAGGACTCTCGCAAGATCTTAATTTTATCACTTGGCTCCAATGATGAAATGTAACCCCTTTTGTGATAAACTAAGTTATCCCCAGGGCTGAACTCTGAGAGGAGAGGCAATAAGCTTTTTCTGAAATTTGGGAGGTGGGGGGAAGGGAGGGAACCTATTCTATTATATAGATTCATATTTAAATATGGAATTTTCTACACATCTTATTTTCCTTATTAACTTATAAACATTAAATGCTTTATTTCATTTTTGGGGTGCTTTATTTTTTATAGAGTACTTTAGTCATAGAAAAATATATTTACAATTGAATACTAATTCCACTTCCGTTTTTCATTTCTGATGAAAACTGATATTTCAGTATTTTTCAAAAATCAGCTTTATTCTACTCTAAAGTATATCCAAGAGTCTGAGTGCATGGAAGTAGCTACAGGATAACATGATTGGAACAGAAAATAAGAGAATAATGTCCTTGTTATCAAACATACATAGTAGGTCCCAGAGGGGGCCTACATGCAATTAATTGATACTATCTGGTGAGCTCTATGTTCCTGGAGGAGAAAACAAAGCAAAATGAAACAAGCAAAACTTCCAACAACTGTGGGATGCAAAGCATCACTTGGGTAACTAGTATTTTCAGCAGAGGGCATCAAGATCCCCAACCCATAATAATTTTTCCCCCTAAAGTGTCCTTGTGACATAAGGGACTGGAGTTGGAGTAGTACATGAGATCTAAGCATTACTGCCCAGGAGATAAGGGCCAACTTATAATTTAAAACATGAAAAGAGATTCTAGCCCAAAATAGAAAATCGAAGGTTACAGAGAAAGTGCAGAAGAGGCTAGATCAGGTCCCAGGGCCTATGTGTGTATCTGCTAATTATTCACACATAATTTAAACATAGCTAACCAAATTGATCAACAGGATCAGACTTCTGCCTCAGTATTATTTGAGTTTACTAAGTAGTCTTTCCCTAAAGAAGCCTTAAAAAGGGGAGGTGAGGGGAAGCAAAAACAATTTCTGATGCCATCACCTTGCCTAGAAACTGAAAAGCTGTCTTCCTAAACTGTATCAGTTGTCTGTAAAGGACAATATTGACAGTACTGTGATAGAAAAATCTTCTCCCACCTACATCCCTCCTCCTTCTGGATCTCCCAGTCCCCTGAGGCAGGAAGTGGCTGAACTGATGTAACCATCCAGCCCACATGTCAATTTAAAATTATACTGCAATCCTTCCCACCACCAGTAGTGGCCAAAAAAGTGGTGAGTATTTGCATACATAGAGCTAGTTTCGAAAGAAACTCTGATTTCATAGTCACTCCATTCAGCTTCTTAGACTTTACAGGCTGCTGCACTTGACTGAGAAATACAAGACTTAAAGCATTTCTTTTTAAAGGGCACCACTTCTCTTAGTTTTCTCCAGTAACTAAGTTCTGAAGGAAAAGGAGGTGGACGGGCTGCTTGTAGTTCCTAGATAGTTTTCTACCACAGGAAGTGTGAGAGCTCTCCGCACATGGAAAGACTGTGGAGGGAAACTCACTAGAATGCCTGCAGATTTAGTCAAAGGCTCCTTCCATATGTAAAACACCCTTGCTGCCCTGCCGAGAGCGAGGGGGGAAAAAAGCCAAAAAGGGACCCCGCCAATAACAAGAAAAGCATAAAACATGTTGAGAAGAAGAGGAAAAAGCAGAAGGAAGAAAATGTCTAAAGGAAAAAAAAAAAAGCAAAAAAGTAGAGGAAGGGGGAAGAAACATGTAGCAATAAAGCTAGAATATAAAAAGACAACTGGATCAAAACACAAGACTAAAGTTAGAAAGATGGAGGGGTGGGAAAAGAGATAAAGAGTAGAGGGAAGGAAAAATACAGAGGCAAAGAAGAAGGTGGGGGAGGGGAGGGACAAACCAGATAAAGAGTGGAGGAGGAAGAGAAACAAAGGGCAGGGACAGAGGTGATCCAAAACTCCAACCCATCAATTCTAGAAGATCCGAGCTGGGAGCCATAGTTAACCCTCGGTTAAATGGTAAGCGGTGATCCAGGAGTTCTTAATATGAGCTACTAGTCTTTGCAAAGAGATAGGGGCAGTGGATACTAATAACTCTCATACTTGATTCTGAAGTTTAATTGAAATAATAACATGGTTTTAAACACTGTCATACATTGACAACCAAGCTAATTAAGAGCTCTTAACTGGGGAGTGAAGGCACTTGGGTTTCAACCTGTGTAACCAACGCAAACCAGTAAAATCAGGAAATTCACTCAAAATCAACGTTACCTGAGGCTTTTAGTTCTTAGAAACAACGCTGAGTAATCCCCAAACCTCTCCTTATCTGCATACCCGCCTTGTTTAACTATACACATAAATTCCTAATATGTCTTAAAAAGCTCTCGCCCTAACCGGTTCACAAGCACATTTTCCAAACTCATTTTGGCATCCTGAGTGAGGCCTAAGGAGGCCGACATTTTTTAATTTTACTTTATAACATTGAGGAGAGGGGGAGGTGGAAAGGATGGGCACTTTTCAGTTCAGAGCGGACCTGAGGTTGCTGCCCTGTAGCGCCGCCCTTAACCGTCTGGGTGCAGCGCTCAGAGCACTCCGCCGGCACTAGACTGTGCACCTAATCGACTCCTCGCTCAAAGTCTTGAAACACTTTTCAAACATGTATTTATAAACTGATCATTACTGTATTATGCAGCTCATTCAGTGCTCAAGAGTAGAGCCGGGGAGTAGGGGAAGAAGCAATGGGCGAGTTGGAGCTGGGGGAAAGACTCCCAGTTCAAGTAATACTTATTCTCTTGTTGATACATTAATTTTTATTGGGTCAGAAATGCCCAATTTCTGTTCCCCATTACAGTGGGAAGTATACTGTGACGGGCCAGCAACTTCCCGACCTCTTTTTTGTAGAGACTGCGCACAGCCCTTAGTAGCTGAATCGCTTTGGGAGTCTGGGTGAGAGAGGGGGAAGGAAGAGAGGAGAGGGGGTGAGGAGGAGAGGGAGAGAGACCTAGCCCAGTCTCTTCCCGACACGTGAAGTGGCGGCGGTCCCTGGCACCCCCAGACCCGGCCCCTCACATGCCGTCCGAAGTGTCCCGGCACCCAGCTCCGCACATCTCCCATCCTAGGGCCCCACTCCAGGATTCCGTGCTAGTGATGCGACGGCAAGCCGGCGCTTTCGGCGACCGAGAGGCGCCCGTAAGGGTTTTTAGAAGGCCATTTTGACAGAACACTTTTCTATTCCCTACTCCCTTCCTCCCCGATCCGCAGAACTCCAGGTCAACCTCTGGCAAGCCTCTCTTGCTACTTCCACTCCAAAATTTTCGTCCCTGAAGCCTCCTCCCCGAAAAGCTCAGGAAAGGCAAGTGCCAAATGTTCTCCCAACGAACTGGCCCCCTGTATTAGCATGGGGGAGGAAGAAAACTTCTTTTCGGGGCACACTTGAGTGTGGGACAGTCCGGGTTCCCCATCCGAAACTTGCCCTAACTCTTCGCTCTCCTCAGCCCGAGGCGCTCGGACCTCCGTTTCTCCTCTGAGGGGCATCAATCACGGGCACAGTCGGGGAATCCCCACCTCCCAAAGCCACGCTTGCCCTCCCCCAAATCCTCCAGTTTCCAGCGGAGCCCGGGGTCCTAGCCTGAGGCGCTCGGCTCTCCCCACCCGGCGTCCCAGCCCGGCCTCAGGGCAGGCGGCCGCGTCCTCTGGCTGGGGGCATTGTTTACCACCCGCAACAAAAGCGCCCCAGCGGCCTTGGGTGGGGGGTCGCCGCGGGGAGTGGGCCCATCCCTGCGACCCCCGCGGCCCCGCGGACACGGAACCCCGGCCCACGTCCAGCCCCAGCCGTGCACTGCCCTTCGCAACCCCTTCCGGCCTCCGCGTGTGCCTCCCCAGACCCCTGCCCTCTGTCCCTCTCCCAACTCACCACTGGCCCCCTCAGGCTCCGAGGACTGCGCGCGTCCCCCCGGCTCCAAGCCTGCACCAGCCCTCGGGGAAACTTTCCAACTTGCGATCGTCCCCACAACTTCGGAGTCAGGGGCCCCGGCGGGCGCGAGGGGCGCGGGAGGGCCCCGGGAGGACACCTACCGGCTGCCTGGCAGGGTCAGGGCCCGAGCCCCCGGGGTGGGCGACTGCTTCCCAAAGGTCCACAGCGCAGAGGCAGGTAGAGTTGCATGACTGGGGCGGGGCAGGGGGGCGTCCGGGGGGGCAGACCCGGGAGCAGAGGGCCCAGCGGCTGCGCGCACAAAGCGGCGCGGGAGCGGGCTGCGCTGCCACTCCCCGCCAGGTCAGCCCCCCGGAGCAGCACTGTCTCCCCAGGACAGACCTCAGGGAGTGAAGCTGGGGCTCTGCCTTCCCTGGACCCTGCTCTGCTGAGCGAGAGGCAAAACGCGAGCTGGATTTCCCTAAACTGGAGCTGGACTCTCCTGTGGACCCTTACCCCTCCCCTTGGCCCTCTTCTCTCCCAACCATTTTTTTTTTAAAGGTCAAAGGAGAGTATTGGAGAGGGAAAACGTTATCAAGATCTTCTTGTCGTGACCTTTTTTTTTTTTTTTTACGAGGTACTCTGGGGCTGAGAGAAAAATTTGGGGGTCTCTGAATTGAATGTTTATGGATACATTAATGGGGATGCGAGGTCAGAGATGCCACCATTGAGCAATATTTGGGTCGCAAGCAATGGAAAACTGCCCTCAGCACCTTAGAGAGAAGCCAGAGAAGGGTTGTGTTCCCTTGACTCAGAGCTTGATGTCTCAAGGGTCATCATAACATTTTTGTTAGTTATTTGCCTTTGTGCGTTGGTGGTATTCACTTTCCAGATGAAGAAGACATAGGAATAAATAAGTTTTCATCATTAAGAGGAATAACCAGTGCCAGTATACCAAAAGTAAGACTGACTGGGGCGTTCCAATTTCTCCCGAAGTGTCTGATGGGCTGTTGCTTCTTCCAGCAGACAGTTATTATACAGATATGGGAATCTAGATCTTTAATGGAGTCACAGTGGTAAGGAACATAGAAATCATTCCTTCCAGGTCAAATTTCAATGGAAGGGAAAAGACTACTTGTATTGCCTTCCACACCATTCTGTCCTTATCCTGAACATAATTTTTATTCTTTGTTATACCTGCTTTAATAAACATAACCAGATTGTTCTTTTGAGAAAGATTCTTAAACTTTCAAACTTTCTCACTGATTGATTCATTCAAATTTATTCTTGAGCTAGGAGCCGGGCATACAGAGTTTAATGCAATTTGCTTCCTACCCAGGAGGAACACACATTCCAGGTTTGCAAGCAGAGCAAACGAATGGCTCCACTGCAGTATTTTCAGGGCTACAGTCAGATAAATACCTTGATTGGAGAAAGAAATGTGGTTTTTAAAATAAAACTTCTGCAAAAATGCCACTCTTCTTAATGTTTGCGAAAGCCTAATTGTCAGTATCTTGTCAGAAACAATCTCCTAGGACCAAAATGAAAAGAATGTTGGGAGAGTTTGACTGAAAACTTAATTTTCTTAAAGAACAAAGGGAGAAAGGCTATCATGAACTAGCAATATCCTGGCTTTTGTCAATTAATTGAAATGATTTACTTTAAAAGGTATTGAGGGGCTTCCCTGCTGGTCCAGTGGCTAAGACTCCCATTGCAGGGGGCTAGGGTTCGATCCCTGGTCAGGGAACTAGATTCCCTGTGCTACTACAAAGATCAAATATCCCACATGTCCCAGCCAAATAAATTATTTAAAAAAGAAAAAGAAAAGCTATTGAAATGGAAAAATCACACAAAGATATAGAGAAATGTCCAAGACAATGCTTATTCTCTCCATTTCATAAACATTATTTGAGTCCATACTATGTGCCAGGCACAGTTTCATACTTAGGGGAAACAGCAGGAAGCAAACTGAAACCTCTTCTCTAGTGGTGCCTTGGTGCTTGCATTCAATAATGGAGTGGGGGCAAGGAGAATAAAAGCTAGAAAGCAGAATACACATAAGTGTGTTAGATGGTGACGGTGAGAGTGGGAGGGGGGAGAAGGAGAGTAGGGGACACTGAATCCTGGGGAAAGCTGCAATTTTAAATCCAGCAATCAGCTCATGGAATAGATCTGAAAGAGATTAGGGAGGAAGCTGGGGGAGATTTTATGCTTAGGAGGGAGCAAATGCAAAGGCCCTGAAGGTGGGTTTGTATCTGTGGTGACGAAACAATTTCACTGTATTTCACAATGGTAGAACATTGGAAACTGGAACTTCCCTGGTGGTCCAGTGGTTAAGACTCCACTGCAGGGAATGCACATTTGATCCCTAGTCAGGGAACTAAAATCTCACATGCCATGTCCAAAAAATAAAATTCAATTAAAAAATCAGAAACTGAGTAACAGTCTCATTAAAAACAAAGAAAAAAACAGGATAGATAGGTCCCGATGACCAAGTCTGAGACAAGTTTGAGTTTGGAAAAGAGGTTTAGCTTGGAAAAGCAAATTTGAAAGTCTGCTGCTGCTGCTGCTGCTGCTGCTAAGTCGCTTCAGTCATGTCTGACTCTGTCCGACCCCATAGACGGCATCAATCAGCATGTAGATGACAATGAAAGTCACCTTGGTATCTGAGACTTAAAACATAGCCCTAGCAACATCTGGTTCATTTGAACCTGTAAGAAAAGGGGTCTGATAATTACAACAGACACTAAAAGGTTGAATAAATTGTGGGAAACTAAACAATAACATGAGGTATCTACCCAAAGAGAAGAAAAGAAAGTGCAATTCTTTCCAGACCTCAGTATCAAAGAATAAATGTTTAAGCAATTTCCTACTATCCTTGCTGCTAAGTCACTTCAGTCATATCCGACTCTGTGCGACCCCATAGACGGCAGCCCACCAGGCTTCCCCGTCCCTGGGATTCTCCAGGCAAGAACACTGGAGTGGGTTGCCATTTCCTTCTCCAATGCATGAAAGTGAAAAGTGAAAGTGAAGTCACTCAGTCATGTCCGACCCTCAGCGACCCCATGGACTGCAGCCTTCCAGGCTCCTCCGCCCATGGGATTTTCCAGACAAGAGTACTGGAGTGGGGTGCCATTGCTACTATCCTTACCCATTCTTAATAACAAAGGAAGAATTCCAGTCTTATTTCCAAAAACCTCTCTAGAAGAGAGAGGTGAAAATAAGGTAGGTATTAAATCTTTGCTTATGTAACTTCCTAAATACGTAATTGTAATTTCAGCTTAGTTGCCCTGTTTACTAATTAACTTCAGCGATGTCCTCTATTGGCAAAAAATAAATAAATAAAATTTTTTTCTGTTGGCAAATTTTTTTTAATTTGGCAGAACTGCTGATGGAAAACTCTTATACATCCATAAAAGTAAAAATTGTGCAAACAACTGAGAAGGACAGACTTACTATTCTCTATAAGGAGAACAGGCGTGGATGGATGGATTGATAGATGATATAATGATATAATAGTAGCTAGGAAAGAGTTAATAGTCCCTTGGTGATGTGGGACACTAACTACAATCAGAGAGGTCCTGGAAGAGCAGGGGAGGGTGGGCGAGATAAACCTGTGCTAACAGCTCAGCATCGAAAAAGACGTAACTCTATCAATTCTGCTAGAAGTCCAAGAAAGCAAGGAAAACCTAGAGTTGAAAAGACCCAAGGGAATTCTCAGAGAATTTTCATGGAGCAGGTCTGCAGGAATTGGCATTTACTTGTCAGTTTACTGGCAGATGCAGACCTAAAATCTTTTTCTCACTCAAGTTTTGAAACTGAATCAAAGATTGTCAAGAAAACATAGGGTGCATATAACACGTGGTAGGTACAAACCAAAAGACACCTCAGTTGAGAAGGTGGTAGAGGAAATCAAATTGATATTCTGAGGGAGAAAAAATTTTAGGCTTGCCAAATTGGTTTTGGAATTGGTTTTGGAAGGAAGTGGAAAAATTAGCATACCTTCACAGTAACTATAGAGAATGAAGATATATTCTAGTTATGATAATGAAACAAGATCTTTTATTATATAGTCAGCTTCCAAAAGAACCATATCCTTTGGACTTTCCTGACAGTACAATAATTAAAACTCTGAGCTCCTATTACAGGGGGTGCTGGTTCTATCCTTGGTTGGGGAATAAAGATCCTACATACCTCGAGTTGTGGCCAAAAAAAATTTTTTTTAATTAAAAAATAAACATATCCCAAATCAAGAACTATCTGAGTGTGGTCAAGCTCAGTCTGTTTTGGTAAAAACTCCTTCCCTACTTCTATGACAAAATTCAGCCATTTTCCCCATTTATGCCTTGTCCAGCAACTTTAATGATAAACTTTCCAACCCACTAATTCATTCATCCTCTTAACCTCTCCAGAATTTAACCTATCCTGGAAGCATCCTGATTTGACTTCTACATCCACATCATCCATTTTCTCTACTGTTTGCAAACAGCAGAATTTTGTGAGAGCCTTAGACACCTTTGACATTGTAAGACCTAAATCTGCATTAGGTCTTTATTTCTCCTCAGCAATCACTATTTTGGGAGTTTTTGAGTCTCTTCCTGCCATGAGATCTGTTCTAAGCCTTTATTTTCTTAACCTCCAAAGCTGTCCACAGCCCAGGCTATCAAGAGAGGCTCTTGATTTCTTTTTTACTTCTTCCAGTTTTATTGAGATATAAATGACATATAGCACTGTATACCTTTAAGGTGTGCAACATAATGATTTGATTTATATACATCATGAAATGACTGAAAGTTGTTGAAAGTGAAAGTGCAGTCGTGTCCAACTCTTTGCGACCCCATGGACTGTAGCCCACCAGGCTCCTCAGTCCATGGCATTTTCCAGGCATGAATACTGGAGTGGGTTGCCATTTCCTTCTCCAGGAGATCTTCCCGACCCAGGGATTGAACCCGGGTCTCCCGCATTGTAGGCAGACACTTAACTGTCTGAGCCAGGTGTGCAACATAACGATTTGATTTATATACATCACGAAGTGATTACCACAATAAATTTAGTGAATAAGCTTTATCTCAGGTAGAGGTACTTCCCTGGTAGCTCAGAGGGTAAAACGTCTGCCTACAATGCAGGAGACCCAGGTTCGATCCCTGGGTCAGGAAGATCCCCTGGAGAAGGAAATAGCAACCCACTCCAGTATTCATGCCTGGAAAATCCCATGGACCGAGGAGCCTAGTGGGGTAGAGTCCATGGGGTCACAAAGAGTCAGACACGACTGAGTGACTTCACTTTCATTTTCACTTTCATGTAGAAACAAAATGAAGGAAAATTTTTTTCCTTGTGATGAAAACTCTTACAATTTACTCTCTTAAATTTTACATATGACATGTAGCAGTGTTATATTGTGTTGTACATTATATCCCTAGTGCTTATTTATTTCATAATCGGAAGTTTTTGTGCCTTTTGACTATCTTCATCCAATTCCATCTCCCCCCACTCTCCACCTCTGATAACCACAAATCTGATCATTTTTTATATGAGTTTCTTTGTTTGCTTATTTATTTTTGAAGTGTAATTGACCTACAACGGTCTGTTAGTTTCTGGTCCACAACACAGTGATTCAATATTTCTATCTATTACAAAATGATAACCACAATAGATTTGTTTTTCATATATAGCATTTTAATTATTTGGCTGTGATGGGTCTTCATTGCTGCCTGGGCTTTTCTCTAATTGTGGCGAGTGGGAGCTACTCTCTAGTTGCGGCGCATGGGCTTCTCACTATGGTGGCTTCTCTTGTTGTGGAGCTCAGGCTCTAGAGCACGCAGGCTTCAGTAGCTGCTGTGCAGGAGCTCAGTAGTTGCGGCTCCTGGGCTCTAAAGCACAGGCTTGACAGTTGTGGCGTGGGGGCTTAGTTGCTCCATAGCATGTGGGATCTTCCCGGACCAGGGATCAAAGCTGTGTCTACTGCATTGGCAGGCAGATTCTTCACCATTGCTCCACCAGGGAAGCTCTACAATGGATTTCTTAATTACCTCTCCCTCCCTTCCTGAACAGTACTGTTTCCTTCCTTACCTGAAGTTTTTTCCCCTGTTACGTGGCTGTCCATTTTCTTGTGCCCTTCAGCCTAGTCTCCATGCTACTTTATTGGAGCATTACTACATTAATGAACCCTTCTTTTTAGTCTCTTCAGGCTCTTCTTCACTAGTACCTTGTCTACTGTCTAGAGGTCTTCCATGTTTATCATACTTAGGACATGCTTTTGCTTTGTCTTGCCTTCCCGTCTATCTTTAGCCCTATTTCTCTCCATGACAAATTCTATTTCATGCTGTTTCCTGTTTCTATAACAGCTATTTGTTTCTGAGTCCACTGACTTACTCTCCTGAAGTTACATTCACAACACAGCTCCTTTATTCCCTTTTTTCATCCCCCCTGCCCCCACTCTCGGAGAAGGCAATGGCACCCCACTCCAGTACTCTTGCCTGGAAAATCCCATGGATGGAGGAGCCTGGTAGGCTGCAGTCCATGGGGTCGCTAAGAGTTGGAATGGCTGAGTGACTTCACTTTCACTTTTCATCTTCGTGCATTGGAGAAGGAAATGGCAACCCACTCCATTGTTCTTGCCTGGAGAATCCCAGGGACAGCGGAGCCTGTTGGGCTGCCGTCTATGGGGTTGCACAGAGTCGGACACCACTGAAGCGACAGCAGCAGCAGCAGTAGCAGCCCCTAGCCTACATTTTGACATTTCTCATCCCTGGAATTGTGTGACACCTATAGGCCACCCTGGTTCTTCTCCTAGAAGTCCAACCAAAATGCCTTCACCATCTTCTTCCTCTGGCTACTTCCTTCTTCAGAGCCCTCTTGGCATTGCAAACACTTTGGATCTCCTGGTCCAGCCAACTTCCAAAGCTGACTCTCCAGCCCTGAACGTTTTGCTCTGTGGCTGCAGTCCATTATCTCTGGCCCCTGAAGCCATGTGCTGTGTTCCTCATCTCTTTCTTTGCATTTTCACCTGAGACATGCTGGGACCTGCTCTGCTCTGATACTTGTTTCTTGTTACATCACACGTGGTGACTTCTACCTAGCAGGCACATTAAAGCCACCTGTCTGAATTATTTCCAAATGTTTTCTTCCTCTCTTCTGAGAATTCACTTAAGGCTGTCAATAATTTGGCGAGTCTCTTCTAAACAAATGTACTTTCTCTAGCATTGTGAATAGAGGAGATGGAAAAGTTGGGACAGATACAGGTCTTCCTGGAATGTCCTTCTCCCTCCTGTTCTCTCCTCTCTTTCCTCTATATTACTCTCATTCTTGCCAGGCTGGCACACTTATCTTCATCCCTCAAAACCCAGCTCACAAAGCTCCTTGTCTGTGAAACCTCACATAATAACCGAGGCAGAATTAAAAGCTTCGTAGCTCTCTCAACAGTGTTTCTGCAATAGTCCCGTATCTGTCATAGTACTTCTCTCTCGTGCCACCCCAGTTACTAAACTGTACACCTCTCAAAGGACTTCTCTTCCTTTTCTATATTTCCAGTGCTAGTTCCTGGTCCACACATAGTGATTCAGGACATAAAACAAAGCAGACACCCAATATTTGTTAAATGACTCTCAAGGTCCTATCTAAACTATCTAAATGCTGTGACTGCAATTATATAATTCTATGTGAGAGTGCTAAGTCATTTCAGTTGTGTCAGACTCTTTGAAACCCTGTGGTCTACAGCCTCTATCCACAGATTCTCCAGGTAAATAATGGGAGTGGGTTGCCATACCCTCCTCCACGGGATCTTCCTGACCCAGGGATCGAACCTGAGTCTTTATGTCTCCTGCATTGGCAAGCAGTTTCTTTACCACTGGTGCCACCTGGGAAGCCCATATAATTCTATATGTTTGTACAAATGAGGCTAATGTCTTGGTAATCTTCACATTGTCACAATATCTTACACATGACAGAAAATGTAAAGTGCTTGCCACAGGCTCACACAAAGCAGGGACACTGTAGGTCCCTTTCCCATCCCCTCTTCTTAGATATAAGATGCATTTCAAAAATATCTATCGTTGCCTTAAAGTTTGCTAAAGCCTTCACCATCTGAAGACTTCTATTATTTAAAATCCACTGATAACTCAGTTCCTCTAGAAAATTGTTCTTTTTTAAAAATTAATTTATTAATCAGTTTATTTGAATGATCTGAATCTTAGTTGTGTCATGCAGAATCTTTGATCTTCGTTGTGGCTTGTTTTCTTTGTTTGTTTGGGTTGTGGCATGTGAACTCTTAGTTGCAGCATGTGGGATCTAGTTCCCTGATCAGGGATTGAACATAGGCCCCATATATTGGGAGCACAGAGTCTTAGCCACTTGCCACCAAGAACCCTAGAAAATTGTTCTTGAACAATCCTACTAGGGAATTCCCTGGTGGTCTAGTCATTAGAACTCTGTGCTTTCACTGCTGGGGCCTGGGTTGGATCCCTGACCAGGGAACTAAGATCCTACAATCTCTGAGTGGCCTGGCCAAAAAATAAAATTAAATTAAAAATTAAAATTAAAAAAAAATTAAACAAGAAATAACCCTACCAAACATACATAACCTCAGAATTATCTCCCCTCCTCAGCATTCATGAAGAATAGTGTTGAACTTCATTACTTTATACTCATTGATAATGTGATTTTGACACTCTTCATTAGTTTTATCTATGTCCACATTTTGTTTCCCCAACTATGTGAAAACTTCAGAGTAAGACTCATATCTTCTATTTCTTTTGTGTCCTATCTCTTTAGAGAAACTGATACTATAATACCCTCAATAAATATTCCTGACAGGCCAAATATTGACTGACAGAAGCAATTGGATAATATATCTCATGTTATCTTCTCAGTGAAAAACACTAAGTAAATCCATCAGAGTTATTATTGCTCCAGTGTGTGAATAATATAATTGCTACTGTTGATGGAATACCATCTTTACACATTATACTATACTTTCTAAACAAACATGGCTTTAAGTATATAAACAGAGGATACTTTAAGTTGCCGCGTAAATGCCCTAGACTTCCAAGTTTATCTCTCTAGCCTGACCCCCATTTTTGAGCTCCAGACTATTTTGACTTAGATCCTTCACGGACTTTTTAAACTCAACATTTCCAATATTACATTACTCTTAAAACACTCCTTACCACTGACTTCTATACACACTTCCAACCCCCGCCCTACCCTGCCTCTACCATATATCTAGCTACTCCTCCATCTTCTTTACCAGCTCATCATTCTCCAACTGGCCATTAGGCATTGCAGTTACTCAAGGCTGGGGCTTCCTTGGTGGCTCAGACAATAAAGAATCTGCCTGCAATGCAGGATATCCAGGTTTGATCCCGGGGTCGGGAAGATCCCCTGGAGGAGAGAATGGCAAACCACTCCAGTATTCTTTGGAGAATCCCACGGACAGAGGAACCTGGAGGGCTACAGTCCATAGGGTTGCAAAGAGTCAGACACAACTAAAGTGACTTAGCACCCATGGACACACAGAAGGCTGAGTTCTAGGTTCTCTCTCTCTTTAGCTTGGACTTAACTAATATTATATTTTCAGCCCAGACTGCTCCATATATTCACCTCTTCAGTATCTCCTCTTAGAGGTCTCTGAGGCCTCTGCGTACTCGATATGTTGCTACCAAGCAACTCATTCTCTCCCGTCCTTTCACTTTGCCCTAGAGTAATAACAAACTGATCCTCTCCCAGTGATCCTTGCCTCAGTGAATCCATCCAGTCATGTAACCAGGAACCTAGGAATTAGCTTTGACATCTCCCTTTCCTCAGTCCTTTTACTGAATCCATCACCAAGTTCTATCCCTTTCATCACTTCAGTATGTCTCAAGTCCATCCACTTCTGTCCATTCCCATGGCCTTTACTCTAGACCAATTGCCATGTTTTGCAATAGTGTACTCACACCCACTTTTGTCCTATTTCATTATCTAAGCCACAGGCAGAATGACCATTTTGAAATATGCCTCTCTATGTTAAACACAGCTTAACACTGGCTTCATGTTGCTTCAGAGATAATGTCAAGACTCCTAAAGTGGCTACAAGGCTGCCAGTGGCTATAAGACTTGACCTATTTTTCTACCTCATCTTACATCACAAATATCCTAATTTTCCCCACTCCAGCCTCAGTGGCTTTATTCTAAAATTGCAAGCCAATAATTCTGTTCTTGTAAACCAGTGAATTTCATTGGCAGATATGTTTTATTTTAGGTAAAACTTTACAGTTCTTTCGTTTAGCAGCTCCCTCTATTATCTTACCAGGAAAGGCAATGGCACCCCCCTCCAGTACTCTTGCCTGGAAAATCCCATGGACAGAGGAACCTGGTGGGCTGCCGTCTATGGGGTCGCACAGAGTCAGCCACAACTGAAACGACTCTGCTAACTCTACTAAGTCGTTTCAGTTGTGGCTGACTCTGTGCGACCCCATAGACGGCAGCCCACCAGGCTCCGCCGTTTCTGGGATTCTCCAGGCAAGAACACTGGAGTGGGGTGCCATTGCCTTCTGCGGGCTATTATCTTACACATTTGTCAATATAAGTGACCTAACTGAACCCTGGAGGGGCATAGTATGGTAGTGCATTTGAAGTTGTGATTAGACCCTTGAAGACCCCAAACTCTTCTGCCATTAGCTCTGATTCTTTTTTCTGGAACGTCTATTTTTTGGCCATGCCATGGGGCATGCATGATCTTAGGTCCTCAATTATGGGATGGAAACTTTGGGTTCAATCATTACTTCCTTAAAGAAGGCTTCTGTAAACTTGTTTAGGTCATTCCTCTTTTTATGCTCTTATATTATCATGCACTCAGCCTTTTCTCAGAAGTACTTATCCCAGTGTCAATTTTACATAAATTTCTCTGGTTATTTGATTAAGATCTCCCTTTCCCACTAGAATATAAACTCCCTGAAGTGCAGGGCCCAAGTTTTTATTTACTGCTGTATCTCTGATACATAGCACCTGTGTAAAAAATACCTGTTGACAACAATAAAAATAAATGAGGTCAGTTCTTTAATTGCTAGCTCGTAGAAATTATATCTAATTGTAACTACATTGAGATAATGCAGTTTGTCGTCTGAAATACTCAGAAAATTCTTACTCTTTTTTCAAGGCTCAGTTCAAGACTCTAGCTTTTCCTAATGTTCCTCTCACCACCCCATCCCAATAGACCTGGCCTCTCTCCTCTTTGTACCTTATAATACTTCTTGCACACCCCTAATATTGGATAGATACTGACAAATTGTACTTTTTGTGTATACTTTTTTTTGGAATAGCTTGCTCTCTTACAAAAGTCTTTGTAGGAATTTTATCTTATTTTTATAGCTTGACCATCTAACATAATGGCTGGCATACAGTAGGTGGGCAGTAAATATGTATTGGTTGGATGAATAATGATCTGTTCTGCAGGTCTAGGGGTGCACATACTAAGGAAATGAAGGGAATATAGCACATACCAAGTGCTGAGCACTGTGGTAGGTCCTTTGCTGAAATGATCTTATTTGATATTCACATCATATCTCAGGGGAAGTATCACTCATCTTTTACAGATTAAAAACTGAAGATCAGGCCTTTATTGCCTTTAAGATAACTGACCTGTTAAGTAGAGAAGCAGACAGTCATGTTTCTGTTTGTTTTCACTATACTGTATTAGAAATTTAAGGTACATCTTTGGGGGACTGTAGAAAAAGACAATTAGAAATGTTACTTTTCATTTTTTGGATACCTGATCACTAATGCCATAATTTAAAAAAAGACACCGTTTCCTAAAATTCCTGCTTTCAAGACTTCCCTGGTGGTCCAGTGGTTAAGATTCTGTGCTTCCACTGCATGGGGCATGGATTCAATCCCTGGTATGTTCCTGGTTGGTGAAATAAGATCCCACATGTCACGAGGAGAGGCCAAAAAAACCCAAAAAATCAAACCATATAAAATGTTGTACAATGAAATGAAAGGTGTAAGACCCGCCCCCTTCCTTCATGCATTCCACTCTACAGAGGTAATCTCTGCTGACAGTTTCTCGTGTATCCTTTCAGAAATTATTATGATATTTCTTCTAATATACTAAAATGCTATACTTTATATACATATAAAAGAAAATGTGGATGTTTAATTTCATGTGAAGTTGTATAGCATCTAAAATATTTTAAATTTTGTTTATGGATACATTCTACTAAACACACAAAGATCATGTTGCATGAGTGCCAAGTTGCTTCAGTCATGTCTAACTCTTTGTGACTCTTTGGACTGGAGCCCACCAGTCTACTCTGTCCATGGGATTTTTCAGGCAAGAATACTAGGGTGGGTTGCCATGCCCTCCTCCGGGGTATCTTTCCGACCCAGGGATGGAACCCAGATCTCCTTCAGCTCCTGCATTGCAGGTGAATTCTTTACTGCTAAGACACCAGGGAAGCCCAGATTATATGTTATATATGGATAAATTATGTTGTCGTTGTTGTTCAGTCGCTAAGTCATTTGTGACTCCATGGACTATAGCATATCAGGCTTCCCTGTCCTTCACTATCTCCCAGAGTTTGCTCAAACTCGTGTCCTTTAAGTCAGTGGATAGTTGCTATCCAACTGTCTTATCCATGGAAATTATATATGACTCCATAGTTATTTAAGTTATAAGGCATCTCTGATATATGATCCTTATTCCTGGTAAAAATAACTAAATAAAAGTTAATGATCTGTGGTCTAAAAGAGACTAACGGAAGACTTAAAAAGACAACTAAGGTTCATGACAATGTTTGTTAAAATGGGGCCTCCTCTGGAAGTTTTAGAGCCCATGCTCCACAACAAGAGAAGCTACTGCAATAAGAAGCTAGCGCACCGCAGCTAGACAGTAGCCCTGCTCGCCACAACTAGAGAAGCCTCCCTGCAGCAAGGAAGAGCGTGTTCCCCACAAGGAAGACCCAGCGTAGCCAAAAAAAATAGGGGCCTGTCTTGGATTTGGGGAAGCTTGGGTTGGGGTGGGCAGTGGGCAGGAATGACCCCTGTCTGCAGCTGGCTTAACCTACTCAAACTTGGTGTATGACTGGGTGAAGGTGGCCATCCTCTTCAGCGTTGTCAACACCATGGTGCACCTCAACCCCTTGGATCCCCACCAGCCTCCCCAGTGTATCACAGTGCTCTACATTTTTGAGGAGATGCACTTTGACCTTGGCATCAACGATTGGCTCTGCAAGTCTGTATATGACCACATTGTTGGGGAGCACTCTGCAGTGATCCCAGAGCTGGCGGCCACTGGGGCCACATTTGCCATCACCACTCTGTGGCTTTGTCTTATGATATTGTCTACCTGTGGTCATGCCTTAACTGCTTTGGCCTCAACTTTGAACTCTGGGTACAGAAGCTGGCAGAGTAGAGGCCTCTAATGTGAATTGAAGCCTCACGTTTGGAGCAGATGTTCTGCAGGCTCTGAGCTATCTTTGGGGCCATGCACTTCTGAGCCATTATCGCGTACAACCTTGTAAGCCTGAACAACCTTGAGTTCACAGAGCTGGTCGCCCAGTCCCTGCTACTCACAGGGTTCCCAAAGACCATGCTAGCTGTCCTATTTGTCACCTACTGTGGTGTCCAACTGGGGAAGGAGCCAGAACAAACCCTGGTGCAGGAGGAGGAGCAGAAGAAGGACAAAGAGAAGCCGGAGGAAGAGGGAGGGGAAGGAGAGGTCCTGCTCAGCTATTCCTGATTCCAGGTCAAGGCTAGGCCAATGGGCCTGACCGATAGAATAAAAGACTTTTCCACCTCTAAAAAAATAAAGAAAAAAATGGAACATTGATTTCTCCCTGTTTCATGAAAAGCTGGGGTATATGTGGGGTTGGGTGAAGCTTTCAAAGATGACTTTTTAGGTAGTTATTGCTATATTCACTCTATATGGTATTCACATATTATCCATATTTTTAAAGAACTTTTGCCAAGCATTTGGCCTTTGGTATTTTGTGTATTTTCATCTTTACTGTTTCTGCTGTAATTCCTATTCCCTTTCTGTGCCTTAAACCTGTCCCTCTTTCTGTTTTCCCTCTTCTGTTAATTCTCCATCAAGTATCTTAACCACCCTAGCAAAACCTGAAGCAGTTTTGACTTATCCTATGCCTTGCCTTCCATATCTAATTTCTTACCAAGCACAAAAGGTTCTGTGTCTTCCATCTATTTTCTTTCTGATCATGTTTTCATGCTCTCACCAACTCTTTTGTCTGGAAAATTGCGAACACTTCCTATCTCACTTCTTTACTGTTGTATCTGTCAGTGTCTGTCTTCCCAATTATCATGTTCATCTTTTCCAGATTGATTCTTCTAAAATATAGTTGTTATCAGTTTCTCATTAGCCGCTGAATTGAACCTTTAGCCCAAGATTGAAACTGTTCGTGATATAACCTTGACTTATTTCTCTAACGTCATTGGTCAGTGGTCTGCCATACAAATGTTGGGGAGTCATGGAGAAGGGGTGAAAGATCCTAAAGCAGGCAAACTGGATAATTCTTTGTTTTTTGAAAGAGTTGTGCTTCCTTATGTGTGTGTCTGTGCAACCTGTGTGTATATAGGTATGTGTGTTTGCCCTGAATGATGTTTAGCTGTGTCAAAGGACAGTTCAATGACCTCCTTCCCGGGTTCAGTTCAGTTCAGTCACTCAATCCTGTCTGACTCTTTGCAACACCATGGACTGCAGCACACCAGGCCTCCCATCCATCACCAACTCTCGGGAGTCCACTCAAACTCATGCCCATTGAGTCAGTGATGCTATCCAACCATCTCATCCTCTGTCACCCCCTTCTCCTCCTGCCTTCAATCTTTCCCAGTATCAGGGTCTTTTCAAATGAGTCAGTTCTTCACATCAGGTGGCCAAAGTACTGGAGCTTCAGCTTCAGAATCAGTCCTTCCAATGAATATTCAGGACTGATTTCCTTTAGGATGGTCTGGTTGGATCTCCTTGCAGTCCAAGGGATTCTCAAGAGTCTTCTCCAACACCACAGTTCAAAAGCATCAATTCTCTGGCGCTCAGCTTTCTTTATAGTCCAACTCTCACATCCATACATGACTACTGGAAAAACCATAGCCTTAACTAGATGGACCTTTGTTGGCAAAGTAATGTCTCTGCTTTTTAATATGCTGTCTAGGTTGGTCATAACTTTTCTTCTAAGGAGTAAGCATCTTTTTATTTCATGGCTACAGTAACACATTTTGGAGCCCAGAAAAATAAAGTCTGTCACTGTTTCCACTGTTTCCCCATCTATGTACCATGAAGTGATGGGACCAGATGCCATGATCTTAGTTTTCTGAATGTTAGTTCTAAGCCAACTTTTTCACTCTCCTCTTTCACTTTCATCAAGAAGCTCTTTAGTTCTTCTTTGCTTTCTGCCATTAGGGTGGTGTCATCGGCATATCCTTCCTGGGTGACCTGTGACAAATATGATCGGTCTTTCTTCTGTATCCTTACTTTTTACTTGTGTATATTTATTTTACTTTTAGGGTCACATTCATCCTCTGAAATAGTATATTAATCTAGGGAAAGGATTAGTTTTTCTCTATTTCTTTAGCCTCTGGCCACTAGATGCTAGATATTCTAGAAGTGAAAGTCATAGAAAAAGTTGGTCTTTAAGTAGAGCTATCATTATTTACTGTCTATTCAGTGTCAAAAGACATAGCAAACAAACAAAACAGACAATTCCTACCTTCATGGAGCTCACATGCTAGTGGGGGGAGACTGATGATAAAAACATTTTACAGGCTTCCCTAGTGGCTTGGTGGTAAAGAATTCACTTGCCTGTGTAGCAGACATGGGTTTAATCCCTGGTCCAGGAAGATCCTACAGGTTGCAGAGTAGCTAAGCCCATGCACCACAACTACTGTGCCTTGGCTCTTATTGTTGTTCAGTTGCCAAGTCGAGTCCAGCTTTCTGTGACCCCATGAACTACAGCATGCCAGGCTTCCCTGTATTTCACTATCTCCTTGAGTTAGCTCAAACTCATGTCCATTGAGTCAGTGATACCATCCAACCATCTTATCCTCTGTCACTCCCTTCTCCTCTTGTCCTCAATCTTTCCCAGCATCAGGGTATTTTCCAGTGAATCAGCTCTTCACATCAGGAGGCCAAAGTATTGGAGCTTCAGCTTCAGAATCAGCCCTTCCAATGAATATTCAGGGGTGATTTCCTTTAGGATTGACTGGTTTGATTTCCTTGCTGTCCAAGGGACTCTCAAGAGTCTTCTCCAGCACCACAGTTTGAAAGTATCAATTTTGGGAGGCTCAGCCTTTTTTATGGCCCAACTCTCACATGTATACACAACTACTGGAAAAACCAGTAGTGCTCTGGAAGAAAGTGAAAATGTTAGTCACTCAGTCATGTCCAACTCTTTGCAACCCCATGGACTGTAGCCTGCCAGGCTCCTCTATCCAAGGGATTCTCCAGGCAAGAATACTGGAATGGGTTGCCATTCCCTTCTCCAGGGGAACTTTCTGACCCAGGAATTGAACTGGGGTCTCCTGCATTGCAGGCGATTCTTTACCAGCTGAGTTAAGAGGGGAATCCAATATATATATTTAATAAGCACTGATAAGTACCATGAAAAAAAACTAAAGGAGAGAAAAAAGAAGACAAAAGAGACAATGAGCTTCAGTTCCATTCTTTTCTTCTGTTTTCCTCCTCCCTCCCTTTTTTCTCTCCCCTCCTCCTATCTTTGCACAGGGCCCCTTGCCATGAGATCAGACTCCCAGGATTCAGTGCCACCTGCAGGCCACTGACCAGGCTGAAGGACACCAAACTGGGAGGATCAGTTCTAAGGCAGGAGGGCCGCATTAGTGATTTAATTTAGCAAGAAGGCTGTGGGCTTCAGTGCTTGAAAATATCTAGTCACCTTGGTCCTGGGGCAGCCCTGCTGGATCACTGCCCCTCAGGACCCAGTGTCCTCACCTGTAAAACAGGCACAAGAGTCATTGGTTCTCTCCCTGTCTCCTCCCTGCCCCTCCTGTCTCCCTCTCAGGCCCCAGGAGACTTGGCTCTTGGCTCCTGGCTCAGGGAGAGCACCTAAGACTGAGTTCCTGGTGTTGCCTTGCTGAGGCCCACAGAGCATATCTTACTCCTGGAGTGAGGGGCATGGGCGGGGGGAATTGCCTCAAATTATGAAGGGGCTCCAAGCTCAGGGGAGGAGGGTATATTTATCAAATAAGCCACAGAGCTGGGCTTCTAGGCCAGGCACCCACCTTCCAGGAGTAACTGGGTCACCACTATGGCGACCTCTGCACGCTCCCCTCCCCCACACCTCAGGGAAGCAGCGCAGCTTTGAAGAAGGCTTTCAAGGACCCTCAAGAGCTCCTCATCCTGCAGTTTTCCATCACCCCTGCTCCAGTGGTCTGCCTGTATGCAGCGTACTCTCTTTGATCACCCCAGAGCAAGACTCCAGCCTCCATGACCTTCTCTGAATTCCTAAGGGCAGAACAGTTGGGAATCAAAGGAGAAGCAGCCAGGAAACCACCTGAGGCAAGATTAAAGGGACCATTGAGGTTCATCAAGATTAAGGAGATCCAACCACCACTGCACACACCCTAATCTTGTCAGCAACCTCACCCCTTTGAAACTTTGCAGAAGAAGGAATGAAGACTGTTACTGCCTTGATCCTTATCACATACCCTTGCCTGACTATATAATCTCTACTTAGGCTTCCATGGTGGCTCAAAAAGTAAAGGATCCTCCTGCAATGTAGGAGACCCGGGTTCGATCCCTGCATTGGGAAGGTCCTCTGGAGAAGGGCATAGCAACCCACTCCAGTATTCTTGCCTGGAGAACCCCCATGGACGCAGGAGCCTGGTGGGCTACAGTGTAGGGTCACTAAGAGTGGGACATGATGGAGCAACTGACACATATGGAAGAGTTGGACATGACAGAGCAACTGATACATATGGAGGCAGGAGGCATGGAGGCACAGTTCTTGAGGCACTAGCCTACTATGTTCCCCCTTTACTTGGAAAAGTAATAAAGCCACTCTTTCCTTTTCATCTTAAAAAAGGAAAAGAAAGAGAATGAGTTTTGGTAGGGGTGAGGGTGAAGTGGGTAGTAATTTTAAATATTACAGTCAGGAAAAGCCTCCTTGAGAAGCTAGCTGTTCAGTCTCCCAGTCGTGTCCAACTCTTTGCGACCCAATGGACTGCAGCATGCCAGGCCTCTCTGTCCCTATCTCCCAGAGTTTGCCCAAGTTCATGTCCATTGCACCAGTGATGCCATCCAGCCATCTCATGCTCTGATGCCCTCTTTTCCTTCTGCCCTCAATTTTTCCCAGCATTAGGGACTTTTCCAATGAATTGGCTGTTTGCATCAGGCAACCAAAATACTGGAGCTTTAGTTTCAGCATCAGTCCTTCCAACCTCCCTGGTGGCTCAGGTGGTAAAGCGTCTGCCTATAGTGCGGGAGACCCAGGTTCGATTCCTGGGTTGGGAAGATCCCCTGGAGAAGGCAATGGCAACCCACTCCAGTACTCTTGCCTGGAAAATCCCATGGACGGAGGAGCCTGGTAGGCTGCAGTCCATGGGGCCACAAAGAGTCGGACACAACTGAGCAACTTCACTTACTTACTTAGCTTCAGCATCAGTCCTTCCAATGAGTATTCAGGGTTGGTTTCCTTTAAAATTGACTGGTTTATCTGCTTGCTGTCCAAGGGATTCTTAGGAGGCTTCTCCAGCACCACAATTCAAAGGCATCAATTCTTTGGCACTCTGCCTTCTTTACAGTCCAGCTCTCACAACTGTATGTGACTACTGGGAAGACCATTGCCTTGACTTTATGCACTTTTGTTGGGAGAGTGATGTCTCTGCTTTTCAACACACTGTGTAGGTTTGTCATAGCTTTCCTGCCAAGAAGCAATCGTCTTCTGATTTCATGGCTGCAGTTACCATCTGCAGTGATTTTAGAGTCCAAGAAGAGAAAATCTGTCACTGCTTCCACCTTTCCCCTTTTATTTGCCATGAAGTAATGGGGCCAGGTGTCATAATCTTAGTTTTACTAATAGTTTTAAGCTGGATTTTTCACTCTCCTCCTTCACCCTCATCAAGAGGTTCTTTAGTTCCTCTTCACTTTCTGCCTTTAGGGTGGTATCATCTGCATATCTGAGGTTGCTGATGTTTCTCATGCCTATCTTGATTCCCCCCTTGTAACTCATTCAGCCTGGCATTTCCTATGATGTGCTCAGCGTATAGGTTAAATAAACAGCGTGACAACAGACAGCCCTGTCATACTTCTTTCTCAATCCTCAACCAAGCAGTTCCATACAGGGTTCTAACTGTGGCTTCTTGACTGGCACACAATTTTCTCAGGAGACAGTTAAGATGGTCTGGTATTCCTATCTCTTTAAGAAGTTTCCACAGTTTATGACCCACACAGTCAAAGGCTTCAGCGTAGTGAATGAAACAGAGGTAGCCAAAGATGGAGAAGCTGTATACAGTCAGCAAAACCAAGACCTGGAGGTTGACAAGCTTACATATGTATAAAATCTGAAGCAGGAGATTGGAGGAAGTTACATGGAATACCTAGGGGTAAAGAAGTACAGGTAGAAAGAACAGCTTGTGCAAAGCCCTGGGAGAAGCATGCCAGGTATTTATGAGGAACAAAGAAGCCAGTGTAACTGAAGGAAGTTCTAGGCATTGAGGTCAGAGACATAACAGTAAACCATTGTAGGAATTCCCCAAGTGATATGCGAAGCCATCAAAGGGTTTTGGGATAAGATGTGACAAGATATGCTTTAGGTTTTAAAAAACTGATTTGATTGCCATCTTGGGAATAGAAAGTAGGAAGCAAGAGAAAGTAGGGAGAGTATTTAGGAAATTAGTCAAGCTTTATGGACTGACTATGGAGTTGTGATTTAATGAAATGAGGAAAGGTTGCAGGTGTAGCATGTTTGCGAAGAAAGATGAGGAATTTAGTTTTAAATATGGCAAATAGATGTGCTTCCCTGGTGGCTCAGTCGGTAAAGAACCTGCCTGCAATGCAAGAGATCGCCTGCAATGCAGGAGACCTGGGTTGGATCCCTGGGTCAGGAAGATCCCCTGGAGAAGGAAAGGGCAACACACTTCAGTATTCTGGCCTGGGAAATCCCATGGACGAAGGAGCCTGGCAGGCTACAGTCCATGGGGTTGAAGAGTTGGACATGACTTAGTGTTAAACCACCACCAATGGCAAATAGATGCCAATTAGATGAATGAGTGGTGAAACGGGAAATATGAATCAATACAGTTGGAGAGTGAGTGGGAAGGGCTGGAGATTGGGAGTCATCAACCTATAAAAAGTGAAAGTTAGCCACACAGTTATGTCCGACTCTTTGCGATTCCATGGACTGCAGCCTGTCCCACTCCTCTGTCCATGGATTTCTCCAGGCAAGAGTACTGGAGTAGGTTGCCATTTTCTTCTCCAGGGATCTAACCAAACTGGGGATTGAACCCAGGTCTCCCACATTGCAGGTGGATTCTTTACCAGCTGAACCACAAGGGAAGCCCCATCAACCTGTAAATGCTATTTAAAACTCTTATGGTGGTGGGTTAGTAGCTAAGTAGTGTCTGACTCTTGCGATCCCATGGACTGTAGCCCACCAGGCTCCTCTGTCCATGGGATTTCCAGGCAAGAATAATTTTAAACTCTAAGGTTGGGTAAGATCTCTGAGAGTTGTGTGTAGTAACATCTGTAGGTTGAGTAGTTTAATAGTAGCCAGCTGAGTAGAGAAGAAATAATTGGCTATTGAAAGTCACTAGACTTGTCAGTCATCATGTGTATAAACTTTCCATCTTGGATCTGGACTCAGTTTTGGAGTTGAAGGCCATTATGTGATAATTTAAATCCATAAGGTATGTTTAATTTGAAATGGAAATAGATGAGAAGAGATACCAGTACAGCTTACAGGACAGAAAAAAAATACATGTTAGGACTAGGAACAAGACAATTTTGCTAGTTATTTAATAAGAAAGCATAGATCTTTCTCTTTTTTGATATATAAAAAAATCTTATGGAAGTTTTTCTTGTACTTTTTAATTGTAATAAAACATACTTCACAAAAAATTTACCATTTTAACCATTTTTAAGAGTACAATTCAGTAGCATTAATTACAATCACAATGTTCTGCAACCATCCACACTTTCAGGGCCTTTAAATTCTTCACATTAGACAGGCAAATTATAAATAATGATAGTATTTTCTGGTGGAAATTGAGTATTAGGAAGATGGGAAAAAACAAGTTTGAAATCTGAACTCTTCATTAGTGATAAATGTTGGCTAGAAAGACTGCAGAGGCTTATCCATAGAAAGAGAAATGGGGGACCAGTGTCAAAAATAGGAAACGTTGGAGTAAATACTAACAAAAATCTTAATAGATACTCTCTGAGAGGATAAAAGTTCAGAACAACTTTGGTCACAGTGAATAGGAATAAATTTTGGTCAACTTGGAGTTGATGAGGGATGCTCAGGAAGAGAATAGTGCCAGGTAAGGGGTGGTTTAAAAAGACAGTCTATAATGCAGTGGGACCAGGAAGAAGAAACTTGGAAGTTCCTGGGAGTTTAGGAGTTGGTGGGGAACAGGGCGGAAATCCAGAGCTAAGCAGAAGGCACAGATTCAGAAAGTCCTGGCAAAGCAGAAGTATTTGTGTAATTCCTAGGGCCCCAAAGAAAGATCTTGCTTTAGCAATTATTTCTTTGGCAGAGTTGATGGGAATGGAATTGAAGCTTAGTAGGGGGTTGCTGCTGCTGCTGCTGCTGCTAAGTCACTTCAGTCGTGTCCGACTGTGTGCGACCCTATAGACAGCAGCCCACCAGGCTCCCCCAACCCTGGGATTCTCCAGGCAAGAACACTGGAGTGGGTTGCCATTTCCTTCTCCAATGCATGAAAGTGAAAAGTGAAAGCGAAGTCGCTCAGTCGTGTCCGACCCTCAGCGACCCCATGGACTGCAGCCTACCAGGCTCCTCCGCCCATGGGATTTTCCAGGCAAGAGTACTGGAGTGGGGTGCCATTGCCTTCTCCTAGTAGGGGGTTAGGGAGGCAGAAACTGAGGCTCATTAAGAAGTTCAGAAAAGGCAGAACTGATTTGGTGAGAAAGAGTGTGCAATGTGAGTACAATTTCATAAGTTCCTGGAAGGCGTGAAGAACCGAAAGTTGGTTCTGAAAAAGGTTCATTTTAGGGAATTCAGAAGGCAGCCCGATGGACGGTTACAGCACGGGAGAGAGCTTTCTGAGGCGGCGGGTTTGGAGAGGATCTTCTCCCCTGGCCATACTTCCCTTCTTCTCTGTAACAGAAGAGGCCTGAAAAGCGAGGCCAGAAGTAGGCACGCGGGGTGAAGCGGGGTGAAGCGGGGTGAAGGGGAAGCGCCCTGCCGGGGCGACTCCCCCAGCGGGCCTTGACCCAGGCCCCGCCCCTGGTATACGCCATCAGCCCGCGTCGCGCGGTGCTGCCCGTGGTATTCCGCCCCGCCCGCGCGGCGGTCGGTGCCCTGTCACTGCCTGCTCCGTCCATGGCTAGGGCCCTTGGGTTGTAAATTGACGACCAAAGCTCCCGACGCGGCCCTGGTCCTGATGGCGGCGGCGGCGGCGGCGGCCCTGGCAGCCACCGAGCCACCTCCAGCGATGCCGCAGGCGGCAGGAGCCGGAGGGCCCGCCGCCCGCCGAGACTTCTACTGGCTGCGCTCCTTCCTGGCTGGAGGTGGGTGTCCCCCTGGGGGACCTGCCCGCGCGCGGAGTGGCCAGGGCGGGATCCCGGGCAGATCGGGTGTAAGCGGCCGAGATGACATTCTTCAACTCTGGCTGCTCCAATGCCCAGCCAGGTGTTTGCCCAACCTGCTGTAATCTCTTTCTAATAATCACTGGACTAGTGACAGCAGGATTCTGGGGAGAAACGGCCTCGAGGATAGGCTGGGGATGTGGAAGGGCATAACCAGGCACCCAGTCTTCAAGGCTGGATAGCAGGGAAAAGAGGGGAGCCCCGTAAAGGAGCCCAGGGTTTCAGTGAAACATGCTGGGCACTCCTTTCTTTTATAGAGACTGCGCACTATCGAGTGTAGAATTGGATTTTGTTGTTTACTTAAAAGCAAGCAAGCAAGCAAACAAACAAATACTGGAAGACAGCTGTTTAAGAATGACTGGGAAATTGTGCAAAACTGTCTACAACCAAAACTGGTTCCGGTGGTTCTAGCAAACTGTGCAATAGCTACTTGACATGTAGCTGGTGCAACCCTACTGTTGGTGTGACTTTGGGGCCGGAAGTTTCATGTTATCTCTCAGAAATTTCTTCTGCTTTCCCATAAAGAGATGTTTCAGTCTCTACCCTCTCTTAATTGACTGGGTTGTCATCACTTAATTATTTAAGGCTGGGACTTTGTAAAATTTCCACATTATAAGCACTTGTAGAAAGATATGCGTACGTTGCAGTAGTATTAATAATTATTTTGTTCTGCTGATAAAAACGGAGAAGGCAATGGCACCCCACTCCAGTACTCTTGCCTGGAAAATCCCATGGACGGAGGAGCCTGGTAGGCTGCAGTCCGTGGGGTCGAGAAGAGTCGGACACGACTAAGTGACTTCACTTTCACTTTTCACTTTCATGCATTGGAGAAGGAAATGGCAACCCACTCCAGTGTTCTTGCCTGGAGAATCCCAGGGACAGGGGAGCCTGGTGGGCTGCCTTCTATGGGGTCGCACAGAATCAGACACGGGACTGAAGCAACTTAGCAGCAGCAGCAGCAGCAGCTGATAAAAAGGTCATTATTTATACAAGGAAATATTTGAGTGCCTGCTCTGTTTCTGTTACAAGCTCAGTGTACATCAGGGAACAAAACAAGGATCTTAGACTTTATATTGGTTGAGGACTTGTGGTGAGAAAGACAATGAACAACATGGAAAAATAAGTTGTACGGTATATTAGAGATGACGAGTGAAATGGGAGGAAGTAAAAAGGATAATGGGCCAAAGAAATGGAGAAGCTAACTGTACAGTATTAAATAGGATAATTTGTGGTATGTCTCACTGGGAGAATGACACAAGCAAACTTGAAAAGGGGAGGGAGTTTAGCAAGTTGATTTCTAAGGTGGAGCATTCCAGGTGGAGAGAAAAGCTAAAGCAAAATCTTCAAAGTCAAGGAGGGCCTTATCATTCAAAGAACATCAGTGAGACCTGTGCACCTGGAGCCAAGTGGTATTGATGGGGGAAGGAGGTTAGAAAGTTAAAGGGGACAGGAAGTGAAGGGTCTTGCAAACCATTGTAAAGATTCTGATTTTTACTGGAGTGAAGTAAGGAGCCATTGTAGGTCTGTAGTTGAGAAGTGACCTGATATGACATGTTTCCAAAGGATCACTTTGGCTGCTCTGTGGAGAATAACTGTAGGGATGTAAATATGGGAGATGGGGGGGGGGCAGTTTGGTGGTTTTTGCAAAAATTCAGATGTTAGATGATTGGTACTTGAATCAGGTTAGTAGCAGGGGAGGTGGTGAAAAATTATGATAATCTGAATATGAAAAGAATACATGGTTTTCTGACAGGTTAGAGATAGGGTAAGGAAGAGAAGTCAAGGGGGACTTATTTTGGTCTCAACACCTGAAAGGATGAAGTTGAAACAGGAAGCCTGTAGTTGGAACAGCTTTCATGATAGTGGTGGGGAAAGATCAGGAATTCAGTTTTGGGCGTGTTATATTTTGTGATGTTGACACTGGAGTCTTGGTAACATGTAGGCCAGGTTAGCAACTAGGACTCTCATGCTACTGATGGTAATGCAAATTGGTACAGTCACTTTGGAGAACTGGCTCTGTGGTTATCTATGGGCATTTGTATACCCGCAGTTGATCCAGCTACGATCCAACAGTTCCACTCTGAGGTATATACCCAACATATGTATTTATGTTCTTATCTTTGATATTCATACTATCCCTATAGCAGAAGCAACCCACATGTCCATCAGTGTTAGAATATATAACTGAAATATGGTATTATCATAGAGTGAAATACTAGTAACACTGAAAATGAGTAAATTCCTGCCTCACCAACAATGTGTATGAATCTCACAAGTGTAATAATGAACAGGAGGAAGCCAGATACACTCACTACATACTGTGTGATTGTATTTGTATAAAGCTCAGAAATAGCCAAAGCTAAATTCATATTGTTGGAACTCAGAGGACATTTGGTTGTCTCTGAGAAGCAACAAATAGTGATTTGAGTATAAGAGAGGGACTTTTGGGAGACTGGTAATGTTCCATTTTTTTGATTTGGGTGATCTTTCTGTGGATCATGGAACTAAGATCCCATGTACTGAGACCAAGAGTTCGCATGCTGCAATGAAGATCCCCTGTGTGGGACAGCCAAATAAATAAATAAATATTAAAAAAGGAGTACTTACCTCAGAATATAATTGTAATGATTAAATAAAAAAGTACTTGTAAAAGCCTAGGCACAGTGCCTGTGGTTGAATCTCTTAACTTAGTAACTCGTACAAAGGAAAGCATACTTGTATTTTTGCTGATGATTAGCAATGGTCTTTGGCAAATATCTCAAGTTTAGTTGCTTAAAATGAAGATAAAGGCTACTTGACCTAACTCAGTGGACTTTTGTAATGATTAATCGAGCCATAAAGTAATATGATGAGCAAGATATTATAAAAGAAACTACTTATTCAGCAGATTCTAAATAATTTTTATATGGTTAATTCATAATGACTGGGAAAATAACAAACTATTCTGAAACCAAATATACCCCAATGCAAATTATTTTTAGTTTATCCTCAATTTTGAGTGACCATGACTGTTATTTCCATTAGTTCAGATAAGAGAAGCTTGATATAGAAGCTTACATGTGGATTTAATATTTGAGTACAAATAGGCAACTTATTTCTGGATATCTCAGAATATGGATTTTAGTACCAGTTACATGCTGAGCTGTTAAGTAAATGTGTGTGGATTTTAAATGATTTTGTCTTACATTTAAAAAAATTTTGTAAAGTAAGTAAGATTCATTCATTCATTGAGTAAATAGGTATTGAGTACCTGTTGAATGCCAGCCCCTGAACTAGTCTCTGGGGATGTAGTAGTGAAGTGAACCACGAAATTCCAGTACTCTTTTATCTTTCTTAATAAATATGTGATGAAGAACATAATCATAGAAAAGACACCAAGGACTTTTTTTGTCCACCTTTTTATAATAGTAAAAACTCATTTGGTTGAGTTCTTGCTACATATAAGGTACTTCACAAAAGTGTCTTTAGTCTGTTCAGGCTTCTATAACAAATATACAATAATCTGGGAAACTCATAAGAATAAACTTCTTTCTCCAAGTTCTTGAAACCAGGAAGTCCAAGGTCATGGTGCCAGCAGCTATCTGGGGAGACCCTGCTTCATCATAGCTGTCAACTTCTCACTGTGCTTTTACACGGTGCAATGAGCCAACGATATCTCTGAGGCCCCTTTTTGTGGGGGATGGTGCCTGTGGGATCCTAGTTCCCTGACCTGGGATGGAACCTCTGCTTCTCTCAGCGGGAGTACAGAGCCTTAACCACTGGACCACCAAGGAAGTCTCTCAGGGGCCTCTGTTATAAGAGGATTAGTTCCATTCATGAGTGTCCTAATTACCTCCTCTAATACCACCTCCCACCTCTAAATACCATCACTAGGAATTAGTTTTCAACATACAAATTTTCAATTCAGTTTAGTCACTCATTCATGTCTGACTCTTTGTGACCCCATGGACTGCAGCAGACCAGGCTTCCCTGTCCATCATCAACTCCCAGAACCTACTCAAACTCATGTTCATTGTGTCTGTGATGCCATCCAACCATCTCATCCTCTGTCGTCCCCTTCTCCTCCCACCCTCAATCTTTCCCCGCATCAGGATCTTTTCAAATGAGTCAGCTCTTCGCATCAGGTGGCCAAAGTATTGGAGTTTCAGCTTCAGCGTCAGTCCTTCCAATGAACGTTCAGGACTGGCTTCCTTTAGGATTGACTGGTTGGATTTCCTTGCAGTCCCAGGGACTCTCAAGAGTCTTCTCCAACACCACAGTTTGAAAGCATCACTTCTTTGGCACTCAGCTTGCTTTATAGTCCAACTCTCACATCCATACATGACAACTTGAAAAACCATAGCCTTGACTAGACGGACTTTGTTGCCAAAGTAATGTCTCTGCTTTTCAATATGCTGTCTAGGTTGGTCATAACTTTTCTTCCAAGGAGCAAGCATCTTTTAATTTCATGGCTGCAGTCACCATCTGCAGTGATTTTGGAGCTCCCCAAAACAAAGACTCTCACTGTTTCCATTGTTTCCCCATCTATTTGCCATGAAGTGATGGGGCTGGATGCCATGATCTTATTTTTCTGAATGTTGAGTTTTAAGCTAACTTTTTCACTTTCCTCTTTCACTTTCATCAAAGGCTCTTTAGTTCTTCTTCACTTTCTGCCATAAGGGTAGTGTCATCTGCATATCTGAGGTTATTGATATTTCCCCTGACAATCTTGATTCCAGCTTGTTCTTCATCCAGCCTGGCATTTTGCATGATGTACTCTGCATATAAGTGAAATAAGCAGGGTGACAATATACAGCCTGGATGTATTCCTTTCCCGATTTGGAATTTCAGGGAACACAAACTGTATACAGCAAAAAGTCTTTATATATTATCACCTTAGAAGCATGCCAAGCTAGTAGGGCCTAACTGGATTCTGATTTATGTTAAAGCCCGTGTATGTACTTTACTCTCATCAACATGTCTGCACAGTGGCATGTGGTGGGGACAAAATACATAATTGCTGGATGACTGAATGTAGTAGAGAAGGGACCCACAAAGTTCCGGTACTCTTGCATCTTTCTTAACAAATATGCAATGATGAAGAGCTGAACATAATCATAGAAAAGACACCAAGGACTTTTTTGTCTACCTTTTTATAATAGTAATAACTCATTTGGTTGAGTGGTTATTACATGTAAGGTACTTCACAAAAATGTCTCAGTCTGTTCAGCCTTCTGTAACAAAAGTACTATAATCTGGGTAACTTGTAAGAATAAACTTTTTGTGCTGTAAATGAATAACTGAATTTTATGGGTAAAATTTGGTTATTTCTATGAGAAGTCATCCAGAAGATGTTTCAGAGTCTTGTAGCTGTGTAAATACCTCCAAGTGTCTGTCCCATCACCACATTTAGCAAGATTCCAGTGTTCATCAGCAATTAGGGGGCAGATTTACACTCTTTAAACTTATTTTCAAGCCTGACATGCTCAATTATTAAGTTATAGAGAATGGGAGCCAATTGTCTTCATGTCTCTGCTTCTGGGCAGTTCTATTTGTGGAGATCAAATAAGAGATTAGAGAGTTTGCTAGCTGAATCAGTTCAGTTCACTTGCTTAGTCGTGTCTGACTCTTTGCAACCCTGTGGACTGCAGCACGCCAGGCTTCCCTGTCCATCACCATCTCCCAGAGTTTACACAAACTCATGTCCATTGAGTCGGTGATCCCATCCAACCATCTCATCCTCTGTCTTCCCCTTCTCCAGCCTTCAATCTTTCCCAGCATCAGACTCTTCAATGAGTCAGTTCTTCGCATCAGTTCAGTTGTGTCTGAATTTATTTATTTTTTATTTATTAGCCAAATTTATTTATTATTTGTTTATTAGCCAAATAAATTTAATCATGATTTCTATTTGGAAAGAAATGGTATGCCATGTCTTCCTGATCTTTTCAAATTTTGTAGGTATTGCTGGATGCTGTGCCAAAACAACAGTTGCTCCCTTGGATCGAGTAAAGGTTTTGTTACAAGCTCACAACCACCATTACAGACATTTGGGTGAGTTGACAGATGCTGAAGATAAAAAATGAAAATGTTATCCATTTGCTGGCTTGGTTTCTAGTTGTGAACTATAGTGGAAAGAGGACACAAAAGGGAGTTCAAGTTTGGAGGCAAATTTACAGAAGATGTAGCTGTTACCATTTTAATATTTTCATTTGCGATAGTGGTTATGTAGTTATCATTTTAGGGTACTAATGTACTCTGAACTAAAATCTTTGAATCATTGAAGTAAATACTACATATTTGTTTATTGAGATTAACAAATCACGTCCTTAACACACACACATAACAGCTTAGCTTGATTAAAAAAAAAAAGTACAGTTAGTGATACATATTAGGTTGTTCCTTTAAACGCTTAAGTGTGTGTTGTAGATACCTTAGGACAAACAGAATCCAGTGCAGTTAGTATCTACTGATAAACTTGCATTGTTAAAGAAATATCAAGTCCTTAGTTGTTCCTTACAGACATAAAAATCAGCTATTATAATTAACTTGGACACTCTAATAACATATCATTGGTGGAAATAAGGATTTTTTATAGCTCTTTTTGGAGGGCATTTTGTTAATATGCATCAAAGTCTTGAAAAGACAGGTCCTCTTTGGCTTTGCAATTCTAGTTCTAGGAAGTTGTTTTAAGAAAGTAATCAGAAATATGCTCAAAGAGGTATATACAAGAATCAAAGTATTATTTCTGTTGGTTTAAAAAATAAGAGCCAACCAAAATGTTTAATAATAGAGAATTGGTTAAGTTAAATAATAAGTATTATTTAAATAAATAAGTCCATATTATAGACTCTTTTGCAATTATAAAAATTATAAAAATATTAACTGACTAGGAAGGATGTTAGTAACAGTTAAATGAAAAAAATATTGCAAATGATTTAATGACATTGCATTTTATCTAAGTAAATATCTGTTTAGAGAAAATGCTAGAAGGAGAAATATGAACATTAAGTGCTTAATTTTCAATGGTGAGATTATAGGTAATTTTTTTCCTCTAAGCTTATTTGTAATACATATTGAACATATATTAACTTTTAGAGAGCAAAAGATTTAAAACAAAAAAAAATTAATGTGGACAGACACCAAGAAAAAAGTTAGGTCAAGGCAACTAACTCATAACACTCATTTGCTTTTACAGTTTTATGCTTCAGTGATGTATACTCTGCATAATCTATCCATCATTTTATAAGAAGGATGTTTAACAGAGTGAATAATTCAGTTATTTTAACAATTGGGTTTTTAAAATGTGATTTTATTTTTATTTATTGTGGCTCATTTTATTGTCAGTAAGTAAATCTGCTCTTTAAATTGAAAGAAAAAAATTGCTAATATCTCTGTGTCCTACTGCTCACTCAGGTATAGAAAGAATCAGATATTTGAAATTGTTGAGAGACTATATATAAAACTGGAAAGGAAGGAAATGATTTTCTTTTGTTGTCTAAATTGAGGATGAAAGGAGTTATATTACTCAGTATCTGGTGGTGTTTAACAATGACCCAACGTATGAATGTCTGAGCAGTATTGTTTTATTCCTTTAAACTTCTCCCCATGCTGATGTATGTTGTTTTGTTTCCGGATTTGTAATCATTAGGTTACATATTCACATTAGATTTCACGCTCTACAGGGCTGCATGCCATGGGTTGCAGTGTACCCTACAAGGCATTCAGAATTTGAAATAGAATTCCTGGAATGCAGCAATGAACATATTGGTGTACTTTCATGTATCTTTGAAATATACAACCCCCCCCAAAAAAAGTATTAATGGCTTTTTAATTTATTTGAAAAATGTTGTTGGGCATTTTATTCTAGATGCCTCCCTTTTTACATGCATAAGGTAGTTTTTAAGCTTTGCTTAAATTTAAAAGCAAACATGATATTTCACAAAGATGAAAAAGATATGCTATTGAATAAGACTTCCACTTTAGCTTCTTTTAAAAAGTGTATAACATTACTTCCAAGGCATCAAAAACTTTTTTACTTTGAATCAAAATTATTCTGACCAAATGAAAAACAAGAGTTATAATTAGAATTTCTTCTTCCCCAATTTGCAGTGAGTGTAAGGAATTTTTTTCCTGTAATATATTGAAAATCTTTGACCTCCATTTAATTTTTTATAACCAATGTGATATAAAAATAGGGATTTGAATCATAATAGGCTTATTTAAAAATCCTCTTAATTTTGCTGTCTTTATGTTTTATTTTTATTTTTTGAATGTACAATATTTTCACAAGTTGATAATTCATAAAGCATAAAAGCAAATACCTTTCTCCCTCTTTATCTCTTCATTAGAATTAAGCATTTTTATAATTTTCTTCCATTTCCCTTCAGAGGTTATGTGTATATACACAATCATATGCTTATATTTTATTAAATGTTCCTTGCAATTCTAGCTTGATAAAAATAAGAAGGATATAGAAAAGGATCTAAATAACACACAAGCTTGATATAACATAGACACAGAAGACTTTGCACCGTACAGAGAATATATATTCTTTCCAAATATGCTTATAACACATGCAAAAATTCGTTCAGTGTTATACCATAAAGAAAAATCTCAATTTCCCAAAGTAATAATAGTACAGAGTATATGTTGCAGGAGAAAAAACAGTGTAATTATCTCAAGGGATATTTAAATACCATTTGAAAACATTCAACATCCAGTGTTTGTTTTTTTTTCCCTAGGTGAGATTTTTGTGAAAAGCATATAGCTAGACTTGGCCTTTTAACAGAATTTGAGAGTCTTTGGCTTTTAACAAAAGAATTTATATAATTTAGATTTCTTTTTCAATTATAGATTTGTGTTTTCTGTTCATTGTGCTTTTCTTGTGTCCTCCCCAGCCACCCTCCCTTGCTCTTTGTCTCCTGATTTCCTTTTTTTGAAAGTACTCTATTTCACTTCTACTAATTATTTCTCTTTAAATATTTGTAACAAAGAGTCTTAGAGAATAATTTAATAAACATATTTGGAGCCACACAGAACTTCAGAAATAATCATTATCAGTACAGTTGAAACTTGATCTATGCTTCCTGTTCCTGCTCCGTGGCCATTGTTCTAAATTTAATTACCCCTAAATTGTTAAAAACACATTTGAGTATCTTAAACTGAGCTTAATGTTAGTCTTCTCTTCCAGCAGGAAGGTGTTTTTGATAGATCTTAGGGGTGGTGTCTGAATATATTTAGTTTTATTATTCATATATTTTGGAAGAACTTTATGTATTATATCTATATATGTTTATATATATAAATAGAATTATTTTAAATAATTAGTCCACTTAGATATCTGTTTATTAAAAATGCTTTAGAGTTTATCTTTTCTTGGACATTAATAAGTACCTACCAGTTTTAATTTCTGGGAAGAGATCAAAAGGTTTCTTGAATTCTAAACTTTGAAATTTACCTTCATATTTGATAAAATTTTTGTTTGGAAAATTTGGAAAGAAATTTGAACTTAAATAGTTTAATGATATAATTTAAATAGTTTAATAATGGAATGTAGAAGTCTGTACTACAAACAGGATTAATGATTGGTATTATTGGAATAATAAACATCAATATGTCAGACCAGAAGTTAGTCTTTTATCTGTACTAATTGAAGTATACTATTAATAAAAATTTGCCCTGAATTTAGCTTTTTTTTTCACTTTTTATTATGGAAACTTTCAAGCATGCAGAAGTAGAGAGAATGATATAATGAGACCCAGGTTTCCATTACTGTGCTTCAACAATTAGCAACATATGGTCAATTCCATTTCTTATACCATTCCCTCTCCCCACTGGCGTATTTTAAGTTAAGCTCCAGATATTATTCCATTTATAATTGCCTCAGCATACATCTCTAGACTAGAAAGACCACCCCCAAAATAATGATAATAATAATTACAGGCAGATGCTTTAACCTCTGAGCCACCAGGGAAGCCCTTATTAACATATAATATTCATTAAATGTTCAGATTTCCATGAAAGTCTTGTCAACTTTCTTTTTGTTTTTACAGTTTGTGTGTTTAATCAGGATTCATATGACATCATATGTTACAGTGTTAGAATTGGTTGATATATTGCTTGTGGCCTATAACATTTTCCTATACTTCTTTACTTTTTTCCTGTTTATATATGGGGAAAGAAAACTGGGTTATTTATCCTATAGAATCTCCATGGTCTGAATTTGGTTATTATGTCCCATGTTATTTTTAAAAATTAATTAATTAACTAATGAGTTAACTAACCACTGGACCACCAGTGTCCCATATTATTTAGTGTCTTCTTGTATCACCCTTATTTTCTGTAAAGTGATAGTTAAATCTAGACTTTGATTGGATATAGGTTCATTTTTTATTTATGGTAAGAATATATCATAGGTGGTGCTGTGCACTTGTGTAAATAGTTTTTAATTTGTAGGTTTTTTGTTTCTTTTATTAGCAGTTTCCTGCTTGAACAAACCACATATGTATCTGGGTCAGTCTAGGAAACCGTCTTCATCCTTCTAGATACCTAGTCATCTGCATTGCAATATCTGGACTTTGAATATAATTTCTATTAATTTTTTTGGTTATTTTAGATTTAATTAACAGTTTACCAAAACTTGTAGCTGTTCTTGCTATGTTTTACATGTTTACATGCTGTGCTAGTCACTCAGTCATGTTGGACATGTTTACATGAGGAATGTTTGTGTTATTTGGACATATGATGTATTTTAAGTAGCTTTAAGTGTTATATAGAAATTACTATTCATGTAATTCGTCAAGCAAAAGTATATCATGAATGATAGCATAGTAATTTTTATCTGTGATTGTCATGAAAATTTGGATTTAGGTAGTTTTCTCTGTTGTAATAGTATTTCTCTTCTAAAAATCTTTCTGAAAATAGGAGTATTTTCTACATTGCGTGCTGTTCCCAAAAAGGAGGGATACCTTGGATTGTATAAAGGGAATGGTGCAATGATGATTCGAATTTTTCCCTATGGTGCAATCCAGTTTATGGCATTTGAGCAATATAAAACGGTACTTGAACTTTTATCTTTTTTTTTTCCTCTTTTATATCTTTGAATATCATACTTAGTTGTCAAGGCATTTGCTTTGGCCTTTACCGTTACTTTGGATGAATGGGTAAAGTAATGCCTTTTTGAAGGAATAAGACTTCTGATCATTTAAACTTTTAAGTATAACTTGAGTTTGGAGTTATCTGTTCCAGAATTGTTAGTCATTTTTGACTAGATTGTTTGTGTTCAGACTTATGAAGAAGAGCCAAGTGGATAATAGTAAATCCATAAAATATCAATAGCTTTTTGATGTGCTTTTTGTTTCTCAGTTGTAGGAGAGGAATAATTGAGACTTTGGATTTTCCTAATAAATAAAATAGTGAAACCATATTGTGAAAGTCTGTTTTTAAGTGACATTAGAAGTTAACACCTTTCCCCATCTACTAAGTTTCTCTTCTCTGCCTGACTGAAAGTTTATCCTCTCAAACATCTTAGTGTAGAAAGGGATTAAATGCATTACATCACAGAGTATCTTAAAATGAAAAGTAAGCAGTAGAGACTGGGAACAACATTCTAACCTAGTCAGACAGACAGTGCTATTGTATCAAGACCTCCATAAATGCTTCATTTACATTTTATTCCTACTAATGCCATTCACACTTTAAGTATTTGTGGTCATCAGTGTGTAGTATAGTATATTTGGCAATATTGTTTCTGTAAAAGTGCATAATCAGAGCAGATGCTACAGAGGAAATTGTTGTTTAGTCGCTAAGTCGTGTCCGACTCTTTTGCGACAGAGGTTGCGACAGAGGAAATAGCTGACCTCCTTTTGATGTGATGTAACACTGCTCAGCTTTATATAATTGTGCTCATTTCACTCACATTCAGTACTAATTTCCTTTTTTTTTTTTTTCTTAAAAAAAAGCTAGTTCTAAAACCCTTTTGAAAACAGTCTTTATCATTAAACAGTGAAGTTGGCAGCATTTAAGAAATATGTCATTTAATTTGTTGTTTTTGGTTTCTAGCTAATTACTACAAAACTGGGAGTTTCTGGTCATGTGCACAGATTAATGGCTGGATCCATGGCAGGTAAGGAGTGGGTATATTTTATTTCTGCAAATTAATTTCCTATTTAAATAGTTAATTTGCTTTAGGTGGTATGTATGTCATTGATCGCATAGCACACATTTGTTATCTTCCTATGCTCAATTATGCAAGAAATCATTTATACCCCAACTCAGAGGCTTTTACAGTAGGAGATGGTAAGGAGTAGTCTGCACTTAAAACTATGTGAAACATATGTTCCCTTTGACAGATCTACTTTTGGAAATGTGTATTTTTTTCTTTCAAAAAATTTTTTAAAATTATAATGGCTATAGTAATACATATTCCTATACAATGAAAATAGTTCCACTCCCTGGAAGCAGTCATATTATTAATAGCAGTTTCTTATGTTATGCTTTTTTCAAATACTATTCTATAGGATTAGAACTTTTCTTTTACAATTATCTCAAGACTCTTTCCTGTATCAGTACATAGATCTTTCTTATTTTTGTAAATAACTGTATTGTATTTTAAGGTAAGAATGTACCATTATTAAGACCACGGGAAGTTGATATATCAAAATCTTAAATTTTTGTGGATCACAAGGTTTATAGAATTTTGATTTTTTTTGGACCTAGATTTACAGTGTGCAACCTGACCTACTTATCCATAGTTTTGCCTTATCCAATGTTTACTTAGTTCTTTTTTACTTCTGATAGGCTGACCCAAGATCAGTAAGTAGAAAAAAATAACCAGGAATAGTATTCAAAATGTTCAGCAAAACAACTGTAGAGATGCTAAAAAATAGGGCAGGTTTTGAAAGCCTCCAATTAACTTTTTCATGACTGGATCAGGAAATGGTATGTGGTGGTGGTGGGAGTTCTGGTTATGGGAGAGGACTATCGGGCATGATGGGGGCAGATCTTGGGAGCTGGAGCAACAGCTGTCTGTCAACTGGTATTTCACACTGGCATGACAGTGTTAAAGTGTATTGTACACTTTGTTTGTACTGATCACAGATAATCTTTGGGCACTTGACATGTAGTTCAAAGAACAATACTATGAAGAAAGTGCTATGATTATCTCTCATTTTACAGAAGGAAAATTTTAATAAAGTTTTCAAATCTTATAATTTATCATTTCTAACATCACTTTAAAAATTTTTTGTCTCTTAAATTTTATAAGTGACTGGTCAAACTCTTTCTTTCAGGGTTGTAGGAAAGATGAAGTAGGATTATGAGTTAAATTCTGCTTTGTATTATTTTCTTTTCATGACACTTGATTATTGATGGAATAGCATGTTCATTTGGTGCTTTCAGCTTCATTTTTCTGAAATGAAAGTCATCTTAACATCAAAATTTCATTATATACTGGAAAGTAATAATAAACTGAAGGATCTTCAGTTATAAATTATTTAGAAAGTTTTGGCTGTGCTAGGCTTTTGTTGCCGCAGTCTTTTCTCTGGTTGTGGTGTGCAGGCTTCTCACTGTGGTGGCTTCTCTTGTTGTGGAGCCTGGGCTATTGGGCAAGAGGGCTCGGTAGCTGTGGTGCATGCATGGGCTTCGTTGCTTCACAGCGTGTGCAGTCTTCCTGGACCAGGGATTGAACTCATGTCTCTTGCATTGGCAGGTGGATTCTTTACCCCTGAGCCACCAGGGAAGCCCCTCAATTATGTTTTAATTTTAATTTATTATTATTATTTTGGCTGTTCCAGGGCAGGCGGAGTCTTAGATCCCTGACCAGGGATGGATCCCTCACCCCCTTCAGTGGAGGTGGATGGTCTTAACCACTGGACCACCACTGAAGTCCAGTGTGGTATTTTAAAAAAGCATTGACAGAGTCATCATGAAGTGAATCAGAACTTAGTTGAATAACCTCAAACTTATTTTACAGTGCAGTATTGATTTTTGTTTGAACAATGTAGGATGTCATAATCTTTTCTCTACTTGCTGCTGCTGCTGCTGCTAAGTCGCTTCAGTCGTGTCCGACTCTGTGCGACCCCATAGACGGCAGCCTACCAGGCTCCGCCATCCCTGGGATTCTCCAGGCAAGAACACTGCAATTTCCTTCTCCAATGCATGAAAGTGAAAAGTGAAAGTGAGGTCTCTCAGTCTTAGGGCTTCATAATTTTATACTTCGAGTGAAGGGTAAAATATGATTATCAGAAGACTAGTTCTCACCTCCCACTTATTTCAAGGATAAATAAACATATTGAAAATCTTCAGGGATTTTCAAGATTTATCAGAGTACAAAAGTACTAAAAATTTTCTTGCTAAATTCTAAAGTTTAAAATTACATTTAAATCATTGAGTTGCTTTTAGAAATATCAGACAACAACCCCTGCACACTCCCCCCCCAAAAAAAAATTTGTAATTTTTAAACATCCTGGTTAAAAGATTTTGTTTTTCTTTAGGAAGATTTGATTAATTGCTCAAATTCAAAAGAAACACACCATATAAAAACATGCTGAAATCAACTGGCTGAAAAATTGTAAAACTAGATCATCAGTTGAGTATTATAGTAATCATAGGCATTGTTTTTACCATTCTCTGAGGTATAGTTATGTTATGGCAGTTCCTCAGCCTGACTTACAGTGTTACAGCTTTTAAGCTAATGCCTCCTTTACCTTTACAAATTTCTGGATGACCTCATTTTCTACTGAGTTTACTATTTTGGTCACTTTGTTAATCCATTTATTTCATGTTCAGCCACTTGAAGCCAGTAGGAAGACAATGAGAAGGCTTGGGGGCATGTAAGAGGAAAGAAGAAATAAATGGAGTCTGGGAGAGCAAATGCTAGAGGCAAGACAAAAGTGATCCAGATAGGAAGCAGAAAAAAAATACAGGAGTTGTAAAAGTTTACAGAAGTTTAAAAAATAAAATGAATAGTGATGATTTGGATAAGTAAATCCTAGCAAAATCTGATGTTTAACCAAATTGTGTCACCATGATCAAGCCTTAAAAAATGGTCATTATTCTTTTCTATAGTTGTTAAACTCCTTAATATGAACCATTTCAATAAACATGACACTTGTTTATAGAAAATCTCTCTTCATTTTATTTTGTTAAAATTTCCCTTGCAAAATATTTAGCACAAGCTGCAAAAAATTAAGCCACGCTGCAAAATATGTAGTTTTTAAAATATCTGGATAATAAGATATTTGCTGTGAATTAAACATGGTATTACCGCCAAACCTTGTTTTAGGAACATCACATTTGCACTGTATTGGTTTAGACTCAGACTTAAAAGAGGCCATTTAGAAAAGTCACTGCCTGGACTGCCAGACATGACTAGTTTGAATACCAATAGATAAAAAAAAAACAAGTTATATAGTTGGGAAATGAATAGCTTGAAAACAAATAGCTCAAATGGAGAGCTTAAAATCAAATTGACTGAAATGAAGGATTGACATTTCCAACAACTGGACTGCTGGAATTCTTCTTTTTTAAAAAATAATTTTATTTATGGCTGTGCTGGGTCTTTGTTGCTGCAGGAGTTTTTGTCTAGTTGCTGCGAATAGGGGCTACTCTTTAGTTGCGGTGGGCTTCTCACTGCGGTGGCTTCTCTTGTTATGGAGCGTGGGCTCTAGAGCCTGGGGTAAGTGGTTGTGGTGCACAGGCTTCGTTGCTTCATAGCATGTGGGAATCTTCCTGGGTCAGGATCAAACCTGTGGCTCCTGCATTCTGGCGGCTTCTTTACCACTAAGCCACCAGGGAAGCCCTGAGTGCTTGAATTTCTGAACTAAAAATTTCAAATGTTAGAAAGTATTAAGTAAATGTTTGAGAAAATGTAATTATAGGGAAGGCAATATATGTTGTGATATGAACCAGAAAATTTAGTCTCAAATTCTACTCTGTCATACAGAAACTCTGTGGATTTGGTCAAGTCTTTGGTGCTTTACAAAAATAGAAGACTATTTTTAATTTAAAAAGTAACTCATACATCAACTATACTGTAATAAAGAAAAAAAAAATAAAAACTCAGCTTGTTAGTTTATGGAATTTTTTATAAATCATATGTTGATAAAAATCTAGGACTTAATAACTAAATTAGCTTAACAAGAGATTTTATCCCTAAAGCAAATTGTTTCTATTACTTTGGACATTATATTTTTATTATGTTTAAAGTGAAAGTCGCTCAGTCGTATCTGACTACGGTCCATGGAATTCTCCAGGCCAGAATACTGGAGTGGGAGCAGCAGCAGTAGCCTTTCCCTTCTCCAGGGGATCTTCCCAACCCAGGGATTCAACCCAGGTCTCCCGCATTGCAGGCGGATTCTTTACCAGCTGAGCTATCAGGGAAGCCCCTTATTATGTTTAGTCAGTAACAAATTTATCTAAATATTATATATTTTTCAGTTTTTTTTTTTCTGTCATGCCACAGGGTATCTTAGTTCACTGATCAGGGATCGAATCCAGGCCCTTGGCAGTGAGAGCATGGAGTCCTAACCACTGGACCACCAGGGAATTCCCCTTACTTAAATTTTAAAAAGAAGATACTGATTATGCTTTGAATTTTTTTAAAAAAAGTGCCCTTATTTTATATTTAAAAGAATTTTTTTAGGTAAGTTAAGCATATCTCCATTTTAGGATTAGAAAAAATAAGTAAAACATCAAATGTCCTGCCTACTGCTACAGAGATAGTCAGTTTTTCTTTTCTGATATCTTATCTGACAAGTAATAGAATTTTTAGGGGGTGAAAAAAAAAAAAAAGAATTTTAAAAATACTCATGATCCACTAACACTGTACTCTTTTGGTGCTAACATTTTAGCTTCACAGTGGGAAGAATTTGAAAAGATGTTTTTAGCTGATGATATTATATAATTCTGTCAGTAATATTACCTTTGATTTCATTGGGTTTTCATCATTACTATATAATTTGAGACATTACTAATGATAGGAAAGATATATATATATATATAATGATTCTTACACATTTTAAGTTTCTACTTTCTTTTCAGGTATGACAGCAGTTATCTGTACTTACCCTCTTGACATGGTTAGAGTACGCCTAGCATTCCAGGTGAAAGGGGAACACACTTATACAGGAATTATTCATGCATTCAAAACGATTTATGCAAAGGTATTTCATTTTTACTTTTCTTGTCTATAACATGCCCTTTTATACTTAGCCAATTATTTTTAATGTTATCTAAGGAGTTTTTCTTTTACTTATAATTATTAACATTAATAATAATTATGAAAACATATCTGTGTTTTAGTGTGGGTCCAGGATAATATATCCATTATAATGTATGCTTTTGTTCTTTTGCATTTATTATAATGAGCTCAATGTAATTTTACTTCTAATTTTTCTTCATGCAAAAGGAAGGTGGTTTCCTTGGATTTTACAGAGGCTTGATGCCTACTATATTAGGAATGGCTCCATATGCAGGTATGTTTTACATTTGGCAACATCTTGGGTTTTTCATTTTGTTGTAGGAACGATTTTAAAGTTGAGCATTTATTATTTAAGCCCCTAATCTGTACAGAATTGCTTTTTTTCCTTTCTAAGGATAACCATTGATTAAATAATTTCTTCTTTCCCCAGTGATCTGTAGTGTCACTTCTTAAAACAATAATAGAGTGCAGTTTTATAATAAGTCCTTACATTTGGTAGGACAAGTCCCTTGACCGTATGTTTCTTTTCTTTGAGTAATGTAAGGACTGTAGATATCTTGCTATTCCACATGCATTTTAGAATCATTTTTTGATGTTGTACAAAAGTCTTTGTTGGAAGTCTGAATGAAATTGCATACAGAGCTTCGACATTTTTTGTTAGATATATTTATAGACACCTTATAAGCTTTGTTGTGTCTTTTAGAAACATTACGTTTTCAGTTTATTGCTTGATTTAATTTTTATATGATTTTATAGCTAGCCATTCTACTTGTTGGTATTATAGCCAGTTACCATGTAAGTGCTTTGGATTTCCTGTGTGGACCATCACATCCTGTGCAAATAACATCATTTTTCTCACTTCAGTTCAAATCATTATTTGTCTATTTATGTTTATCTTGCTGTACTAGCTAAGGATCTACAGTGCATCAGTGAATAAAAGTGGTGATAGTTGGCGTTTTGGCTCATTACTGAATTTTAAAGGACATGTTTCTAGTATTTATTTAGCCTAATGTACTATTTATCAGGTTGAGGTAGTATGGTAAGAATTTTTATCTGAACTGGTGTTGAATCTTATCAGACACTCTTTTCTGCATTTACTGATATGATAAGTTTTTTCATTTAATCTATTAATTTGATGAATGGCTTTAATAGATGTTCTAATGTCAGCCCAAATTGGTTATGATGCAGTGATCTTTTTATATCCTATTGGGTTCCATCCACTAATTGTTTTTAGAAGTTTTACATCTATGTTTATGAGTGAGGTGTGAGATTAGTTTGCAGTTTTCTCTTCTTGAACATCCTTGTGTGGTTTGGGTGTCATGGTTACATAGGTCTCATAGAATGAGTTGAAGAGTATTTCCTCATTTCTATCCTCAGGAACAATTTGTATAAAATTATTAGAATTATCTGTTTCTTGAAAGTTTTTATTGTGAGATGATTTTTAAATACTGGTTTAATTTCTTGAATGGTTATATGACCATGTAGGTTATACGACCATTTAGGTTTTCTGTCTCTGTGAGTAATTTTTGGTAATTCATACCTTTCTTTACCATTTTGAACTTGACTGTTTTGTGTTTGTTTTCAACTTTCTTGGCAAAAGGTTTTCCTTATTTCTTCATATTTTTTTCACATCTGCTCTATCTGTAGTTCTGTTGTTTTTTAATTTCTTTTATCGGTTATCTGATTTTATAAAGAATCAGTTTTGGCTTTCTTTCTCTTATCTAGTCTACCTTTATTTTCCGTTTCATAGATTCTTGTTCATGCATTAATTATCTCTTTTCTCTTGGGTTTATTCTTCAATTGTGTGCTTACCTCATTAATTTTTGGCCTTTGGGTTTTTTTTCCCTTAACTACCTGCTTTAGTTTCATCCTTTGAGTTTGTTATTTTATTCATTTGTTTTTACTTAAAATTGGAAAATTTCAAACATATTAAAAAACTGGCAGTAGTATAATGAACCACCATGTACCCATCTAACTTCATAGTGGTCACCTGATGACATCTTGTTTCATCTATTCCCATTCCTTACTCTCTTCACCTTTTACCCCCTAAATTTTTTTAAAGCAAATTCACTTTATTATATTTCACCCACAATATTTCCAGTATTCAGCTCTATGCTTTTTTTTTAATGAGTATAACCACAGACCATTATGAAACTTTTATTTTTACATTCTTTTTAAAAAATATCTTCTTTTCCATTGTGGGTTATCATAGGAATTGAATACAGTTCTCTGTACTATACAGCAGGACCTTGTTTATCTGTTCTATATATAAAAGCTTGAAACTGCTAACCCCAGCCTCCCTTCCGCCAGCCCCCTCTCCCCTGGGAACTACCAATCTCTGTGTCTCTGATTTTGTTTCTTGGATAGGTTCACTTATGTCATATTTTAGATTCCACATAGAAGTGCTATCATATGGTATTTGTCTTACTATTATGAAACTTTCTTAATGTTATCTAGTGTATTGTCATTGTTCAAATTCCCTGAATTCATAATTTTTAAACCTAGACCCAAGTTAATATTTGCCTGGGTTATCTTTCTTCATCCTTTCATTTTCTACTTTTGCATGTTTTTGTTTTACGTATTTATTTTGTAATCATCATATAGCTGATTTTTTTTTAATCCTGTCAGTAAAATCTTTAATTGCCAGTTAGTCTACTTAATGGTTGTTGTGATTATTGATACATTTGGACTTGTTTCTTTACCTTGATATTGATTTCCACTTGTTGTTTTTCTTTTTATGTTTCTTTATATTCCTTTCTTATCTTGTTTGCTTGTTTTCCTGAATCCTTACTCCCCCAATTTTTATAAATATAGAAGTTTATTTGCCTCCTCCTATGCCTGGTGGTCTTTGTTTATTTAGTTTGTTCTTTCCTGTGGGTTTTTTTTTCTCGGGTGGTCTTTAACTATGAGTTTCTATTACCTTTTTTTTTGGCCACATTACATGGCAGGTGGGATCTTAGTTCCCTAACCAGGAATTGAACCCATGGCCTCTGCACTGGAAGTGTGGAGTCTTAACCACTGGACCACCAGGGAAGCCCAACATGTTACTGGATCTTAATTTGAGTTTCTGACCCAGTGATTCCATCTTCTCAAGGCCCAACGGCAGGATCTGTCTCAATGACTTGACTGTTAGTATTAAAATGTAGAGTCACTCCACTTCTGTCATGGGCCACAACTCCCAAGTGGACCTCAGATTATATTTTTGGAAGGTGATGCTGCTAGGGATTCCTAGAAACTAGGGATTCCTTTTTGTAAGCCCAGCAATGGATATAGTTGTTCTGTAATGATGAAAACTCCTGGAATACCTTCATTGCCATTATGCTGGAATAAGAAAGCTTTACTTTTTTTTACTATATGTTCATTTTTTACATTGTTATTGTATGTACATAATTTTGTTTCTTAATTTTTCCAGTTTCCCAAGTCTTTTTCATATTTCTGAATACTATTCACATTTTAAAAAAATTTGTCATATTTCACTGAATACCATTCTATATAATTAAGGTATTTCAATTTTTTCCTACTTGTGTTTATTTGCTATGAATTTCCTTTTTGTGACCTATTTTTGTAGTTAAGGTTTCTGTGTTTAAGTTTGGTGAATAGATTTCCCAAACATAAAAGTGTATGAGTATTCTAAAGTTGTATATCATCATTATTAAATACTATAAGTTCATAAGAATTTTATATAAAGAATAAATGCATATATTGAGTTATTATTCTAGACTGAATTTTTGTTAGGGCTTATTTGTTCTGCGTTAAGTATCTTTTTAAATATGTTTTTAAAATTTAGTAGATATCAAGATTTCTTGAGTAATGTTTAGTTGATAGGAATGCTTGAATTTTGCTTTTTTTTTTAACATATGACTTTTAATGTTTCTATTATAAAATAAATCATGTACATATTCAGCCAGTACCAATTGCACATTATCAATAACTTAACTCAGTATTAATTAGATTCCATGTGTCTTCTGAGTCACTCATTGTCATAGCTATTCCTTGAAGACAAAATTAGACACTGAATGAAATAATGCTTTGTCACTTCTAAATTTGTTGCCTCTTCCTTACATTATCATCATTATTATAAATATGTTATATTTAGTTAAAATTACTAATCATTAGTTTAACTTTTACTTATGTGAAATCTTGCAAAACTGTTTAATTCTATTTATGTATAAGGTGGCATTATACTCAACAACTACCTTTATTCAGTGAACTGAACATTATACTAGTGCGTGAAAAACCAATGCTATAATTTTTTATAGGTGGTAATTTTGTTGTCTTTAGGTTATTTATAAACATTAATTAAATCTTTTCATCTTAGAATAAGCCAAATATCTGAAATCAGGAAATGCATAGTTAGTTCCTTGAGTTAATTGGTTATTATGTAAGAATGGTGTCTTCTCACAGCTTACATTCTGTTAAGCATCGTGGTGAATTTATATTTTGTCTTTCAGGTGTTTCATTTTTTACTTTTGGTACCTTAAAGAGTGTTGGGCTTTCCTATGCTCCCACCCTTCTTGGCAGACCTTCATCAGACAATCCTAATGTCTTAGTTTTGAAAACTCACATAAACTTACTTTGTGGAGGTGTTGCTGGAGCAATAGCACAGACAATATCGTAAGTTTCTAATCAACTGAAGTCAAATACGTTTATCCAAGCCTGATTTTTAGCATTGGTTAGTTATTTTATTTTTTTCTAATAGATTATTAAAAACAGGATCCCTTGAAAAATATAAATATTAATTTAATACATCTTTCCAATGTACCTGCCCTTAAAGCATATTATAAATAACTTTGTGCCAAATTGACCAAATTAGTTTGAACCTACTCAATTTCTGTGGATTTTAAAAGAAGGGAAAAGGAAAGCTAGAAGGAAACACTGAGTATAGTCTTCAGCCATGTTTTCTTATGAATTTGCCCATATGAGGTTTCAGAAATCTGAGCCATTTATCGAGTATGTGTATATATGTGTGTGTGTAGGCACAACTTTTCTTGCAGTAAATCTTAAAGACCTGCTTTGTGCCAGAAACTATGCTAAGCATTGGGATTTTCACTAATGGAAGAACAAAACTGTTGCCTCAAGAAGCTAATACTCTTATTGAGACAGTAGCAACCAAGGGAACTTTATATTAATATAAGTTGTATTAGGGACATGGGACTTCCCAGGAGGCTCAGTGGTAAAGAATCTACCTGCTAAGCTGGAGACCCAGGATCCATCCCTGGATCAGGAAGGCCCCCTGGAGAAAGAAATGGCAACCTACTCTAGTATTCTCGCCTGGGAAATCCCGTGGACAGAGAATCCTGACGGGTTCCAGTCCACTGGGTCACAAAAGAGTCGTACATGGCTTAGCGACTAAACAATAACCAGTTAGGGACATAGATAAATTAGGTGGAAAGTGTAATGGAAAGGTGGCTTCTAAGAATTTCTGTAGACCAAGAGAGATTGGATAGATGAGATAAAATGAGGCTGGAATACTATGAGGCAGAAACATTTCAGGAACAGGAAGAAGGAAAGATTTCTGTGACTGAGGAGTATCCTGAAAAACAGGAAGACAACAGGAAGTACTAGAGTCACAAAGGCTCAAAAAAAAATAGTATCCAATGGAGAAAAGAAAAGTCAAAGTAGGATAAGTACTGAAAGGTAAGGTGTTCATTGAATTTTATGATTAAGGATTACTTTTGTGAAAGCAGACTCAGTATACTTTGTAGAAGCAGACTAGGTTGAAGGTAAAGAAAAAAAATATAGTTTACTTTTAGAAATGTAGCTGTGGAACCTTGTTCATTTGGAGAGAATGCTCACCTCTAGCTATTCTGTATTCTCTTCTTGGTTTTACTGCCCTTTTCTTTATTATTTACTTCCAATTTAGAGCCTTAAAATCTGTCTTCTCTTTTCCACTTCTCTTTGTATTCTACACGCATTGACTCTTACAGATGCAGTGGCTCTTCTCAGTTCCTTTATCCTCTTTCTAATTGTTTTGTTTCCTTGATTTTTGTAAACAGTGCCCTCTCTTGGCCATCATCCTCCCACCTTTCCCTTTTCAGGTATCTTGCTGATTCCTGTTTTCCTCCTCCTCCCTATCTGTGCTGATACTGTTAAGACCTTGCCAGACTTTAGTCCTTTGCTCTTCCTGTAAATATCTAGAGTAGCTCATCTATCTTTAAGGATTCAAAGGTCAGCCTCTGTATAGATAACTAATTCTATTGAAATCTTCATACCGGTTCCCTCTGGTAACCTCTTTAATGTTTCTACCTGGACTTCTGTCGTCAGTGCAAACTCCATAATTCATATACTACTTTCTTGTTTTCTTTTTCATGCCTGTCCTTAGCCCCCAACTTTCCTATTGTTATTGATAACCATTAATCTTATAGTCCTGATAATACCTTGAAATCATTTTTCACACTGCACATATCCAAACAGTTTTGCAATATTTTACGTAAGAACATTGCCTGGAATGTTTTCTTTCTTTCCCATTGTTACTTCCCTCGTTCAGATCCTTGTACTTTGTCTCTTTACTTTCTCCCTATTTGTCAATTTCTTCTACCCAGACACATCTTCTGCTTAGAGACTGAATTGTTCAGGTTGAGGTTTAGGTCCCTTTATTCCCCACAAAATTTTTTCATCTCTCCACCTCCCATTAAACGATAGTTCATGAGACTGATCTGGCAGGTGCCCAGGTTTGATCTCTGATCAGGAAACTAGATCCCATGTGCTGCAACTGAGAGTTCTCATGTCCCAACTAAAGATCCTGCAACAAAGGTTGAAGATCCCATGCACTGCAACTAAGATCCGGCACAGCGAAATAAATAAATGATTTTTTTTTTAAAGATAATTCATGGAGGGGAATTCCCTGGGAGTCCAGTGGTTGGACGTCTTCACTTTCACTGCAGGGGGCATAAGTTTATTCCCTGGTTGGGAAACCAAGATCCTGCAAGCCTTGAGGCAGGGTCAAAAAAAAAAAAAAAAGATTGGTAATTCATGGAGATGCTATTGAGATGTATAACGCACTTCATCTATTACTAATGTTATTTCTTAAGCTGTTTGGTTGGTATATGGATGGTTTTTTAATTATGACTATTGCATAGTAAATTTAAGTGTATATAGAAGTATATACTTATTTTTCTCATATATCACTATGTGTATATTATATATGTATTTATAACATGTGTGGCTCAGCTGGTAAAGAATCCACCTGCCATACGGGAGACCTGAGCTCAATCCCTGGGTTGGGAAAATCCCCTGGAGAAGGGAAAGGCTACCCACTCCAGTATTCTGGCCTAGAGAACTCCATGGAGTGTATAGTCCATGGGATCGCAAAGAGTTGGGCCTGACTGAGCGACTTTCACTTTTATATTTATATATATATATATATATATATATATGAATGAGAGCTTTGAATAGGAAAGTAGAAAGCAGTTTTATGGTAGGGAAAATGTCTCTAAGACTCAATTTTCTTAACATTGAGATAAGAGTACCTGTCTCATACAAATATGTAAAGATGGGATGAGATAATATACTTTGTCTTGCTTAGCACAGGACCTAAGTAGTCAATATTAGCCCTAAAAATATAATAAAAAAAATGACCTGAGTCTTATTTCAAAGAGATTACTTTTGTATATTTCATTTTAGACAACCTAAAAGTTTGTAAGTTGAGGTATAATTGACATATTATATTACTTTCTGGTGTATAACATAATGATTTGATACTTGTATATATGGCAAAATGATCGTGACAGTGAGTCTAGTTAACATTTGTCCCACCATACAGAGTTACAGAACCAGGCAATCTTTCCACATAAAATTACCTCTGTCCTCTAAATACAATCCATTTGTATTGTTAATTTTAGCCCTTAAGGAGAATTTTTGTTGGCCTACTGTATACAAGGGCACTTGCTGAATACTCTTAGGGTAGTGATTCTTAACTGGGGGTGGTTTTGCCTCTAGTGGATTGTCTGGAGACATTTTTGGTTGTTACAGTTGGGGATGTGCTATGGGCAGCTATTGGGCAGAAGCCAGAGATGTACCTACACATCCTACTGCCCAAGACAGCCCCCACAACTGAGAATTGTCCAACCCAAATGGCAGTAGTGACAAAGTTAAGAAACCCTGTCTTAGGGTTACAGCAACGGAAAGTACTCAGTTTATTTCTTCAGGAAGTGGCATTTCACTTTCCTTTGGGAAATAAATAGAATTTGACATTGGGTGATGAAAGAGAAGAATCACTAAACCCAAGAGAACCACTTCTGCAAAGGGCAAAGAGACCTCGGTTTTGTTATTTGGTTTTATTCATGTGCCTATATCCTGACTCCCAGGTTAGACAAAACAATCAGAGAATAGGAACACATTATTTCCTAGCATACATGGGACTTTGTATTCAATAGTTGCTGAGTAGAAAATTAAAAATCGTTTTTAAGTCCTTCTGTCTTTTTCTTCTTTTAGCTACCCATTTGATGTAACACGTCGGCGAATGCAGTTAGGAACTGTTCTTCCAGAATTTGAAAAGTGCCTGTAAGTTCTGCATTTGTCATTGTTCAATTTCTTTAGGAAATGTAATGTGTAAAATAAGTAGGGAGATAGGACTGTGATCTCACAAGTAGTCTAGAGATTTAATTTTATCTCCCATACTGTGCTTTGGTTAACTTTATAAGAATCTAATCAGGTCCTAATCTTCCTATTGGGTTTCCCTGGTGGCTCAGATGGTAAAGAATTTGCCTGCAATGCAGGAGACTCGGGTTCAATCCCTGGGTTGGGGAAATCCTCTGGAGAAGGAACTGGCTACCCACTCCAGCTCCAGTATTCTTGCCTGGAGAATTCCATGGCAATTCCAGGCAGAGGAGCCTGGAAGGCTACAGTCCATGGGGTTGCAAAGAGTAGGACATGACTGAGCAACTAACACTTTCACTTTCAATCCTCCTATTAAAATTTTATTTTAAGGAATTCCCTGACAGTCCAGTGGTTAGGACTCGGAGTTTCACTGTGGGGGCCTAGGTTCCCTGATTGGGGAACTTAAATCCAGCAAGGCATGAAGCAAAGAAAAAAAGTCATTTTAGAGCAGCTCTGTTAAGTAGAAATATTATGTGAATCACATATGTAATTTAAATTTTTTTGGTAACCACATTTAAAAAGTATTAAAAGAAACAGATGACATTGTTTTAAAATATTTTATTTAAACCAATATATATAAAATTTACCACTTTGTCTTCTTATTTTACATCGTTTTAATTTATTTATTTATATTTTTAATCCCTTAAAAAAAATACTACATATTTGAAGTCCAGGGGGTATTTTACACGCACGGCACATCTCAGTTTTGGATTTGCCACTGAGTTTCATGTACTCAGTAGCCACATACGGCTAGTGGCTAACACTATTGCATAGCATAGCATTATAGAATTTTCTATAATTTATAACTTTCGAATCATTCTGTTTGGTGACGTGTTGTCCCTCAGGGAAAGAGCAGAATATTTATTCAGGAACTTGAGTTGCCTTTATTCACCCAAAAGATTTTTTTTGAAGATTTCAGTCCACATTGCATATTGAAAGAGAAAGACAAAGCCCAAAATGTTGGTTTGAAAGGAAAGAACACTGAAACAAGAAAGTCTTCATTGCTGAAATCTGAAAGACAGTCCTTCAAGCTTTAGTTCTATAACATCTGCTCATTATAGCATACAACTTGAGCAGAAATGAGAGCTTAAAGGGCAACTGTTCATATATCCTTTAAAAAGACTACATTAGTATTTCAAATATTATTACGAAATTGTGTTGCTAGTAAATGTCACAGACATAATACAGGCAAAATATATTGTATTAATGAACCCCAAAATTCTATGCCTAATGCTTTGATCTTGTTCGGAATGAATTGCTGTTTTATTGTGAATTTTTAGCTTGTTTTAACACTTGCTTTCCAAAAGCTACTCAAGATGGAATTTTAGCTTCTTTTAAAAAAATGCTGTTATGATTCTGAAGTTGTCTGTTCATGACTGGGCATAAAGGTGTCACCATTTTATCTTTCTCTTTCAGTACCATGCGAGAGACTATGAAGTATGTCTATGGACACCATGGAATTCGAAAAGGATTATATCGTGGTTTATCTCTTAATTACATTCGCTGCGTTCCTTCTCAGGCAGTGGCTTTTACAACATATGAACTTATGAAGCAGTTTTTTCACCTCAATTAAAAAAATCATGATTTCTTTTCCTTTATAAACTCTCAGAGGGAAAAATAAAATGTTAATTTAATTTGGGGGAGAACATTACTTGAAGGGGGATATTTACCCTGTCACAGGAACCACTGGTATTTTAGTACTTGATTTTTCTATTCATCACAAATCAAAAGTGCTTACTATACTTTTTGATGCCAGTAGTTATATTTTAGAACATTGCAAAAAAAAAAATTCCTAAGCTGATGCTGGTTAATCAGTAAGGTTATTGGAAACCATTTTAAAGTGTTATTTGAAAGTAGAACTAACTTGAAATGAATTCAAGAGGTTGCCATTAGTTTTATTATGCTATTCCAAGCTTTTAATTATAATCATGATTTTCAAAGACTGTAACATTGGTTTTTGTTATTATAATAAACAGGCTTGGTTATATTATAGCAGAATGATGAGAACTGACATTTTAAGTTATATGAAACATAGGTTAGAAGCCAGCATTGAAGTATTATTCATATGTCTCTTCTCATAATTCTGCTCCACTGGATAGAAGGACAAACACTTTTTCTCTTCATTTTTGATAAATATTGTATTTAAAAAGTAGCCATGTAGACACTCATCAGTAAGTCACGAATTTTCAGGTCTTGCTCAAATGTCATTACCAGTTTCTGAGTGATTTAAGTATGTTTTTAAATTTCACTGTATTTCCAAGGGCAGTAATAGTAAATATTGAGTATCTTTGCTCTCAAAACAAATTAGCATTATAGATTTGTTTTTGTTAGATGATTTGGTGTATGTTAGAAAATTTATTTAAGTGGACTGTGAAATATCCATTAATATAGATGTGAATGTTGAAGAATGTTTCCGAGGTATTATGTTATGACACATCAACTAGTTCTTCCACATAAAATAATTTTAGTGCAATATAAACTTAAGTAGAAATGTAAAACATGATCTGAATTGCTATCCTTTATAGTATAATGGTTTAAAATGTAAGAATTCCATTTATTAGGTTCAGAGTACTTTTTTATGTTTTATTGTAAGCATGACAAAAAATGAGAGGGGAACAGTTATAGTTCTATCCTCCAAAATAGCAATTTGTAGAATTAATATGATTTTTAAGGCATTAGAAAACTAAGTTGAAAGTGTTATTTCTGTTTCAATTTTTTTTTTTTTTTGCATAAAGATTTCTTGTCATATCTTGGTTAAATTATATGAACTGGTTTCATTTTCAAAGTCTTTATTTTACAATAATGTTTATCTTTGTATGATTTATAAGCATACCCACAGGTGTACATGTGTTCCTAAAACTATTTTGTATATTTTCATTTGTGGGCTACACTGTAGCTAAATACTGTTATCAAATCTCAAGATAATTTAAATGTATAAAATAAGTATCTCAGTTATGTTATCAATAAAGGAGGACTGCAAATATTTTTTTAAATAAAAATTTGCATTCTATATCTGTTACAGAGTACCTAGGTTATTAAAAATAAGTTTTATTCATATCTCAACAATTACTCCTCTCTTTTAACTATTTACACTATTGAAGCATAAACAAACATAAGTGGTCAGACTGGAAGAATACTTGAAATAATGACAGTATTTATATCTAATTTATTTCAGATTGATAACTCAAAGTGAATCTTGATAGATTATCTTGCATTTGAAGATCGACTATGTCTGTTTTGATTGCCATTGCAATTCTTTTCTTGCCTTTTGGTGGGTACAGCCCTCTGGTCTATGGAATGGGACAGTGATTTTGTCTAGGGATCGATGAGTGATGTACCCTTCCTAGCTCTTAATGGTGGCCTGTGTGGAGATTGAAAGTTTAGTGGTGATATATATATATGTACACACACACACACACACACATATATATAGTAATGTCTTATCCCATTTTCCCCCCGGGTACTCAACATTCATTTATTCAGCACCCATTGTGTGCCAGGGATTATGTCAGCATTTTGTGGGCATACCTTGAGATGTCTCTCAGCAGTCCTTACAGTGTGGTTTGGATTCCCAATAGCATCTATCTCTGGGTATTACACTGGCGGGGTATGTACCACACTTTTTGGTTACTGCGTGTTTACTTATGTTCTCCTAGTTGGTTCTCTCATGGGCAGAGTCATCCCTTCATCTCCTTTTAAGGAGCACAGTGTATGGCACCATAATAGTTGTTCAGTGATGTTTACTGATGAGCTAAAGGAAGGTTTGGTCCCTGTTTTTGGAGAAAATGTTCTAGTAGGAAGAAATGAGGTACTACTAGTGCAGAGAAAGAACAATTTAGAAAGTTTTTTGGGTTTTTTTTTTCCCCACAGAGATGTCTTGCTGCTAATTTGAGCCAGGATGAATGGCAAATAATAAAACCTATATTACATGAATAATTCATCACCTTGCAGAATGGGCCGATGATATCTGACACACTTATATAGCAACCATATATTTAAACACTTCCTCAGATCAATGCTTTGAATATCAGACACTGTTAGGCAGTAGGAATCAATGACAAATGATGAGTCATGTATATTTCCTGAGGATTTACTGTGTTCTGTTGCTTATTTTAAGCACTTCAGATGCCTTAACTCTGTTCCTGCAACAATACTGATAAGAATGGTACTATTAAATACTCCTTTTTTACAGTTGGGATGATTGAGACCCAGGGAGATAAAGTAACTTGTCCAGGTTCACACAATAAGTGGTGGATCTACGGTTCAGATTCAGCCAGTCTGAATCTGCAGCTTAGTCTATTAGACACGATGCTAGTAGACACACTAGTATCCTTCAGCACACTAGTATCCTTCCTATTCAGGTAAAACTCTAATATGTCAAGAAATACAAATCAATTAATCGAATGATTACAGTTTTTGGAAAGTGCCTTTGTTGTTTTCCCCATTCTTGAGATTGGTAATTTATGTTCTTTTTAGTTACTGGTTTAGCTGGAGTCTTTTGAATTTTCTCCATTGTCTGAATTTTTTGTTAATTTCTGTTTCTAAGTACAAATAATTGCTGATAGAGTAGAGTGATCTTTGTAAAAATATAATCAGGCAGGGGCTTCCCTGGTAGCCCAGTGGTGAAGAGCCTGCCTGCAAGTTCAGGGGACACAGGTTCAGTCCTGGTCCTGGAGGATACCACATGCCATGGGACAACTAAGCCACAATTAACTGAGCCTGTGTTCTGGGGCCTGTGAGCCACGACTATGAGCCCGTGAGCTGCAACTACGGAAAGTCCTTGAGCACCTTGAGCTCGTGCTCTGCAACAAGAGAAACCACTGCAGTGAGAAGCCCAGGCACCGCAGCTAGAGAGTATCCCCCACTTGCCGCAACTATAGAAAGCCTGTGTGCAGCAATGAAGATTCAGAGCCACCATAAATAAATAAACATAAATCCCTTAAAACAACAACAACAACAAAACCCCATAATCAGGCAATTTTATTCCCCTGCTGAAAACCTTCCAGGGCTTCCCATTGCATTTAGAATAAAAGACAAAATCATTACTAGATCTTATACAGCCCTGTAAATCCATCTGCCTTGTGTCTACTCCAACCCTGTTTGCTGCTACTCAGCATGTTGTGAGGAAGCTAGGCAGTCCCTGTAGAGGCTGGCCTCAACTTGCCAGCCATTTGAGTAAGGCATCTTCAAAGTCGATCACTCAGCTTCCTGATGATGCTTCATGGACAAATAAAAGCTTTCCTCACAAAATCCTGCCCAAAATGAAAATTCATATGCTAAAAAAATGGTTGTTTGGTGGTTCAGTGGTTAAGACTCCATGCTGCCAATGCAGGAGGTATGAGTTCAATCCCTGGTTGGGGATCCAAGATCCCACATACTGGGATTGGCAGTATGGCTTGGCACGGCTTGGCCAAAAGATTAAATAAATTTTTAAAATGATTTTTTTTTACATAGATTAGATAATCATAGCAGGTATTCATGGAAAGCCTACAGCTAGCATCATATTTAATGCTGAAATATTAAATGTTTTCCCCCTGAGATCAGTAGAAGGCAAAGATGCCCAGTGTCAGAACTTCTGTTTAACCAGTGAACTTAAGTAAATGATGGAGAAGGAAATGGCAACCCACTCCGGTATTCTTGCCTGGAAAGTCATGGACCAAGGAGCCTGGTAGGCTACAGTCCATGAGGTGACAAAAAGTTGGACACGACTGAGCGCTTCACTTCACTTAAGTAAATGAAGTTAAAAACAAAGATCAGAGGAAGAAGTAGAACTTCCTCTATTTGTAGATGACATGATTATTTACATAGAAAGTCTTAATGAACTACTGTTAGCAACTTCTCGCAATTACTAGCAAGGTCTCAGGATATAAGGTAAATTTTAAAAACTTTTTATATACTAGCAGGAAGCAATTGAAAAACAATCCCATTTAAAGTAGCATAAAAATATAAAATATTTAAATTTAATAAAATATTAGTATACAAGAGTTTTACATTGATAATTACAAGATGTTGCTAAGAGACATTAAAGAAAATCTATATAAATAGAGAGATAAACCAGGTTTATGAGTTAGAGGTCTCTATATTTTAAAGAAATCAATTCTCAAATCGATTTTTAAGTCTAATGCAATCTCAATCATACTTCTAATAGGCTTTTTGTAGAAACTCACAATTTTTATACTGTGTACAAATTTTTATACAATTCAATTTTTATACAAACTCATTCTAAAGTTTGTATAAAAATTTAAAGGACCTAGAATGTCCAATGGAGGAGGAAATGGCAACCCACTCCAGTATTCTTGCCTAGAAAATCCCATGGACAGAGGAGCCTGTTGGGCTGCTGTCCATAGGGTCGCACAGAGTCGGACACGACTGAAGCAACTTAGCATCCATGCATGCATGCATTGGAGAAGGAAATGGCAACCCACTCCATTATTCTTGCCTGGAGAATCCCAGGGACAGAGGAGCCTGGTGGGCTGCCGTCTGTGGGGTCGCACAGAGTCGGACACAACTGAAGTGACTTAGCAGCAGCAGCAGAATGCCCAAAGCAATCTTATAAATAACAAAGTACCTGTCTGTATGACTTACTCTACAGCTGTAGTAATCGTGACAATGGGGTGCAGACACAAGGATTGACAAACATCAGAAGAACAGAACTGAGAGTCAGAAATGGACCTGCACTTAATTTAATTTTTTTCTTCAACAAGGTGCCAGAACAATCCAGTGGGTGATGAGAAGTCTTTTCAGCAGGTGCTACTGGGAAAACTGGATATATACATGGTTGTGGGGAAATGGAGTCGGGGGAGAACATGACTCATTCTCTACCTCATACCACACACAAAAATTAATTTGAGATGGATCATAGACCTAAACGAATAAAATGGTGAATTTCAAGAAGAAAACAAAGGAGAATATCTTTACTTCCTCAGTTCAGTTCAGTCACTGAGTCATGTCCGACTCTTTGCACCCCATGCACGCCAGGCCTCCCTGTCCATCACCAACTCCCAGAGTTCAGTCAAACTCACGCCCATCAAGTCAGTGATCCCATCCAGCCATCTCATCCTCTGTCGTCCCCTTTTCCTCCTGCCCCCAATCCCTCCCAGCATCAGAGTCTTTTCCAATGAGTCAACTCTTTGCATGAGGTGGCCAAAGTACTGGAGTTTCAGCTTTAGCATCATTCCTTCCAATGAACACCCAGGACTGATCTCCTTTAGAATGGACTGGGTGGAACTCCTTGCAGTCCAAGGGACTCTCAAGAGTCTTCCCCAACACCACAGTTCAAAATCATCAATTCTTTGGCATTCAGCTTTCTTCACAGTCCAACTCTCACATCCATACATGACCAATGGAAAAACCATAGCCTTGACTAGACGGACCTTTGTTGGCAAAGTAATGTCTCTGCTTATCTAGGTTGGTCATAACTTTTCTTCCAAGGAGTAAGTGTCTTTTAATTTCATGGCTGCAGTCACCATCTGCAGTGATTTTGGAGCCCAGAAAAATAAAGTCTGACACTGTTTCCACTGTTTCCCTATTTGCCATGAAGTGATGGGACCAGATGCCATGATCTTAGTTTTCTGAGTGTTGCGCTTCAAGCCAACTTTTTCACTCTCCTCTTTCACTTTCATCAAGAAGGTTTTTAGTTCCTCTTCACTTTCTGCCATAAGGGTGGTATCATCTGCATAGCTGAGGTTATCGATATTTCTCCCGGCAATCTTGATTCCAGCTTGTGCTTCCTCCAGCCCAGCGTTTCTCATGATGTACTCTGATAGAAGTTAAATAAGCAGGGTGACAATATACAGCCTTGACGTACTCCTTTTCCTATTTGGAACCAGTCTGTTGTTTCATGATCAGTTCTAACTGTTGCTTCCTGACCTGCATATAGGTTTCTCAAGAGGCAGGTCAGGTGGTCTGGTATTCCCATCTCTTTCAGAATTTTCCACAGTTTATTGTGATCCACACAGTCAAAGGCTTTGGTATAGTCAATAAAGCAGAAATAGATGTTCTTCTGGAACTCTCTTGCTTTTTTGATGATCCAGCAGATGTTGGCAATTTGATCTCTGGTTCCTCTGCCTTTTCTAAAACCAGCTTGAATATCTGGAAGTTCACAGTTCATGTATTGCTGAAGCTTGGCTTGGAGAATTTTGAGCATTACTTTACTTCCTAGGAGTTGGCAAAGATTCCTTAGGTCACAGAAAGTGAAAAGCATAGATGAAAAATGGATAAATGAGTCTTGATATAGATTAAAACTTATGCATAGCTAAAGATCTTGTTACTGAACTGAACTTGGGTCTACTCACCTGTGCAGTAGAGCCACTGACACTGTGTTGTGGTGAAGGAAAGTGCAGCATTTATTATAAGGTGCTAATACAAGAAGACGGAGAAGGCAATGGCACCCCACTCCAGTACTCTTGCCTGGAAAACCCCATGGACGGAGCAGCGTGGTAGGCCGCAGTCCATGGCGTCGCTAAGAGTCACATACAACTCCATCCTGAACCCCCCTCCCACCTTCCTCCCTGTACCATCCCTCTGGGTCATCCAGGTGCACCAGCCCCAAGCATCCTGTATCATGCATTGAACCTGGAGTGGCGATTAGTTTCTCATATGATATTATACATGTTTCAATGCCATTCTCCCAAATCATCCCACCCTCTCCCTCTCCCACAGAGTCCAAAAGACTGTTCTATGCATCTGTGTCTCTTTTGCTCTCTCGCATACAGAGTTATCGTTACCGTCTTTCTAAATTCCATATATATGCCTTAGTATACTGTATTGGTGTTTTTCTTTCTGGCTTACTTCACTCTGTATAATAGGCTCCAGTTTCATCCACCTCATTAGAACTAATTCAAATGTATTCTTTTTAATGGCTGAGTAATACTCTATTGTGTATATGTACCACAGCTTTCTTATCCATTCATCTGCTAAAGGTGGTTTTTAATTGTGTATGCAAAGAAATGGAGTTTTAATTCAAAAATTAAAAAATAAAAGTAAAAGAAAAGTGAATAGGAGTTGAAATTAGATACAGGCTTGATAAAAAATTCTTTAAAGCAGGTTTCCTCAGGAAGGTGGCTAAGAGACTAAGTTCCATCAAGGTAACTGTTTCAGGATGGGAGGTGCTGGGTCACATGACAAGCCTGGGAGCTATCTGATAATGAGGGCCAAACTGATGACAGAGTAGAATGCCCTAGAGAATGTAAGGTGGCTCTAGTGATAAAGAACCTGCATACCAATGCAGTAGACTCAAAAGACAGGGGTTTGATACCTAGGCTGGAAGATACCCTGGAGGAGGAAAATGGCAATCCACTCTAGTATTTTTGCCTGAATTCCACGGACAAGAGGAGCCTGGTAGGCTACAGTCCACGGTGTCACAACGAGTTGGACATGACTGAACACACACACACACACACACACACACACACACAGTGTAAGAGTGCTTGGGATCTCCTACACACACACAATGTAAGAGTGCTTAGGATCACATACACACACACACACACACACAATGTAAGAGTGCTTGGGATCTCCTACACACACACAATGTAAGAGTGCTTAGGATCACATACACACACACACACACACACAATGTAAGAGTGCTTGGTATCTCCTACACACACAATGTAAGAGTGCTTAGGATCACATACACACACATACACACACACACACACAATGTCAGAGTGCTTGGGATCTCTTACACACGCACAATGTAAGAGTGCTTAGGATCACATACACACACATACACACACACACACATACACACAATGTAAGAGTGCTTGGAATCACACACACACACAGTGTAAGAGTGCTTGGGATCACATACACACACATACACACGATGTAAGAGTGCTTGGGATCACACACACACAGTGTAAGAGTGCTTGGGATCCCATACACAAACACACACACACACACACAATGTAAGAGTGCTTGGAATCACACACACACACACAATGTAAGAGTGCTTGGGATCACACACACACACAGTGTAAGAGTGCTTGGGATCCCATACACAAACACACACACACAATGTAAGAGTGCTTGGGATCCTACTGTACAAGTGGAGGGACTGTCCACGGATAGGAGGCATTACTGAAAAAAATGGAAAAAGGTTATAAAACAGGGAACAGATAGATTTAGCCATGGCATGATGAGGAAGTTCTCATCTGACAGTTTGCATTTTCTCAACTGAGTTTTCCAGGGGAAAAAAAGGAGGAGAGGTTTTTTGTTTTTTTGTTTTTCCAAAGAGTGAAAATTTCCAGATTCAAACAAGGGAAGCCTGAGTTTGGACAACAGCAAATAGTTCATTCATTCTAAGTGCCTGTGTTGGACACATGGGTCGGCGAGTCTAGAGAAAGGGCGGAAGTATTTAGAATGGGCCAGATTACGAAGACTCCCAGTTTTCCAAACCCTAAGGCAAAGGAGCAAAGGCGCCTTCCGGCTCTTGGTTCCCCAGGTGCGACTCTCCTCGAGCTACTCACCTGGCGCTGGAGGAGCTGCCTGCGCATGTCTCTTAGGACCGCTGCTGGTCAGCGCATGCGCACGGCACCTCGTGGACTCGCTCTCCTTTTCCCCGCCACTGTTGTTGCCCCGGGGTTCCCCTGAATTTACCCGGCGGTGGTTTGCGATTTCGGCGGCCAGAATGGAGCGAGTGGACGAACTGGAGCTGCTAATGGAGAAGAGTTTCTGGCAGGAGGCTGAGCCGCCTGCGGAGCTGTGAGCGGAGCGGGGGGTGGGCCTGGGAGTATAGCGGGAGATTTGAAAAGAAAGGAGCGGAAGAGGCTGCATCCACGCCTCCTCGGACCCGGGCTCCGAGCACAGTGACCGAGCTCACGTCCCGGAGTTCCCAACGAACTTCCGGAGCTGGGGTCCGCTTCGCAGCCTTTCTCTGGGGCCAAGCCCGAGCCAGAGCTTGAATACTTTTCCTCCTCCATAGGTTCATTCTTAACCTCTTTCCTGAATTTGGGGAGTCTCAGCTACCTTACATGTCTTCAGGAAAGGAAATTGCAACTGCTAGGTCCTTTTCTTGAAGTTTAGGGGAAGAAAGTTATCCAGGGAGAAGTCTGTACTCTCAAGTCGGCTTAAATGATTGGGGAAACTTGACCCGCAAGCATAGTGTAGAATTTCTGTCAGTAGTAATGATCAGATAAGATCAGATCAGATCAGTCGCTCAGTCGTGTCCGACTCTTTGCGACCCCATGAATCGCAGCATGCCAGGCCTCCCTGTCCAGTACCAACTCCCGGAGTTCACTGAGACTCACGTCCATCGTAGTAATAATGATAATGAGGCTAATTATTGTTGACGGTTCTTTGCGCTTTGGGTTTTGATCAGCAATACCTTTTGGTAGATCCTTAAAGCGTTCCAGCTGATTTTGGGAAATTCATGGCCCGTGGGTACGTGGGGTAGGTGAATGAAGCGGTTACAAAATAATTGTGAAATTGACTTTCCCATTAGAAATAAGAAATTTCTGAATTATTCTATGAAGAATGGTTAATGTGACAGGTATTAAGCTTGCTTTCTCTACAAAGCATGAGCTAGTTGATCCCCAATGGAATTTTATAGGATTTCCTGCATTAAATAGTAGGTTGGACTAAATGTCTAAGTACTCGCCTAATTGAAATGTTAATATAATAATGAAACTCACTGTAGGACTTCCAACAAACCGCCCATACTACATTTTCCCATAACAGACATCTTTTATGTTCAAAAGGATAGTGTCCTAGACATTTCCTTTTACTTGTACTTTGGGAAGGCTTGCACCAGTGGTAGGAATTTGTTGTTTAATATTTTTCAATTTATCATTCTCCCTTATAATCATAGATGTCCCAAAGAACTCCTCATAGAGCTTATATTTTGAAAAATTCATATCATGAACGTTTTAAATGGCATTCCTTCTGGGAAGTGGGGCTTCCCTGGTGGCCCAGAAGGTAAAGCATCTGCCTGCAATGCGGGAGACCTGGGTTCCATCCCTGGGTGGGGAAGATCCCCTGGAGAAGGAAATGGCAACCTACTGTAGTATTCTTGCCTGGAAGATCCCATGGATGGAGGAGCCTGGTAGGCTACAGTCCATAGGGTCGCAGAGAGTCCGACACAACTGAGCGACTTCACTTTCTTTCACTTTCTGGAAGTTTTTTTTTTTTTTTTTTTCCTGTAATAGGAATTCTGCTATGCCCTTGCTCTCTTAATTTTTACCTCTTTTAGCCAGTGATCATGTGATAAGCTTTCCAGAAGAAACCTAGAAGGTTTGTAGATAAAGGAGATTGGATGGCTTCTAATTTCATGCTTGTGCTACAGTGGTTTTGTACGTGTTATGCTTTAGATTCCAGAAGAAGAAGGTGGAAGCTTCCTTTTCTAAGACAGTTCTGAGCAGAGGAATGGATAACCGATACCTTGTATTAGCAGTCGATATTGTACAGATTGAAGAAGGAAACCATGAAAAGCACCTAATCATCACTGCTTCCCAGTCGCTAGAATATAAAGAACTGTGTATCCTTAGGAATGACTGGTAATTTTTTGTGACTTTGAGCAATGATGTGGCAGAAGCTTAAGGATACTGTCTTAAAAACTAACATGTGGGCTTGTGTGGATGTTGCAATAATTTAATTGTTAATAAAGAGAATAGATATGAACTCAGATTAAATCTGCAAAAATTGTGCATCTCAGGTCTCTTATTCCAAAACTTGATTTTCATTGTCATTTGAAAATCAAGTACAAGGGGACTTATTAAATTACTACTTCCTATTTCCCAGTACTTTCTGGGATTGCAGCTTAAAAACTTGTTTAGTTCTCACTAAGGGCAAAATTAGTCATAAGAACATCCTTAGACTCTAGATTTCGCTACTCAAGCAATATATGGTATGTGAGGGGTGAGGGGGAGATGCAGAGGTGAAGGTCTGACTTTGTCTAGGCTGCAACTTTGATGGTTTTAACTAGATAAATATGATTTTGTTCTTGGTATATTGGGTTTGACATCATGCCTCAGGACTTACAGAAGCTGTAGACATAAGTTTTACAGAATGAGAGAATCATTAAGAATGAGAGAATTATTATTATAACAACCTCATCCATACTTGGAGCTATATGTTACACTATTAATGACTTGATAGTTTTTGCAGTAGGTGATGCAAGACCCCAAGATTTAGAAATTATTTCTTTACATAAAATATTTGTTTATTTTTAAAGCCCCTTAACATGTTTAAATGTAGGAATCTAAATTTTGTGTACCTTATTTTTAGGTGCTCTGTACCAGTAGAGCCAGGGGACATCATTCATTTGGAGGGAGACTGCATATCCGATACTTGGATAATAGATGAAGATTTTGGATATTTGATTCTATATCCCGACATGCTGATTTCTGGCACAAGCATAGCCAGTAGTATTCGATGCATGAGAAGAGCTGTCCTGAGTGAAACATTCAGGGTGAATATTAACAGCCAATGTTTCTACAGGGTCTTAAGAGTTTACAGAGCACTTTTACACTCTTACTTAATCCTCCTAACAATCTTGTGAGTAGATGGTATTAATCAGCTGCATTTTACATTTTACAGACAAGGAACATCAGGCTCAGAGAAGTTAAGTGACTTGTCCAGAGTTGCTGTAGCTAGTAGATGGCAAGGCTAGGAGTCAAGGCCAGTACCCTAAGAATCCTTTGAATCTTATTTAATAAAATAAGCAATTCTAAAAATAAGATAAATAATTTAAGTGATAAGATTTTTAATTTAATACATCTGGGTATTTCTAAACTTGGCTTCATGTGATTCTCAGTGAAAGTAAATATGACAGTCTCTTTTAAAGATATTATAATGGAAATTTTCAAACATACACAAAGAGATGGTTGTTATAAACTCCTATGTACCCATTTTGTTGTTCTTAAAGGCTTTGTATTTTGCAACTTAAAACTCTATTTTGCAAATTAAAGCTGAGGATTTAAAAAACATATAAGTACAATATCTTTATCATACCTGATAAAATTACCAGTAATTCCTTAAGTTAATCTAATTCTCAGTTTATCTCTTAATGTCTTTTGTCAAAAATGTTTTTATTCAGTTTGTTAGCATCAGTATGCAAATGAGGTCTTTGTATTGTATTTGGTTGATGTATCTCATAGTTTATTTAATCTGTATTCTGCTTTTCACCCACTCCCTTTCAATGCCATTATTTTTTGAAGAACTTGGGTTTTTAATTGTTAAGTTTTTTCTTTCTCTTAGGGTATTCTTTATACAGTTTGTATGTATATAGAAAATAAAATACAGCTAAACAAAAAGAGAAAAAGAAGGAACAATACCTAAGTAGATTTTCTAATAGTCTTAGTTATCACTTATTTGTAGTTTTTTTTTTTAATTGGTTGTTTTCTTCAGCTGTTGGGTGGGTGGTTACTATTAACTTCTGTTTTAACTGCATATTATAAAGCAGACCTGCATACCTTAATCTTTTAAAGCTTTATTTTGAAATAATTTTAGACTCACATAGAACTTAAAAAATTAGTACAGGGAATTCCTCTGTAAGTTAATTTTTTAAATTACTGATGGGTGTTTTGGTGGACTTAATCTTGTTTTTTGATAGTTTCAAGGGGAAGATCCAGGCTAATAAAAGAGTTCATTGAAAAATAGTTTTTGAGTGTCAAGAGCTTATCAAAATCTCTGCTGTAGGGAATTCCCTGGTGGTCCAATGGTAAAGACTCGATACTTTCACTGCTGGGGCCTGGGTTCAGCCCGGGTTGGGGAACTAGGATCCCACAGCTGGGCAGTGCCACCAAAAAAAAAAATCTCTGGTCTGAGTTTATTTTGTGTTTGAGTATTTTACTCACATGAGTTTATAAGCTATGCCTCTATTGACTATTCTATGTGGGTTTATTATAAAGTGAAATTAGAGACAAATTATGTTAAATATTAATATTTTAGAATATATTGAACTTTTTCCATATAGGTTATTTTTAATTCTTTCAAAATGGAAATGCAGTGATTTGAAAAATATCTTAATCATAAAATAATTCAGGTAATTCTAAGTTGAAGAAAGTGAAAGCCACCTATAATTTCACTCACCAGAAAAGAATTGTTTAATATTTTGGCATTTGTCTCACCAGTGCGCTTTGGCTATGCTAGTTCAACATGTTAGGTAATAAATATAGGATCATGTCCATTGATATGTTGTGAAATAAAATGTTTGTATGACTTTTTTTTAATAGAGCTCTGATCCAGCCACACGCCAAATGCTGATTGGTACAGTTCTTCATGAAGTATTTCAAAAAGCAGTAAGTGATAGTTTTGCCCCAGAAAAGCTACAAGAACTTGCTTCTCAAACTCTTCAAGAAATAAGGCATCTGAAGGAAATGTAAGTAGTTAGGAGAGGAACTCTAGATACAGTTTTGTTATATAACTTCTTCCCTGGCATCTGTAAGATATTTGGCTCTTAGACTATTAAATATGTCAGTATAATACTAGAATGCAGATTTCAGGGTTGTCGTATCCCGCCGCAATTCTGTGAAGAGCTTCTGAAATTGCAGAACAGGAATTCCTTGGCTAATAATATCTAAATTTTCTCTGTATGCACAATAGGCCCCATAGCTGCACTCAGAGAATGGGAACTTTTTGTTTTACTTCTAGAAACATTGTGACAGCCTGAAAATTGTCTGGGGTTGGGTATCAGATGGACCTCCTTTCAGATTCTAGCTTTGCCAGGTTTATGACTGAACAAGTTACTGAAAGATTCTGAAAAGGGTGATAATACCTGTTTTGCAGACTTTCTGTGACAATGGAGATAATGTATGGAAACCCACAAATGGCTAATTATTGACATCTTATGAGTGACTACCTGCAGAGGGATTGGCATATTCTGTCTTTGTTTCCTCCTTCACTTTTATTGCAGTTCATCTTTTTTTCACAGAAGTGCTTTTATTAGTGGTGATTTTGCTTTCCAGACTAGTTGACATAAACCTACTTCTCCTGGTTGTAGTTCTGTTTATTTCATTGTTTAAATAGGAAAAATGTGTTCCATAATTCCATACCAATTTACTAATATGTATAACCTATTGTCTTTTTTAAAAAGATTTCTTTATATTTTGGCTGTGGTGGCGTGGCCCTTCGTTGCTGCACTTGGGCTTTCTCTAGTTGCAGTGACTGGGGGCTGCTCTTCATTGCAGTTCACGGGCTTCTCATTGCGGTGGCTTTTCTCTTGTGGAGCACAGGCTGTTGGCGTGCAGGCTTCAATAGTTGCAGTGCTTGGGCTCAGTTGTTGCAGCTCATGGGCTCCAGAGCTTGCGCTCAGTAGTGGTGCACAGGCTTTGTTGCTCTGTAGCATGTGGGATCTTCCCCGACCAGGGGTCAAACCATTGCACTGCAAGGCAGATTCTTAGCCAATGGACCACCAGGGAAGCCCCAACCTATTGTCTTAAAAATCTTTTAAAGAGGACTTCCCTGATGGTCCAGTGGTTTAGAATTCACCTTCCGCTGCAGGGGATGTGGTGGGTTCAATCAATTTTGTCCAATAATGTTCTTTGAAGTGTTTTATTCCCCTCTAGGACAGGATCCAGTCTGAGAACATTTTTTAAGAAAATATTTGTCTATTAATTTATTTGGCTGTGCCAGGTCTTAGTAGTATCATGCAGGATCTTTAACTGTGGCATGTGGGATCTTGTTCCCTCACCAGGGAACAAACCTGGACCCCTTACATGGGGAGTCTTAGCTGTTGGACTGCTAGGGAAGTCCCCTGGTCTGGGTACATTTAAAGTTTTTATATATACTGTCAGATTGGTCTACATAGACCTTGTCCTGTTTCTTTCTTTCATTTTTTCCTGTTTTATTGAGATGTCAAAAAGTGTGTGTTAGTTGCTCAGTCGGGTCTGACTCTTTGTGACCCCATGGACTGTAACCTGCCAGGCTCCACTGTCCATGGAATTCTCCAGGCAAGAATACTGGAGTGGATTGCCATTTCTTTCTCCAGGGGATCTTTCCAGCTTCAGGGATTGAACCTGGGTCGCCTTCATTGCGGACAGATTCTTTACCATCTGAGCCACCAGGGAAGCCCATTGGGATGTCATTGACATATAATATTGTATTAATTTAAGGTATGAAACATAAAGGTTTAATATGTCTGTATATTTCAAAATTCATTTTGCATTTCTGTAGACAATCTATTGGTCCTTGTTTCCCCCACATCTTCACCTATATCATCTTTTATCCACTGGAAGGTGCCAGATTTTAAGCAGCCATTTTCAAACAAATAGCTTTTGCCTTGTGTGGGCTGATTGTGTTTCTCTAGGTCATTTGGGGCACTTTGCGGGCAACTTGGTGTTAGCAATTGCTCCCTGGCTTGAGATATTTCAGTTTTGCCTTCAACCTGAAGTTGGTTTTGTGCTTAGGCCAAGCTATCTTGGCAGAGCTAGGGTTGCTAATTCTGTCTTTCCAGCTGAACTGGCTCTCCTAGAGGACTGATAGGGCTCTGCTCTGTTAGTTCTGGTAAGCCAGAGTTAGCAGAAACCTAGGAAAGAGGGAGCTTATTAAATTTGATAGCAGAAATGTTGCAGAGTTATATGGTAAATTTGCAGTGTTCTGGAGTCTCAGAGTTTGATGGATATGTTATGGTGCTTTCTTTAGAAGGTGAGAAAATGGTAAGGTTTGTCGTTTGAAAGGAATTTGCAGAGTATTGGTGGTTATGCTAGTACCCAGGTGAACTCAGGGCTGCAGGGAGAAAATAATGCCAATAAATTATTAAAACACAGTGTGAAAGTGAAAGTCACTCAGTTGTGTCTGACTCTTTGGGACCCCAGGGACTGTATGGTCCATGGAATTCTTCAGGCCAGAATACTGGAGTGGGTAGCCTTTCCCTTCTCCAGAGGATCTTCCCAACCCAGGGATCGATCCAGGTCTCCCACATTGCGGGCAGATTCTTTACCAGCTGAGCTGCAAGGGAAGCCCAAGAATACTGGAGTGGGTAGCCTATCCCTTCTCCAGCGGATCTTCCTGACCCAGGAATCGAACTGGGGTCTCCTGCATTGCAGGTGGATTCTTTACCAACTGAGCTATGAGGGAAGTCCCGAAACACAGTGTAGAGGGAGCATGAGGGTTAAGAACTTAAATTCCCAAGCTGGAGCTGTGTGTCCTTTGGAAGTAACTGCTGAGCTTCAGTTTCCTCAGTTCTAAAAAGGGATGATGATAGTAGTATCTCATAGAGAGATAACGAGGGTTGAAAGTGTTCATGTAAAGCACCTAGAATAGTGCCTGGCTTAGAGTCAGCGCTATATGAGTATTCACTGTTATCATTTTCATGTCTTGTTGAATTCTTGTCATATGCCAAGTACTTTACATAGGCTGTTTTACTTGATCCTCAAACCAATTTGTGTGGTAGTTATCATCTCACCTTATAGATGAAGAAACTGAGGCTTGGTTAACAATGAATGGCTCAGGGCTTCCTTGGTGGCTCATTGGTATAGAATCCACTTGCCAGCGCAGGAGACGCAGGTTTGATCCCTGGTCTGGACAGACGTGCTGCAGTGCAGCTAAGCCTGTGTACCACAGCTATTGAGCTTGCACTCTAGAGTCTGGGATGCGCAACTACTGAGCCCTTGTGCCGCAGCTGCTGAAGCCTGTGCGCCCTGGAGCCCGTGCTCTGCAACATGAGAAGCCACCACAAAGAGAAGCCTGCACACTGCAGCTGGATAATAGCCCCCGCTTGCTGCAACTAGAGAAAAGCCTGCACAGCAGCAAAGATCCAGCACAGCCAAAAATAAATAAATTATTTTAAAAAAGAGAGAAACAATGACTGGCTCAAAGTTACACATCTAGTAAAGATGTGTAAATAAAGAGTTAGGATTCAAACCTAATGTGATCTGACACAGAAACACGTGTGCTGTTGATATTCTGGAGTAGTTATTAAGGTTGTGATGCTTAAATATAAAGATGGAGCTGGGAGAACATCAGGGAAGGTGATAGCAATTCTCAGAACTTTTTGCTTTCAGGACCTTGTTAACACTAAAATATTATTGAGGACCCTAAGAGCTTTTGTTTACGAGGGTTATATCTATAGATAATTACTGTATTAGAAATGAAAGCTGAGGCAGTTTTAAAATATTTATTAATTAATTCTAAAATAATAACAGCCCATTCCACATTAACATAATAAGTTTAATGAAAAATAACTATTTTTGAAAAAAATGTAATGAGACAAGTGACATTGTTTTACATTTTGGCAAATGTTTTAATTTTATAACTTAATACTAGACACCTGGTTTCTTATATCTGTTTCTGCATTTTCTATATTGCTATATTGTGTGTGTGTATGTGGACTCAGAAATCTCCACTGTGTACTCAGGAGACAACAAGAGCAAAAAGGCAAATAATGTTGTGGAATTATTATGACACAGTTTTGACCTTGCAGGCACCCTGAAAAACTGAGACTAGATTCTGTTAGTCTTTCCTGACTTTTGACCCAAGAAGTTAATAGTCCTACAGATTGTCCTTTGACCTAGTAAGGCTGATGTTCCATTTCTGTTCCTATGGCCTTTTTTCCTCTTTTACATTTCTACTTTCCATTGCTGGGCTTCAGGACCAACAATTGTGGTTTATTTTTTTACCCTTGAAGTGTAACTGGGCCCTATTAGACCTGAGCTGGTAGGAGTTGGAGCAAATATAAAATTCGATGTCATGTCACTGTTACTTGGATTTTTTGTGTGTATGTGGTAAAATACACATAGCATTAAAAAATCATAATCTTTTATTTTTTACTTTTGGCCATGTGGCATGCAGAATCTTAGTGCCCCTGCAGTGGAAGCACAGAGTCTTTACAGCTGGACCACCAGGGAAATCCCCAAAATCACAGTCTTAACCACTTTTAAGGGTAGAGTTCAGTGTCATTAGTACATTGACGTTGTGTAAACGTTACCATCATCCACTTCCAGAACTTTTTTGTCTTTCCAAACTGAAACCTTATATCCATTGAACAACTCCTCACTTCCCCCAGTCCCTGGCAGTCACCATCCTTTCTGTCTCCATGAATTTGACTAGTACAGGTACCTCATGTTAAGTGGTCATGCAGTATTTTTTGTTATTGGCTTATTCAGGATAATGGCAAGCTTCATATATGTTGTAACATGTATCAGAATTTCCTTCCTTTCCAAGGCTAAATAACATTCCATTGTATCACATTTAATTAATTTTTTCAGTCGTTGATGGGTGCTTGGGTTGCTTATATGAGTGTTTTTGTCCTTGTTTACTTTTTTCATATTTAAACTTTCATATTTAATATTTCTTATTTTGATAGGTACCGCCTGAAATTGAATCAAGATGAAATAAAACAAGAAGTAGAGGAGTATCTTCCTTCATTTTCTAAATGGGCTGGAGATTTCATGCATAAACATACTTCAACTGACTTCCCTCAGATGCAGCTTTCTCTGTAAGAAACCCATTTTTGTGTATATGGTGTCTATGTGTTTAGTCCAGGATTTTATTCAAGATGTTGAATTAAAGCTTTTTAGAGGTCAAGTTGAACTTACCAGGTGGCTCAGTGGTAAAGAATCTGCCTGCCAATGCAGGAGAAGCAAGAGATGTGGGTTTGATCCCTGGGTTGGGAAGATCCCCTGGAGTAGGAAATGGCAACCCACTCCAGTATTCTTGCCTGGAAAATTCCTTGGACAGAGGAGTCTGGTGGGCTGTAGCCCATGGGGTTGCAAAGAGTCATACACCACTGAGCGACTGAGCACACACACAGAGATCAAGTCCTGAAAACTAGCATTTTTGTTTGCTTGCTTTATAAATTACAGTCCTGAGTGTCTTTCTCGGACCAAAAAAAATAATCCAATGAATAGAAAATTCTATTTTTGTTTTAATAAAATTTATGATTTTTGGATGTAGGTATGGTTTTTTTTAAGATAAAACTTTCAGTCTGTAAATATTTGGGGGTGTTTCTTAATATAACATATATTTCTCTGTGTTACTATCATGTATGGACTGTCTCGTGTTGATTGCTGTGGATTTGTACTTTATGTTTAAATACTGTGTTTAGCCATTCAATACTGTTTGGCTTTTGGTTGGTTTCTTTTACTTCTTTTCCCGCTTAAAGTAGCATTGGTATAAATTTGTAGGTAATCCTTTTTTCCTCCCACTGTTTGCCCATTTGGCAAATATTTATTACATGCCTAATGGGTGCCAAGTAGTGATCTAGGCACTGGGATTGCAGTAGTGGAAAGAAAAAAAAGCTACTGACTTCATGGTGCTTCTGTATTGCTGAACAAGTGAACAGCAAGGTGCCAGATCATGATAAGTGTAATGTAGAATAATGGGGAGGGTAAGAAAAAGGAGTTGAAGGGACGTATTTCCGTAGAATGATCATGAAAGGCCTCTAATAAGGTAATGTTGAGCAGGAACCTGAAGAAAATGAAGGAAGGAGCTGTGCAGCTATTTCTATGAAGAGCACTCCAGGCAAAAGCCCTGTGGCTAACGCACCCCTGCCAGTGTGGCTGGAACAGAGTGAGGTGGAAGAGGACAAGCAGTCCTAGTCCTAGGGCCTCTGCAGCCTTGCAGGACATTGGCTGCCATTCTGATTCCAGGGCCAGATGTGGTTTGGCTACCATGGGAAGCCGTTGCAGGGTTTGCACAGAGGGTTTTGATATCATTTCTTTCTTTCTTTTTTTTTTTTTTAAATAGGCACTGTTTTATTTTTCTTTAAATAGTCATAACTTCCTTTTACATCAGTATTCTTCATCTTTTCTCAATATTCTGGATATTTTATATCGTGACATTTTGTGATCTGAACTCGTTTTAAGATTTTTGAGTCAGAAATCTTGGGGACAATGAGTTCTCTGGACCAACATGTTTTCTCAAGTTTTCTGTGGTTCAAAGGACAGACTGAGCCTGGCTGTGAATCCCAGTTTTGCCACAGTTTTGCTGTGTAACTTGAGGCAAGTTCCTTTACCTCGCTTTGCTAGTTTCTATATTGATCTGATTTACTTTTGAAAGGATCAGTCTGGTTGCTCTTTTAAGACTGTGTTGTAGGATAGGGCAGAGGTTGTGAGACCAATTTGGAGGTTCTTGAAGGAATCCAAAATAGAGATGGTGGTGGCTTAGACCAGAGTGAGACTTGTGGAAGTGATGAGTATCACTTGGAGTATAGTCAGATTTTCAAGGTAGAGGTGATAGATTTTGGTGCAAGGTGATGGATTGGGTGCAGGGTATCAGGGGAAGACAAGTCAATGGTGATTCTAGAGGAGAAAACATGACGAGAGTGGGGTCGAGAGGGAATGGTAGAAGAGAATTTGGAATCAGAGTGTAGACGACTGTATTGACAGGTTGTCGTATAAAAGGGTATGTAGAAATGGAACGTTAGCCAGAGGCTTATGTGGAGTTAAGAGAGTTTTGTTTTTGTTTTAAAGATGGGAGATACAGCACATTATATGCCAATGAGAGGAATTCCATAGAGGGCAACATTATTCTTAGAGCTGTGTCATTGAGTAGAAGAGAGGGAACAAGAGTACACAAGTTGAGGCGTGGACCTTATGGAGACAGTTATTTCTCCATAATATTCTGAGGTATATTAAAACCTCAGAACTGGACTGCTTTATCCAAGGTACTTGGAAAATGTACAACCTTTTACATAAGGCTAGAATTCTTTGAGAATTTTTTAACTCATTTTAGAAGGTTACCAGCAATGTTTCAATGTTCTGTGTCTGCTGGTAGGATTTTATTTATATATTTTTTTAATTATTATTTATAGTTGAGTGACTTTCAGTATATTCATAGAGTTGTGCAACCATCACCACAATCAATTTGTCAATAGGAACTTTGATATGTATTTAAAAAGTACTTAGTCATTGTGTTCATTTTGGCAGTACCATACAGGAAAATATGAATGATACAGAGAAGATTATCATGGCCCCTATATGAGGATGGGGCTTCCCTTGTGGCTCAGCTGGTAAACAATCCGCCTGCAACGCGGGAGACCTGGGTTTGATCCCTGGGTTGGGAAGATCCCCTGGAGAAGGGAAAGGCTACCAAATCCACTCTTCTGGCCTGAAAAATTCCACGGACTGTATAGTCCACGGGGTCACAAACAGTCGGACATGACTAAGCGACTTTCACTTTACTTTGTACAAGGATGACAGACAAATTCATAAAGCATTCCATATTTTTATGAAGAATGCATATCACTTTGTTGTATACCTGAGACTAACACATTTTAAATCAAGTATACGTCAATTTAAAAAAACACTTGCTGCTGCTGCTGCTAAGTCACTTCAGTCGTGTCCTACTCTGTGCGACCCCATAGACGGCAGTCCACCAGGCTCCCCCGTCCCTGGGATTCTCCAGGCAAGAACACTGGAGTGGGTTGCCATTTCCTTCTCCAATGCATGAAAGTGAAAAGTGAAAGGGAAGTCGCTCAGTCGTGTCCGACCCTAGCAACCCCATGGACTGCAGCCTACCAGGCTCCTCCATACCATGGGATTTTCCAGGCAAGAGTACTGGAGTGGGGTGCCATTGCCTTCTGCGACACTTAGTGGTTTTAAAAAAAAACTAAGCCTTATCTTGCTGTTAGAATTGGGTGTATTTATCACATTCTTTACTTTTGTGTGGTCGTAAATTTACTTACCTGAAAAAAAAAAAAACCAGCTAGAGTAAATTGGTTAATGTTTCTTGTTTTTCTTTTCTTAAAGCATTTATTTATTATTTAATATTTGTTGCTGCGGAGAGCATGTGCCACTCACGGGTTGTGGAGCGTGGGCTTCTTAAATTGCGATGGCTTCTCTTATGGCTGAGTACAACCACTGGAGCACAGGCTCAATAGTTGTGGCACATGGCTTAGTTGCTCCGGGGCATGTGGGATCTTGCTGGATCAGGGATCGAATCTGTGTCTCCTGCACTGCAAGGCAAATTGTTTACCACTGAACCACCAGGGATGCCCCTCTTGTAGTTCTTAAAAATGAATTTATAAACGCTTTGTTCTTTGTTTCTTTGGAGCAGATTGCTGTCTTGCACAGGGGGTGACTCTTGGTGCATCTGTCTTCACTGTGATAATCTGCTAAGTGTTTATTAAACAGTCATTCTCTTCCTGGTTCCTTGGCTTTGTTTTGTAGTTTTTCTGTCATTTTGGTCTCTTGATTTTTCTGTAATAATTACAAACTTAATTTTGTTTTCCATCGTTCCTCACTATTTCTTTCTAGTTGTTTTACCTTCCCTCCCTACCTTTCTTTCCTTCTGTATTAGAGTCATTCCTTTCTTTTTGAGCCATTTGAATTTGCTTGAGATTTAGAATTGTGGTGGATATCCATTTTTATGGTTATTTTAGGTATTAGCTTTTCTGTCACTGTTATTTTAGCATTTTGTTCACACGTTTTTTCTTTTGGCTAATCATTTTTGCAGTGTCAATAAGCTGCTGTTTTCCTCGTAGTCTTATGGACTTATCCATTCAGCAAACATGTATTACATGCTGTATCTGTGCCCCAGATCATTCTAGATGTTACAGGGAGGCTAAAGCCCTCCAAGAACTCAGTGTATTGGTGGTAGTTGAAAACATAGAAGTGGAGGGGGGTTTCTGAGAGAGAACAGCAATCTGCAGAAGGCAGCATAAGAGGCATAGAACCGTGGGAGGTAACCATGTATAAGGACATAGGGAGAGGACTTCCCTGGTGGTCCAGTGGCTAAGACTCTGAGCTCCTAATGCAGGGGGCCTGGGTTCGATCCCTCATCAGGGAACTAGATCCCATGTGCTACGACTAAGACCTGGGGAAGCCAGATAAAAATAATAATAATAGAAAAAAAGGACACAAGGAAAGATAGAATTCTTCAAAGGAGGCTGAGGGTGGACCCTTGAGGGATTTGGTAGCTTAGAAACAGTGTGTCATGGAAGTTTAGGAAAGTTTGGGATTCCAAATCATCTTTGATCTGAAAGGGATTTTGTGATTAAGCCTTAGATTTCCAGTAAGGAAAGTGAGGTGGTGTGACATGGTTTTCTGTGAAAACATGGTGGTAGAGCAAAGTCCAGAATAAGGAATTTCTTGATTCTCAGCTTGGTATTCTCATCTCTGTGTCTTGGTATGAGACTCTTCTTTGTTTCAGTTATTTCTGATAGGGTTTTATGTGTCTGTCTATGAAGCAGGCACTTCTCTATACTTTAATTTGCATCATTTCCCCAGCAGTTTATAGCTAGTCTTAAAAAAAAAAAGAAGAAGTCTTTAGGCGTTAGAGCAGAGAACGAGACCCTTAAAAGCTATTTAAAGAGATAACCTTTCTTCTTTATCTTCATGACATTATATTCTCTGCCAGGTGGTTCTCAAAGGAATTTTACAGCGTTATGTTGATGAAAAGGAGGGTAGTTAAATATAAAGTACTATCATTTGTTCTACAGATCTAAGTCTAAAACCATATTGCTTCTTTTTCTAGAGGAATGAATTTTAGTATAGCAACATTAAAAGTTGCATTATCTGTCTTCTGTTAAATATATGGGCTTCTCAGGAGGCTCAGTGGTTAAGAAACCACCTGCCAGTGCAGGAGATGTGGGTGCAATACCAGGGTGAGGAAGACCTCCTGGAGAAGAAAATGGCAACCCACTCCAATATTCTTGCCTGGGAAATCCCATGGACAGAGGAACCTGGTGGGTTATAGTCCATAGCTTGCATATGACATTTGATATTTGATAAAGTTTGCTTTATTTTAGAGGCATATATTTAAGTGTGTCTTGATCAGGTAACTTCTAGTGAGAAAAAAACAGATTAATATTTCAGGAATTTCTGAAAAGTTGTGGCTTCCCTGAATTCTTTGATTGTCCTCTTCTGAGATTGCAGAACTATACATATTTTCTTGGAGATTATATTTGAAGCATTCTGAAACAGTTTTTAAAAAATTATTGAAGATCGCACTCTTTTTCTTGGAATATTTTCTGATTTATTAAGAAATAGTTGCTTGGGACTTCCCTGGTGATTCAGTGGTTAAGAGGCTTTACTCCCACAGCAGGCAGCATGGGTTTGACCCCTGGCACGGGGAACTAAGATCCCACATGCAGCATGGCAAGACCAAAAAGCAAGTAAATAAAAAAACAACCTATGAAATTAGTAAAACAAGTCAACTAAATCATGTATTTTGAGAGTAGAATTCTTATACTTTTTAAATCTTGATTTTTATATGATATAAAATGTTTTATTACTAGAAACTTTATCCCTTTCATTTATCCATTTCATTTCCATTAGGTTTAGTATTCAGTTCAGTTCAATCGCTCAGTCGTGTCCGACTCTTTGTGACCCCATGGACAGCAGCACGCCAGGCCTCCCTATCCATCACCAATTCCCAGAGTTTATTCAAACTCATGTCCATTTTACTAAATCTAATTCCATTAGACTTAGTATTTTATACAGCTATGAGTATAAAATAGGATTAATAAAAGATTGCTCTTATCTGGCTTTATTTCTGCAGAATCATTTCCTGCTCTGAAAATGAATAAATGTTAGATAAAAGTACAGGAGGCTTTAAAAGTTATTTTCATCTCTTCTGATTCCTTTGACATTCATAAATTCATTTTTTTCCCTCCTTCCTGTGCTCTTGCCTTATTTAACAGTTAAGATATTAAAATCAGAACCTCTTTTGTAATACTAAAAAAAATTGGATATTAGTTTTAAATATTGATAGTGGCAGAGGTGTATTCATTTAATGATTAAGTAAAGGATATAATGAGTATAGGAGCACCCAAGCTTCTCCAAGGATTGTCATGGGGATAGTGGGGTAGGGATGATGTGTTGGATGATCAAGCCCCAGATGGCATAGATAATAGGAAAAGACAGCTCATCCTTATTCAGTTTAATAGAGTATTACATGAAGACATAGGTCCGTTGTTACCTAGGGTACAACCGCATGCAAGCCATTATATATTAATCTGTGTAATAATTGTATGTCAAAATATACAAATTGTCATAGTGGCTCCAGCAATCTAAGTAGTGAGCTTTTTGCAATAATATAGACCTGAGGAAATAAAGCCCTGAATTAGGAAGATTGTCATAGGAATGAACTGAATGGACAGATGATAAACATTAAGAATATTTAAATTATATGAGTTAGACACTACAGGATTCAAACTTGACTGCGCATCAGAATCACCTGGAGTTTGTTAAACAAATTGCTGGGTCTCACCTATACAATTTCTGAACAAGTTGGTCTGGAATGGGGCCTGAAAATTTGCATTTATGACCGATTCCCTGGGTGATGCCGATGCTACTCATTCAGGAAGCATGCTTTGGGAATCACTGCCATAAAGCTCTATAGACTCGTTCCCATCCTCACATTCCCTGTGTGCCGTAGAGAGTCAATGCTAGCATAAAAGAAATGAGCAAAGTGTTCTAATTAAATTAAATAAAATATTTTAATTAAATGTTTCTATTTAAATTTTTTTTTTTTTTTTTTTTTAGGCCAAGTGATGGTAGTAACAGTAATTCAACATGTAATATTGAAGTTACAAACTCACTGGATATTGAAGAAAGCATTTGGTCCCCTAGGTTTGGATTGAAGGGCAAAATCGATGTTACAGTTGGTGTGAAAATACATCGAGGATGTAAAACGAAATATAAGATAATGCCATTGGAACTTAAAACTGGCAAAGAATCAAATTCTATTGAACACCGTAGTCAGGTATAATAAGAAAATTGTCTGAATGTGTAATATGTTTAGATTTTTTAAATGTTTAAAAAGTAGTCTGCTTTATATATTTTGATTTAGTTCAGGTAATTTTTAATTTAACCCAGTGTTTCCTAAACGTAATTTACCGGAGTTATTATTTTCATGTAACATCTACATAGGATACTCTTTAGGAAACAGCAGTGTAAATTCATTCATTTTTGACTTTTAATCTGATTATACTGATTTTTATTTAAAATGAAATATAAAAAAAATAAAATCAAATAAAATGAAATATAGGACTAACTGAATCTTACCATTATGTTAAATGCAGGTTTTTTAAAAATCATCTTCTCTTTGGTAAATATAACAATCTTCTGTTGGCCTCCACAATTGCCTGAAATATTATATTAATTATAGTGAGTTAACAAATCAAAATAATTAACATAAAGTTATGTTTTTTTTTCTAATTATTTCTGATCCCTCTGCCAGCCTCCACAGTAGCAGTCTATGGTATATCCTAGACACTTTTAAATAAGCAGATAGAAGCTTCCCTGGTGATCCAGTGTTAAGACCCACACTTCCAATGCTGGGGCCTTGAGTTCAATACATGGTTGGGGAACTAAGAGCCTACTGAATTGTATAATCAGGGATTAAAGAGATTTTTCTCTTACTAAGTCTTTCTTGTCATTCTTAATTATATAACAAATACCAAAGGTAGAAAAATTAGATTTCCCTTATTAGAAGACTCAAATATTTCACTTTAGTAAAACAGATATAGCTGAAATTATGAACAAAGACTTGGTTAGATTAAAGCCCTCTTGAGAAAGGAAAATCATGTCACGATACAAGAAAAGCTGTTTTGGAATCAGAGATTTGAAGAAATGTGTTCTATATATAATAGAGGCTGAAAGTTTTCACTTGTTTAAGGACATGTTTGATTGAACTCACTTTTGAATGCTAACAGAAGAGAAATATAAAGGCATTTCAGTGTCTAAAGTGGTCTAGATTCAAAGACCTTTTTTCTAAGCCCACTGCTCTAAATTAAAGTGCCTTCAAGGCAAACAATATTATTGTGTTTAATTTTGTTCAGTTAGAACTTTTATCTTTGCAAGATGAGAAGTTGCAGGAAGAACTTCTAAGAATATAGTTGTATTTGTTTTATTTTTAAAATGAGAAAATTGATTTGAACAAGGCTCAAACAAATATACTGGTGTGTATATTGCATATTCAGGGTGTAAGAAGCAAGCAGATAGTCAGAGAATTATTGTAAAATCATTGATATATTATAGGTATTGTAGGTGAGGAAAGATAAATTTCTCATCTTATGGGGTTTGACTTTCTCCACTTTGGTAATATAGAAAAAGCTTATGTTATAGACTAACTTCATTTAAGGAGGATTTTTATTTTTTAGGTGGGATTATTTTCTAAAAATTCATTTCTAAGTTAGAAATTTGGCATTTGAAACATATTTTCTAAAGGAAAAATATTATATGGAGCTGTGATGTCTAAACCAGCTCACAAAAACCTATTTAACTTGTGATATAGTGGAATTAAACCTGTGATATAATTGAACTATAATAATGTTGTAAAATTTCATTCCAGCTTCCTTTTATCATTATATGAAGGGAATGCCATTCAGATATTTTTCCCTTTTAATAAATCCCAGAAGCAGAGTCCTCTTCTTTCTCCCTCAGTGCCTGTGTAGGGAAAAATTAACATGGAAGGACCATTAATTTGGATTGACTCTCTTGGTTCACAGCCCCAAGGCTCATAAACCTTGTCATTTATGAGTTCATTTTAATTTTTAAACGTTTTATTTGGTTACCTATGCTGTATCTTTGGATACCCATACCATATTCTTGGGCTTCCCTAGTGACTCAGATGGTAAAGAACTCAACTACTGGAAACCCGGGTTCAATCCATGGGTTGGGAGGATCCCCTGGAAGAGGGCATGGCAAGCCACTCCAGTATTTTTGCCTGGAGAATCCCCTGAACAGAGGAGCCTGGTGGGCTTTAGTCCATGTGGTCACAAAGTGCATGGTGGGCTATAGTCCATGGGGACACAACTGAGCACCTAAGCACAGTACGTGCTGTATCAGGCAACACAAGTAGAGTGCTTGTAAGGCCTCCCAAAGCATGTTACATAGGTTTAAATGTTACTGCTAAGGTGTTTTCATGAACTAAAGGAACTACATCTAACGTATCTTAGATGGTTTCTCTGAAGAGCGCCACATAAACCTAATGCACTTAATGCCACCTTCTGTTCTGGAAAAAGCAGTAAACTCTGTAGAGTTAGTCTTGTTTAGTTATCACAGTTACTATGACATAAATAATATGCATTTTATAGTGTTTAATTCATTTACTTATTTTAAACAGGGAAAATAGTGTCTAACGACTGTTAACTTCAATATGTAAAACATCTCTTGATTAATTTCCCTCTTAACGTTTATTGGAAACCTAAACATTTACTGTCTAAGAAAAATTCTAAATATTTATTTTTGTCTGTGTAAAGTGAGAAATATATATATATACTATGGTTGTTTTGTGCAAATTAAATAGTTGACATTGAATTTATTGTATTACCTGTACTGAATTCAGATCATGTTATTTTCAAAATGGAAATAATTTAATTGACCTTTTGATTTTGAAATTATAATATGTATTCAGAATTCCCTGGTGGTCCAGTGGGTGGGACTCTGTGGTTTCACTGCCCAGGGCCTGAGTTTGATCCCTGATGGGGTAACTAGGATCCTACGGCCATGAGGTAGGGCCAAAAAAAAAAAAAAAATTATAATATATATTGACTGTAAAACATATATGGAAATATTGAAAATTAAAGTTTTACTTGACAAAATGTACTTTGTTTTCACAGCTTGTTCTGTATACACTGCTAAGCCAAGAGAGGAGGCCTGACCCAGAGGCCGGCCTGCTCCTCTACCTAAAGACTGGCCAGATGTACCCTGTGCCTGCCAAACATCTTGATAAAAGAGGTTAAGCTGTTTTCTCTCAATTTTACTTCTCAGGGTTTTGTTTGTTCATTGTTTTTACCCTTTAACTTTTGCTGACACACATTTATACCCGCCAATCAATTGTTCACCGTGCTTGCTAGGCCTAAAACATTTTGTAATTTATAAGTTGTGGTACTTTTTAAAAAAAAAGAATTTTGACAGTATACTATATTATTGAAGACATTATTAACTTTTTTATTATATAAGTTTTTTTGTGTCATATTTTAGATTCCACATATAAGTGATATCATACAGTATTTGTCTTTCTTTCTGACTTACTTCACTTAGTATGGTAATCTCTGGGTCCATGTTGCTGCAAATGGCATTATTTAATTCTTTTTTATGGCTGAGTAGTATTTTGTTGTTTATATGTACCACATCTTTATCCATTCCTCTGTCGATGGACATTTAATTTGGGATTAGCAGGTGCAAACTGTTATGTATACAATGGACAAACAATAAGGTCCTATTGAATAGCACAGGGAACTATATTCGATATCCTGTGATAAACCATAATGGAAAAGAGTATGAAAAAATATATATATGTATAACTGAATCATTTTTCTGTACAGTGGAAATTAGCACAAAATTATGAATCAAGTATCCCTTAATAAAATAAAATTAAAAAAATCTTCCTATACAAAACTTTATTTTAAACTTCCTATCTTATATTTGAGACACTCTCAGTTCAGTTCAGTCACTCGGTCATGTCCAACTCTTTGCGACCCCGTGAACTGCAGCACACCAGGCCTCCCTGTCCATCACCAACTCCTCCTGGAGTCTACCCAAACCCATGTCCATTGAGTCGGTGATGCCATCCAACCATCTTATCCTCTGTCGTCCCTTTCTCCTCCTGCCCTCAATCTTTCCCAGCATCAGGGTCTTTTCAAATGAGTCAGCTCTTCGCATCAGGTGGCCAAAGATACCTAACGCACCAAAGGCACATAATGAGACATTCTAGATAGCTGTATTTTCCTTAGGTTGTTTAAAAACGTTAAAAACTTAAACAAATGAACCAAAATTGAAAGAAATATACCAAAATGTTAACAGTGGTTATTATTCTGGTGTAGTGGGATACATGAATGTAGGTGGTCAAAGACACCAAAGGCACCTAATGAGACACTGCTGCTGCTGCTGCTGGTGCTAAGTCACTCAGTCGTGTCCGACTCTTAGCGACCCCATGGACTGCAGCCCACCAGGCTCCTCCGTCCATGGGATTTTCCAGGCAAGAGTACTGGAGTGGGGTGCCATTGCCTTCTCCGAATGAGACACTCTAGATAGCTGTATTTGTTCTTAGGTTGTTTAAAAACTTTAAAAACTTATCAAATGAACCAAAATTGAAGGAAATATACCAAAATATTAACAGTGGCTATTATTCTGGTGTAGTGGGATACATGAATGTTGCTCCTTCCTTTTTATGTTTTTGAATCTGAAAGTTTTGCTTACATGTAATGGAAAAGATATATAATAAATTTTAATTAATTCTTAGAAAACACCCATCCGTTTTTCCCCCCACAGAATTATTAAGGCTAAGAAATCAGATGGCATTCTCCTTGTTAAACCGTATTAACAAATCTACTGGAGAGAAGACAGAACTTGCTCCTTTGCCCCAAATAATTGAGGAACAGCAAACCTGTAAATACTGTTCACAGATGGGCAACTGTGCTCTCTATAGCAGGTAAGTACTGTCTTCCGAAAGTACTAATTCCAGTTAAGTAAGCACTCAACTCAGAATGATTTAACATTTTTGGCTGGTCTGGCATTGATGACTTCATTTTGGTTATTTAAAATGAAGGGAATAGGAAAGAGAAAAAAGTATAGTTAGTTCATATTACATAACAAGCCTATTTCTTTGGAGAAAAATAGAATGCTTTTAAAACTTTTTCCAAAAGATATTTTAATCTTGCTGCATACAGTTTCTGAGAAAATGAAATAATTGTCAAACTTATAGGATATAGTTAAAGATATAGTATAGGCATTGTGAATGTAACTTTTTTTAAATGTTTTTCAAGAAATCTTCCATTTTTTAGTTGTTGTTTTAATTTCAAACCTTTTGTAGTTCAAAACTGGGAAATTGATTTTTTTAGACAGTATAATCCAGTAGATCTGTCTTGATATAATCCAGTAGATTGTCTTGTTTATACTTGTCTATTTTTCTACATATGGCAAGTTTATTAGCTGTCTTATGAGCAGTTATATGTATTTATACCTTCATTGAGCTTCCCTGGTGGCTCAGATGGTAAAGAATCTGTCTGCAATGCAGGAGACCCAGGTTTGAACCCTGGATCAGGAAGATCCCCTGGAGAAGGGAATGGCTACCCACTCCAGTGTTCTTACCTGGAGAATCCCAGAGACAGAGGAACCTGGTGGGCTGCAAGCCCATGAGGTCACAAACAGTTGGACACAACTAAGTGACTAACACATGTACATACTATCATAGGCCAGTGAGAGTCTTGGAGGATGCAAGAAAGCGGTTAGATGCAAATTCAGACTAGGAAACAAGATCAAATCAGAACCAAACTTCTAATTCAGCCTGAAAATTCATATAAAGGATTTTTAAAAGTACAGTTGACCACCCCACTCCAGTACTCTTGCCTGGAAAACCCCATGGACAGGGGAGCCTGGTAGGCTGCAGTCCATGGGGTCGCTAAGAGTCGGACACGACTGAGTGACTTCACTTTCACTTTTCACTTTCATGCATTGGAGAAGGAAATGGCAACCGGAGAGTCCCAGGGACGGGGGAGCCTGGTGGGCTGCTGTCTATGGGGTCGCGCAGGGTCGGACACGACTCAAGTGACTTAGTAGTAGCAGTGACCCTTAAACAATGCTGGAGTTGGGGGCACCAATCCTCTCTGCAGTAGAAAATTTGAGTATATCTCATAGTTGGCTCTCCACCTACAACTGCGTGGTGAGCCCAGATTGAATACAAGGTTTGTCCACATTCTTGTATTCAGCCAATCTTGGATCGTGTAGTGCTATTTACTATTGAAAAAAATCCACGTGTAAGTAGATCCATAGAGTTCAATTCATGTTGTTCAAGAGCCAACTGTATTGGATCAAAAGATCTCTTAATGGCAAAAACCATGAACTTGGGAAATTTGGGACTATAATACAGGCACATTTTCTTGACACCTTGTTTTACTCTCCATGTTTTCTATGCTATCCTATAGCATATTTACCCCTGAAATGACTTTTTTAAAAAAGTGGGTGCTGTGGTTGTAAAGTATGATGATTGTCACATATGTGTACTTATTTTAGAAATATCTCATTTCATAGCCAGTGAAATGTTTTATATGCATCTCTGACTTGGAGCTTTATCTTTAGGGCGGTTGAACAACAGATGGAAGACAGTTCAGTCCCGACCAGCATGTGGCCCAAAATAAAAGAAGAAACCCAGCATCTCAAGCCTATACACTTAGAGTATTTTAGCCTTTGGTATCTAATGTTAACCCTGGAGTCTCAATCAAAGGATAATAAAAGAAATTACCAACATATATGGTTAATGCCTGCTTCAGAAATGTAAGTGGTCCATTTAATACAGTAAAACTTAAGTAATTTGGATTAGCCAGTGGGATGAGATTTGTGATTCATGACAAATACAGGTTAAGGACCATGTTAAAGGCATGAAGTTTCATATATTCATGCCAACTCCAGATGGCTGTCAATGAATTTTTTTCTAAGGAGAAAACCATTGTTATTTTTAGTAGATTAAATATACCTCAAGAAATCTTATTTTAAAAATTATTAGTAAAGTTACATCCTTTTTCATCAATGAAAAGAGTGAAAAACTTGAGTATATCATAAGGTGAATTTTAGCATATTGGCACAGTATAAATTAATGAAGTTTTACTGAATATTTTAAATACTACAGTATTTTAAAAGTTTTTTAGTAAGTTTTCATAGAGATTCAAATTCTCTAAAGCATGTCAATATTGTATTTTGTGAGGTCTTTTTTTTTTTTACAAGTTACATATAAAGTTATCATTTTGTGCATTTTGCATAGTATTTTTCTTTAGTAATATTTAGTTGTTTTTGACCCATTCTTTTCTTTTCAGAGTGAATCTTGATAATAATGCGACTTGAGACCTAAGAACGTTATTTCTTTAATACTAGACTTTAACACAACGTGCCATCACAAGTGAAGAAAGTTTAAGTCATTTTCAATAGACTACATAATACATAAGTATAGTAGATATGTCAGGTGTGTGCGCCAGCAGGCTTCTGAAATGTAGTATTATAGCAGTGTCCGAGAGACTGTAAATGCTTAATGCTGACTTCTGAGACACAGTGGAATTGTTAGTGTGCTTGCCATTGTTTTAGTAAGAATAATTATAAATTCTCTTGTAAATACTTGGTGATGGACAGGGAGGCCTGGCATGCTGCGATTCATGGGGTTGCAAAGAGTCAGACACGATTGAGCGACTGAACTGAACTGATGTTACTGCTTCCTTCACTTCAGGTTCAGAGTTAGATTATTATGATTTGTCTTCTGTAGTGTTAACATGTGTCAGAACAGGAGGTGGGGGTGTCAGTCAAGAATCAAAGTGCTGATAAGCATGTTGTTCAGAAATCCCATCTGTGGGTACAGTGAGGGGGATTCTTCCCCCCTCAAAAAAAGGGGGGAGCTCTCTAGCACCTGCTTAGAGATCTGGTGATGAGAGGTTTTTGTTTTGTTTTTTGCCTTGCCACGCGTCTTGTGAGGTCTTAGTTCCCTAACTAAGGATCAAACCCATACTCACTGCAGCGGGAGTGTGAGTATTAACCACTGGACCACCAGGGGAGTCCCGAGAGATTATTATTTTTTAAATAAGTATTTATTTATTTATTTGGCAGCACATGAGACCTTCCGACTTCATTGTGGCATGAGGAATCTTTCGTTGTGGCATGTGGGGCCTAGTGCCCTGACCAGGGATCAAACCCAGGTCCCCTGCATTGGGAGCTTGAAGTCTTTGCCATTGCACCACCAGGGAAGTCCCCTGAGAGAGTATTTTAAAATTAATTTCTCTTTTTCTTTCTCTTTCATAGGGAGGAGAGTGGCAGCTGCATTGGGAGCCTGATTAGAATGGAACATGTAAAAACAGTTTGTGATGGACAGTATTTACATAATTTCCAGCGTAAAAATGGAGCCATACCTATCACAAATCTAATGGCAGGTGACAGAATTATTTTAAGTGGAGAAGAGAGAACATTGTTTGCCTTGTCTAGGGGATACGTGAAGGAGATTAACTCAACAACAGTAACCTGTTCATTAGACAGGTGATGAAATGTTCCCTTTTTGGGTGGGGAGGGTAAAGCTTTATTGATAAGTAAACATATATCATAGAGTTCATACATTTAAAGTCTACAATTCAGTGGTGCTTAGTATATTCACCGAGCTATGCAGTTAGCACCAAAATCCATTTTAGAGCATTTTCATTGCCCCTGGAAGACTCCCTGTACCCTGTAGTCACTCCCCCAACCCCAGGCAACCACCAGTTCCCTTTCTATATTTATAGATTTGCCTTTTCTGATTCATACACTTAAGTGGTCTTTTGTGACTGGCTTTTTTTACTTAACATACTGTTTCTGAGGTTCATCTTCATATAGTGCTTCATGCCTTTAAAAAAAAAATTTAGATAAAATTCACATATCATAAAATTAACCATTAACCATTTTAAACATACAGTTCAGTGTGTGAGTGCTAAGTCACTTCAGTCATGTTTGACTCTTTGCAACCCTCTAGGTGTAGCATGCCAGGCCCCTCTAACCATGATGATTCTCCAAGCAAGAATACTGGGGTGGGTTGCCATGCCCTCCTCCAGGGGATCTTCCTAACCCATTGATTGAACCTGAGTCTCTTATGTCTCCTACTTTGGCAGGCAGGTTTTTACCACTAGTGCCGCCTGGGAAGCCTATATAGTTCATTGGCATTTAGCAGTTATCCAACTGCTAAAGTTTTGTTTAGTACATTATGTTCCATAGTAGTAATGTGGACATGTGTGTGTGGGTGTGTGCTCAGTTGCTAAGTTGTGTCCGACTCTTTGTGACCCCAGGGACTGTAGCCTGCCAGGCTTCTCTGTCCATGGGATTTTCCATGTAAGAATTCTGAAGTAGGTTGCCATTTCCTTCTCCAGGGTAGCTTCTCAGCCCAGGGACTGAACTCACATCTCCTGCATCTCCTGCATTGGCAGGTGGATTCTTTACCACTGAGCCACCTGGGAAGCCCCATATGGATGTAATCTTATCTAAATAATTCTCACAACCACGTGTGTAGCAGGCGGGACAGATGTCCTGCTTTGGCTGTAACGCTTATTTCTCCTCCTCTGCCCTCTGGGCGCTCACCATTTTGTTCAAATTGCTTTTTTCCATTTATAATTGTGATATAAAGTATAAATTAAAACAAAGTAAATTAAAGAAAAATATTAAGTAAATAGAATAGTTGGTATGAAAATTTGTGATAGAAGCTAATATCCATGTTCATTAATATCCATATTCTCCTCTTCCTGATCTCCCAGCCTTCCTTGCATTTAAGTGCAGGCATGCGTCACATTTCTCAGTGGATGGAGATAAGTAATTGGGATCCAGAGAGTAACTGCAGTGGAAATGTCCAGGCTTGCTCTCCAGTAATCAGTAATCCTGGTTAAGCAGTAACCGGCCCTAGCCCGGGTTTCATGATATTGGAGTATAAGCCGTGATATTTCTGCTGTTTCTTAGGAGTCCCTTCAGTCAGTCCTGTGAGGTATTTATTTAGTACCTAACATGTGTTAGATACTTTGCAAACTCTTGAAGAATTTGTAGTCTTGTGAGTAACAAATAAATATATATTTCAGTCTAATATGACAAGTGTTTGAATTAATGGGAAACAGGAGAGGCATTTAACCCAGTTTTAGGAGGCTCGGGGAAGGCGAGTGAAAAGGGTCATTCTAGATCTTCATCCTGTGGGGGAATGTTAGCCCTGTGAAGCAGTCTGGGATGAGTATACCAGACACAGGGGACGGGGTGTGGAAAGGCCTGATGGTGTGAGGTGGGGGGTTCTGGAAAGTGCAGGTATTAATTACTTTCTGGAATGTAAAAGATAAAGGAGTTATTGAAGAGGTCAGGTCATAGAAGGGTTTATATACCATGTTAAGTGAACAAAAGAATGATAATCAGATTTGCATTTTTTCTGTGAATGCACTGTGGAGAATAGAGTTAATCAGTGGCAGCAACACTGAAAGCAGAGGAACCAGGCACCTGCTATAGTGGCCGAGGCTTGAGGTGATTGAGGGCAAGGTAGATCTGCAGGGTGGGAGAGGGAAGGATCAAGACAGTCATGTAGATGCAAGAGCCATTACCTGAGGTCAGGTCCACAGGAGGAGGATAAGGCTTCAGCAGGGATAAAGAGTTGTTCAGTTTTGCAAACTTTCACTGCCTGAGTTTTAACTCAGTGGAAAAATCTTGCTGCTTGCTGGACATTCAAAGCTGAAGCTTGGGTGGGAAATGGGGTAGGAGAGGAATGTTAGGTCAGGCCTGGTGATGTAGATTTGGGATTCAGATGGAGGCATGGGACCAGTGGGGAAATGACAAGAAAGAACGGTACAGAGGACCATGGAAGGGACCTCGGGAACATCACAGGTTAGCCTGATAGAGGAGTGGGAGAAGCCTTTGGGAAAGAGACAGGTACTCCAGGCCTGAGGAGGCAGGTGCCATATGTTTGGGATCCTGCTGGGGGTGGTGAGCCCAGGTTGAAGTTCAAGGAAGGCCAAGTGAGTTGGCAGCAGATGTTGCAGGTTTTGGATTATTAACTGCCTTTTTTATTATTATTATTTAATTAATTTATTTGGCTGCTCCAGGTCTTAGATGCAGCAAGCGAGAGTTTTACTTGTGGCATATGAAGTCCTAGTTGTGGCATGTAGGATCTAGTTCTCTGACCAGGGATTGAACCTGAGCCCCTACGGTGGGAGCTCAGAGTCCCAGCCACTGCCTTTTGCCTTCCCCTATTCTGTTTGCTCACCAGTCCAGGGCCTTAGCCTGCCTTTGGTTGGCAAGTATGTATTAGGGGCTGGTAGCCATTTTCATAGTTATTCTGACCCATTTACTTTTTACTTCTTTTTATTTTTGGTTGCACTGGGGTCTTCATTGCTGTGCGTGGACTTTCTCTGGTTGTGGAGAGTGGGGCTACTCCCTAGTTGCACTGTGTGGGCTTCTCACTGTGGTGGCTTCTCTTGTTTCGGGGCGTGGGTTCTAGGTGCAAAGGCTTCAGTAGTTGCGGCATTCGGGCTCAGTAGTTGGAGCTCCCAGGCTCTACAAGTGAACTCGAGAGCACAGTCTCAGTAGTTGTGGCGCATGGGCTTATTTGTTCTGCAATATGTGGAATCTTCCCAGACCAGGGATCAAACCCATGTCCCTTGCACTGGCAGGAAGATTCTTATCTTCTGTATCATCAGACAGCAACGCATTTCTTATACCGACCCACTGACTATGTTAAATGAAAAATATTCACATACATATGTTTTGCTGTTTCAGGAACTTGTCAGGACTCCCAGAATCAACTTTGTTCAGATTGGACCAGGAAGAAAAAAATTGTGATATAGATACCCCATTAGGAAATCTTTCTAAACTGATGGAAAATACTCATGCCAGGTTTGTAACAATAAATGAATCTGAATATCACTCCAGTTTCCTGAGGAATATTATAAAAAGCACTTTTTTTTGCTTTTCAGCCAAAAACTTCGAGATTTAATCATTGACTTTCGTGAACCACAGTTTATATCCTACCTCAGTTCTGTTCTTCCACATGATGCAAAGGACACAGTTGCCTGCATTCTGAAAGGTATGTTATAATCAACATGCCTGTGTCCGTTAATTTTTCTTGGTTCTATTTATAATTTAATCTATATTAGAATCTAGTATCTTAATAATTTATTAAACTTCTAATTATGGTTTTTAGACAGCATCTCTTTGGAAGTAGTTTACGTGTGACTTTTAATATCACCATGATATTTCCTTACTTTGAGAAGACTATTGAAGAACAGACTAGAACACAGGCTGCTTTTCTTATAGTTAAGTTGCTCATTGAAAATTCAACACTCTTATTCCTACTATTTTTAAATTTAAATGTAGGTTTGAATAAGCCTCAGAGGCAAGCCATGAAAAAGGTACTTCTTTCAAAAGACTACACCCTCATCGTGGGCATGCCGGGAACAGGAAAAACAACTACGATATGTACTCTCGTAAGAAATACTACTCTTTTGCTTAGAAACTGGGTATTTAAATCCATTTCTCTTCAGTTCAGAGAACGTGATACCGGATGTCAAAAGGGCTGAATTTCAAATCAAAATGTCTTTGTTTCAAACTAAGAATGACATGAGAAATAGAAAAACTAAACTATTACCAGTAGTTTTAATCATCATGTATATACCTTGCATTTAAGATTGTCTAAAATCTCTGTGTTTTTCTTCACTTTAAAAAATGACAAGTTGTACGAGGAGGTTGAAATAGATTCTTTTTTTTAAAAAAAATTATTTATATATTTGGCTGCACCAGAGGTTAGTTGCAGGCTTCGGGATCATTAGTTGTGGCACGTGGGATCTGGTTCTCTGATCAGGGATTGAACTCGGGCCCCCTGCATTGGGAGCACAGAATCCTAGCCACTGGACTGCTAGGGAAGTCCCTGATACAGATTCTTATTGAATTTTTTTTTTTCATGTCAGTAAATTTCTGAGCAGTCTTAGAATAATGATGATGATCGCACCACATATTTACTGATTGATACTTTGTGCCAGGCACTAAAGTTTATATGTACTCAATTTTGTCATGATATAATTAATATATTGGTAACATATCATTGATAACATGATGATAATGCCATGTTACTTTCATAAGACATTTTGGCTTTATAATTTTTTAAAAAGTTACTTTGGGGAATTCCTTGGCAGTCCATTGGTTAGGACTCTATGCTTTCACTGCCAAGGTCCCAGGTTTGATCCCTGGTGGGGAACTAAGATCCCTCGAGCTGTGCAGTCAGGAAAAAAAAAAAAAATCAAAGGAAATAAAAAGTTACTTGGCTTGGCTCTTAGATATGCTTCCTGTTAAGTTTTCTAATTCTTTTTGAAAAATATAAATGTTAAAAATTATCAGGAGCTAAAAGCAATGCTCTTTTCCATTCTTTTGTTTCTTAATAGGTAAGAATTCTCTATGCCTGTGGTTTTAGTGTTTTGTTGACCAGCTATACACACTCTGCTGTTGACAATATTCTTTTGAAGTTAGCAAAGTTTAAAATTGGATTTTTGCGCTTGGGCCAGATTCAGAAGGTACATCCAGATATCCAAAAATTTACAGAGGAGGAAATTTGCAGATCAAAGTCCATTAAATCTTTAGCTCTTCTAGAAGAACTCTACAATAGTCAAGTAAGTACAATTATTGTATAATCATACTGACAGTAATTTTTGCTGTCAGAATGAGGGGAGAAATGGCACTTTGAGAAATTCAGTTGCATTGACTGAATTTGCAGATTCATTTATATAAACCATAAGACCAGTTTACGAGTTTATAGTTTGCTCTTTGCTTCTGAACTGAAACAAGGTTTCTGGTCTATTTTTCAGGGCTCCCATCTTCTAGTTTAAAATATCCTAGTAAAGGAAAACTCTGTTTCTCTCTACTCACACTTCGGACACTAACTATGTAGAGTTAGTGCAGGCTCCACAGGTTAAGGGCTCAGTCCCATAAGACTGTCCCCTACTTCAGTTCTGAATTGCAAGTTCAGATCTCCTGTGCCCATTTTGGGAATTCCTATGTCTTCCTCCTTGAGTTCCATAATTTGCTTGAATGACTCACAGAATGCAAGAAAGTTACCTTATTAGCATGAACTCAGGCATGGTTAAAAGGGGCTTATGAATCTGCCCTTTGGAACTCTGAGGAGATCTAGGAGGCTGAAGCTTTTATCCTATAAATAAGAAATGAGGGACCTAGAAAGGCTTTTGTGCCCAGGAGGGCCCCATAAAGTCCTGCTTGGTTTCACATATCGTATGTGATCTTTTGGGATTGGAATTTTTCACTTAGAATGTTCCAAATGTCTGAAATCTGGGATATGTGAGGCAAAAAGAAAACCCAGGGAACAAACTACTATGCTGTTCCTCATGTCCCAGGCTCTCCAGCTGATTTACCTTTTCTCCACCTTTCAGAGGCTTTATAGTTTTATATATGATGTCCAGGGTTTTTAGTTGTACTTTGTGGGAGGGAAAATTACTCCATCTTCCCAGAAGTGAAGTCCTAGTTCACATTAAAAAAAAAAAAATCATTAACTTACTGCCTCTTGAAATGTTCAGATTTCCATTTCGATAGATCCCAACTTGAGCATTGTTATTGTGTCTGGAAAATTAACTTGATTTTTAAAAATTTATAGAAAAAAAATGTTTGTATGTTGTAAGTGTTTCTAAATTTAAAAACATTGGGGATTTCTGTTTGGGAGCACGAAGAGCTCTTTTTTGATCTTTTAATTTCAAACATGGGAAAAACAAGGTTTATTTCTTGGACATATTAGATACCTGATCTATTTTTTTTTCTTTGTGTTTAGCTTATAGTTGCAACAACATGTATGGGAATAAACCATCCCATATTTTCTCGTAAAACTTTTGATTTTTGTATAGTGGATGAAGCCTCTCAAATTAGCCAGCCTGTTTGCCTAGGGCCACTTTTTTTTTCACGGAGATTTGTGTTGGTGGGGGACCATCAGCAGCTTCCTCCCCTGGTGCTAAACCGTGAAGCAAGGTAAGCAGACATTAAGGTTTCAATTTTAAACTAGATACTTGTTTAAGGGACGCTTTCAGTAGACTGATAATCCTGAATTTGATTCGTTGACAGAGCTCTTGGCATGAGTGAAAGCTTATTCAAGAGGCTGGAGCAGAATAAGAATGCAGTCGTACAGTTAACTGTGCAATACAGAATGAACAGGTATTTGTAACAGTGTCAGCTATGAGTGATTTTCATATTTGTGTTCATCACCAAACTAAAATTATTTTTGTAATTCCTTTAGTAAAATTATGTCCTTAAGTAATAAACTGACATACGAAGGAAAGCTGGAGTGTGGATCAGATAAAGTGGCCAATGCAGTGATAAACCTACCTAACTTTAAAGATGTAAAGCTGGAACTGGAGTTTTATGCTGATTATTCAGAAAATCCTTGGCTGGTTGCAGCATTCGAGCCAAACAATCCTGTCTGTTTTCTTAATACACACAAGGTAAAACACATACACACAAACTAACATTTCCTTAGTTCTTCTCTGTTTGCCCTATCATTTAAATTCCTCAGTTCAATAGCGATTGCTTCATTACAGCTTATCAGTTAAAACTAGTCTGCTTCCTGTGCTTTCACACAAAAGAATCTTTTTTTCTACAGATTCAGTATCTTTGGGAGGAGGTTTATTCTGGTGATTGATAGATGTCAAATTGTTTTGAAGTAGGAAAGCTAGAAAGTGAACGCAAGTGTATAATTACATTTCCTAGAAAAGTAATTGGCATTGATACTGTCAAAAGTTTGGGTTTACAAATGGACAGAAGGTAAGATAAACTGATGTTCTTTTCAGGACCTTTTAAAAAAAAAATAGACTTTATGTTCCAGAGCAGTTTTAGGCCCACAGCAAAACTGAGCTAAAAGTACAGAGATTTCCCACGTGTCTCCTGCTCCTACATATGCACCTAAAGACCGCTTTACAAATTTATCATTAAAAAATCTGCACAAGGGCTTTAAATGACTTGGTTCTTATTTCTAGGAACTAAGAATAAAGTTTTGACTCTGTGTTCCTCCAGTTTGTTTTCTGTACTGCTTCTCATTATTGATTTGGAAATCTTTACATAAGTTTAACATAAGTTCAAAATATAAGCATTGGTTTGATCTATGTATATCATTCTTAATATAATTATATATTTTGTTATTAAGATGGGTGGAGTCAACAGTTATTAAAAATAGGGCCTTACCATTCATGTACCATGTTGGAATTTTCATTGTCTTGGACATTGCTCTAGTGTTTCAGAATGAAGTATCATTCTCATAAATGACTTTTATAAAAAAGCTTTTATATTTTTATGTAATTAAAATTTTTATTTTATTTTTTATTGAGGTATAGTTGATATGACTGCTTTTATAAACCACAACTCTAATCTGTTAGTTAGAAGTTATAATTATTAACCTCACCAGTGATTGTTCAGATTCTTTATTTTTGCTACTCACATTTCCTATCTCTTGGCATCAGGATTCCAAATAAGTTATATTAAAATTAATCAAGGTGATGTAGGGGTGACGTAGGAGCAAAATAATCCTTTAAAATTTTTACTAGGGGTGGTAGAACCTGGGGAACTTTATGGCTCTATTATTTGTATAAAAAGTAACAAGAAAATGGAAAGAACACAGATACTGGAGCCAGATCTAAGTTGAATTTTAGTGCCACGGTGTATTGTAAGGCTTGGGCAGGTTACTTATCTCTTCTGGCCTTTGATGCCTATAAAATGGGGGATAACACAGTAATGTATGTGAAGCTCGGTGTATGGTCGACTTTCGTAGAGATTTTAGTATGAACTTTATGTAGCATGTTTAAGATGGGTTTCCTTCTAAAAGTGACTAATATCATTCATTTTTGTCAATTCTTTTGCATTCAACTTTAAGAGGAAGATATTTTTCATCTGTGTCCATATCTGGTAGTGCTGTCTCTGTGGCCATTGTATGCTGACAGTACTCTTTACTTCAGAGATTGTTTCACAAGCAGGATGCATATTTTTCTGTTTAGGTTCCAGCACCAGAACAAGTTGAAAAGGGAGGTGTCAGTAATATAATGGAAGCCAAACTCGTTGTTTTCCTGACCTCAGTTTTTATTAAGGTAACTTAGAATTGAATTTTGAGGGCAAATTAATATTAAGGTGCAGAGTAATAGAATGTTAGAATTCATGGAACTTTAGATCTAGCATTAACTTCTGTTGATTAAGATAAGAGGACTGAAGCCTGAATGTTTTTATTTTGACAACATTTATCTAAGACAGTAATTACTGTATCTAATACAATAATGGCATTTTGGGTTTCCACTGAGGATATCTTTCTGTAACATCAGATAATTCTGATTGTGTCAATTTAGTGCAGAAGTCAGTATGATTGGAGATTGGAAACTTCAGTGAAAAGGGAAAGCAGAAAGTAAAATTTATTTCTTTGTACTTTTTTGGTATGGCATCACTGCTCTGGTGGCATACAAACCATTTATATTGCCACGAACTTTTAAAAATTCAGGGAGCAGTGTTTGTGAAAATTATTTCCTCTCAGGAAATGTAGATGTAGCCTTAGAGTAATTCAATATTTATTTCCTCCTTGTAGGAACATGTGTTATACATAGGAACATGTATTATAAACATCAGTTGTCACATTATGTAAACATTTAATAAATTTAGTAAAGTTTAAATAGCAAAAGTCAGGATTTTTTTCATTTTAAATTGTGTTCTTTTCTGTTTAAAACAGGCTGGTTGTAAACCCTCTGATATTGGTATCATTGCACCATACAGGCAGCAGTTAAAGGTCATCAATGACTTATTGGCACAGTCTTCTGTTGGGATGGTCGAAGTTAATACAGTTGACAGGTACCAAGGAAGAGACAAAAGTATCATTGTAGTATCTTTTGTTAGAAGCAATGAAGATGGAACTGTGAGTTGATTGTATTTTCTGCTTTGCTTTCTGATTTTTATTTTCTATTTGTTTGGGACATTATTTACCTCTCTTCTTTAAAATTATGTTAAAAAACCACATAGCATAAAATTTGCCATCATAACTGTCTTTAAGTGTACAATTCACAGGTATGAAGTATATTGACAGTGTGTGCAGCTGACCTCCAGAACTTTTTCATTTTGCAAAACAAATTCTATATCCATGAATAACCACTCCTTTATTCCCTCTCTCTTCATTTCCTGTCAACCACTTTCTGTGAATTTGACAGAACTTTATGAATTCATGAATTTTCCACATAAGTGGTATCATACAGTATTTGTCCTTTTGTAAGTGGCTTATTTCACTTGTCATAATGTCTCAAGGTTCATCCATATTGTAGCATGTAACAGAATTTTCTTTTAAAGGCTGATTATTATTCCATTGCATGTATATACCACATTTTGTTTATCAATTCATCCATTAGTGGACATTTGGGTTGCTTCCACCTTTTGGTTATTATGTTTGGTGCATTTTAAACATATAAATTTTCCTAGCTTACTTTCAAATTTGTAGATAATTCCAGGCTGGTTTTTTTTTTTCGCTTTTATCTCTCCTTCACTTATTTTTCTTGACTATGTGATACCTGCATCTAGTTTTTAAAATACACAGAGTAAAAAGTCTCCTTTCTTTGCTGTTACTCTTCTACTCAGTTCTTACCCTCACATGTTTGGTTTTTTGGATTGTTTGTTTTTGGTAACCTTCTAGAATTTCTTTAAGCATATGTAAGCACATGAATCAGTATTCATGTTTCCCTCCTTTGTGCACCAAAGGTTATATATGCACTATTCTGGGCTTTGCCTTTTCCACTTAATAATGTAGCTTGGAGATCTTTACATGTCATTACACAGAAAGAGATTTCATTCTTCTCTTAAAGGTGAAAGTTTTCCACTGTATATATGAATCATGGTATATTTAACCACTCCTTTGAGTCCTCTATGAGTTTTTATTACATTTAAAAACAATACTACAATAAGTGGAGACAACTTCAGTTCTTTATGATATGTATTTAATGTTTGAAAATTTTATTTGTTTTTATTTTTTTGCTGCACTGTAGGGCATGTGGTGGAGAAGGCGATGGCACCCCACTCCAGTACTTTTGCCTAGAAAATTCCATGGACGGAGGAGCCTGGTAGGCTGCAGTCCATGGGGTCGCTAAGAGTCAGACACGACTGAGTGACTTCCCTTTCACTTTTCACTTTCATGCATTGGAGAAGGAAATGGCAACCTACTCCAGTGTGCTTGCCTGGAGAATCCCAGGGACAGGGGAGCCTGGTGGGCTGCCATCTATGGGGTCGCACAGAGTCGGACACGACTGAAGCGACTTAGCAGCAGCAGCAGCAGGGCATGTGGGATCTTAGTTCCCTGACCAGGGATTGAACCTGCGCCCCCTGCATCGGAAGTGCAGAGTCTTAACCACTGGATTGCCAAGGAAGTCCCTAAAATTTATTTTTTAATATATTAAAAATTTTAAAATACATTTTCATTATACATATTTAATCATTTAAAATTATGGCAAAGATATCATTGTTGTCGTTGCTTAGTCACTAAGTCATGTTTAACTCTTTTTTGACCCTCTGGACTATAGCCCACCAGGCTCTTCTGTCCATGGGATTTCCCAGGCAAGAATACTGGACTGGGTTGCCATTTCCTTCTCCAGGGTATCTTCCCAACCTAGGGATCAAACCCATATCTCCGGCACTGGCAGGCAGATTCTTTACCATTGACCCACTAGGGAAGCCCCATGGATATCACACCCACAATAAAATACTTGAGGTTGGCATCATGGGCAAGTTTTGTTTTTTTTTTCGCGACTGTCTGCACTTTGAATGTGTTGATGAATCTTTTTTGGAATATGTTTTTGAAAGTAGGAAGACGGCTCAATAAAAACTGTTCTTTTTCAGAAAAACCTCAAATAAGAAAAACTCAAAGAATGAAAATTATCTTTCTTTCAGCTTGGTGAACTGTTGAAAGATTGGCGACGTCTTAATGTTGCTATAACCAGAGCCAAACATAAGCTGATTCTCCTGGGATGTGTGCCCTCACTAAGCCGTTATCCTCCTTTGGGGAAGCTACTTAATCATCTCAACTCAGAAAAATTAATATCCTTTTCGTTTTGTATACGGTCACATTTGATTGTGCTATGTGAGTACTTTATGTATTTGTATCAATTAAAACTCAGTGTCTTGTGTTTTCCATGGGCATATTTCAAAAGACCTGATTCTACAAAGGAGAGAGAAAACAATTCACAGGAACTAGTTCAACGCAAAAAGTGAAATAATGAAGGTGATGGAGAAGAATAGTTTGTGAAATGAGAAAGGGGAACAAAAGGACTTGATTTCTCGCCCTTGAAACAGAATGCATGTTTCCTAGAACACATCTAGGAAAACTGGTATCCCTTCAGGTTCCTCTCACCTCGATAACCTTAAAAAAATATACATCTGGGACAAAGTATTATATTTAAAAATGGAGATTATTTCTTGTCATGTCGTAGATAATTTTAAAAATAGATCATCTCTTTAAAAAATTATATGAAGGTCTCACACTAAGACAGGTAAATCATATTGCTTAAGTACATTATTATCCATAGAATGTCACAAAAATACAAGTTTTCTAGTAGCCTTGTTAAAATTATAGAATGTTAAATAATAATGTCATATGTTTTAATGTAGTTCCACATTGTATTAAATATATCTTCCTTAATTTATTTTATATCATTGATCTTCCATCAGGAGAACATGAAAGCCTTTGTCATCTATTGGGTGATTTTCAAAGAGAATAAAGCACTGTTTTCCTTGCTTTTTTCATACCATGATTATCTCCTCTAACTATTGCTTATTATTTATAATTTGGATATGCTATAAAATCAGTGACTGGTTACACTGTGATGATAACTTTTATCCCAAGGGTAAGAAATGATGTAAATATATATACTCATTCAGAGTTCCAGTTTTTGGTTTTATTTATTTTTTTGGTATAACCTTGTTAAACATAACTCGACAACATTTAACATAGAATTTATTTTTTCAGTACAGGTGTACCCAAAACTAAAAAGTCTAAATTTATAGGCATTATAAATGTGTCTCTGTAAGACGTAGAGTTTGATCCACTTCTACCAGCTTTTAAAGATGGATTAACTTTTCAATCTGAGGTTTAAACTTTTAAGTTTAGATTTTTAAGATTAATTTGATCTTGTAGATTTTTATCCTGTTTTGTTTATTTGAAAAACTAGGTAAGAAAATGGATTTGTTTTTGTCATTTAAGCCCAATCTTGTGATAATGAAAAGTATGATTCTCTTCTGTATTTTGAGGTCCCTGATCCAAAGGCCATTTTGGTGTTTTTTTCCTGACTTTTGCTTTCTGTTATCAGAGATGTTTTAAAAAACTTTATACGTAGTGTTTTAAATTATTACTTATAAATTTATTATTTCCAACTAATTTCCCTTACTCTCCTAGTTATTTCCCCTTCCTCTCCCACTTTTTATTTTCAGTTTTTAGTGTTTTAGAGTAGATTTTGATATTAAAGAAAATAATAATTATTATTCTTTTGGGAAAAAATTTTGCTGAATTGATGACAAAAAAGGTGTATCCCTATTTTCACCTATTTATGTTCATATGCCCCTTTGTTTTGGGGCATTACTCAATTTTCCTTTTTTGTATGAAGATGTTTTATAAAACAGAATTATCTCAAGGTGCTTAGTTACTTATATGGTGACCAATTTTAGTGTATCCAACTTTGGGGGAGGATCTCTCATTTCTCTCCAAGTTTTGTTTTTTTTTTAATGAGAAGTACATTAGAAATTGTTGCCTCTACCACGCATGTTTTTTAAAAAATTATAACTTGATGTTTTTATTAAATAATTTTTTTTTTACTCTAAGATCACACTGTGTCAATGATTAATACTAAATAATAATTAAGTTCAGGGTTGTCCACCATTTTTTCCAGTATTGAGAAGTGAAATATTGACAATGTTCTAAAGCTGAAACCAAGGCGTGTTGACATGCATAGGATGGAGCTGATCACGGAGAGACTATGGATTCAACAGGAAAAACAAGGAAGTTGCAGAGATAAGGCTTAAATATTGGTTGGTTATCATTAATTTATATAACAGGAAGGAATCTAAGATAATTTCAGTTCCTAGAATAAGAAAATTCTTTGGCTTCACTAATGGCTGCTTTACAGATTTGTATGGCCTGCACAGTAAAGCCCAATGGAAGAAGAACCTAGGGAGGAGTTCCATGTTTCTTGTCATTTGGGAATCTGTATTGATTACAAGATTCTAAGCACTTATTTAAAAGAAATAGGACTCATCTTTTATACATAAGATGCTATGAGTTGGCGGGATTGAGTGAGCTGGAAGTTAAACCCAGACTGGGCCCTCAAATTGTTAATAATGCAGTTTATGACATCCATGCCAAGGACTAAGGCGGCAATGGCTACCAGTCACTGATGTTATTGGTCACTCACTTTGTGCAGGTCCGCGTCAAGAGCACCATTAGCCTAGACAAGGTCTTATGGTGGCAAGCCAGGTTGTGAGGAAAGGGTAGCCATTCCAGTGTCCCCATTCCTGAATCAGCTCAGAGTTCCTGTCTCCTGAGTTCTCTTGCTGTCTCTTCTGGTTTTCTTCTTTTCTTCTTCATCTCTCACTTTCTAAAGACTGGTCTTTCCCAGAGCTCTGTGTTTGGTCTGGTCCTGTTCTCCCTCCTTGGACAGTCATTGGCTTCAACCATCGCCTTTGTGGCTGTTAACCAAATCTGTATACTCAGAACAGACTAATATTCTAGTTTAAAATTGTTCAGTATAATAAGGTTTAAACATACACCCTAATTCCAAATTCTGTTCAATACAAGCTGACTAGAGTATCTGGCAAATGTGTATTTTGGAGCTTAACATCTCCCTGGAAGAGATATTTCTTAGCTTTAAATACAGTGAGTCTATTACTGAACAAGATTTGTTTACTACTTGTTACAATGGGGGGAAGCAATCTAGGAAATAAAACTTTTCCTTTGTTCTCATGGTTTTCTAAAATATATAATCTTAATTTTACTTGCTTTTCTAAATGCACTTAGAATACAAATCCCTCCTTTTGTACTCATCATTTGGAGAGGAGAAAAATGAACATTCATTCATTTCAGTGTTTAACAGCAAGATAATGGAAGGGGTTAGACATGTGAGTTTTAGACTCCTTGAAGCACTGTAAAAACCACAGACAGGGACTTCTGTTGTTGAGCGGTTAAGACTCTATACTTGAACGCAGGGCACGAGGGTTAAATCCCTAGTTGGGACACTAAGATCCCACATCCCTCGGGATATGGCCAAAAAGTTTAAAAAAAAAAATACCCACAGTTGTATTTTGAGATTATAAAAATAGAGGCTACTTTTGTATTAGTTCAGCTTATGGTTGTGTCAATAGTACTGTGACTTTGGGCAAGTTATTTAATCTTTCTGAGGTTAATTTTATCTGTAAAACAGAAGTAAGTAATTCCTTTCTCATGGGGTGGTTCTGAAAATCAAACGAGGCATTGGCCTAGGAACTGACAGCCAAAGAAATGAAACTTGACATTATCTTTAATCACTAAAATTCTGGGTGCAATAACAGGCCTAAATATGAAAGGCAAAACTATCATTCTTTTTTAAAATATTTATTTGGTTGCACAGGGTCTTAGTGGCAGCACCCTGGGATCTTTAGTTGTGGCATGCAGGATCTAGTTCCCTGACCGGGGATTGAACCCAGACCCTCTGCATTTGGGAGCTTGGAGTCTTAGTTGCTGGCCCACCAGGGAAGTTCTTGTAATTATTAAAAAAAAAAAAACTTCATAACTTTGGAATAAGGACGGCTCCTTAAGATACTAAGGCATAAACTATAAATTCACTACAGGAAAATTAATTTATATTTAGTCAAAAGTTGCCATAAGGAGAGAAAAAAAATTGGCCCACAGATATTGGCAACACACAACTGACCTGAAATTAGTATGCAGAACATTAACTTGCACAAGTCAATAAAAAGGTAAGTCAATAGTAAAACAGGCACCGTTTCTTTGTAAAATGAAATTCCAAATAGTACGCATAGGTAGAGTTCTCAATGTCATCAGTAATGAGAGAAATAAAAAATCTTCCATGCAGTCTACCCACAAGACTGGCCAAAAAAAATGAAGAAATCCTCACAATTCTAGGCATAACAATGGACACAGCAATAGAAAAACAACACTGCTGATAGTGTAAATTATGAGAAAATTTGAAAACACTTTGGCATGAGTTGGTAAATTTAAAGAAAGGCATACTTGATTTTCAGTAAGTCTATTCTTTTTACATGGCCAAGAGACTCCCGCATGTAGGAACCAGGATGTACGTATAAACGGGAAACTCCTCATGGACATAGATGATGTTGAACACCAGAAACAAGTAATGTTCGTAATGTTATCCCACTTGTGAAAAGTTTGTGAACAGGAGAAATAAACTACGTTGATTAGGGGCACATACTTATGTGGTAGTAACATGCAGAAAAGCAAGGAAACGACTCAGAATTCAGGATCACATTTACTTCCAGGGACATTGTGGCTAAAGGCTTCCCCCTACCCTCAGGATGACTCCTATGCTTGCTTGATCTGGTGCTCTTTATCCATCTGTTTATGATTCTTTAAACGTATATGTATGCTTTATACACTTTTATCTATGTAGGATTGTTTCACAATAAAAAATTAAAAACCAAACGAAGTCAAGAAGCATGAGAACTGTACGCGGGCCAATGTGATGAGATAAACATCTCACCATTTCCACAAAACACCAGTCTATTTCTAACTCGGCCACCATCTTAACAATTGCTGATCTAACTAGGTAACAGCTTACTTTCTGCAAATTGATACAACTTAAAACCTAGTGTCCATGAGGGATTTTTCCTCTCTGAAATGAGAAAACGCAGGTTTTATCTCTGCACCTTTGATTGCTGAGACTGTTCCTCCTTGCTTTTTATAAAGCAGTGGACTTACTGGTTAAAATTTGGGCTAAATAGATTTCTGCGTAGTGTTAATTGCTTCAGATTTTCTAAATTCTTTTGGTCCCCTACGAGTTACTGAAGCAGGGGCGCGGTCAGGTGTGTTAGATTAAACGCAGTTGGACCTTGCAGATGAAAACCTTTGCACTTGGCTTGCTCGCCTCCCCTTGGAAATGGAACCCTAGTGCTCCGGAGAAGCCCACAAATGAGAGATCAGAGTCCGCCTTCTGGCTCCACAACCCGAGGTCTCCCTCACGCTCCTTCTCCTTCCGGTCCAGCTGGACGCGGAGAGGCTCAGCGAGGGCGGATTTCTCCGAGGCTGGCTGCAGGCTCTTAGAGTCCCCCGCCCGACGCGGGCGCCGCAGTACCACCTGGGCGTCCTCCCGCCGCCGGGAGCGCTGTGGGCCGCAGCGGGCCTGGTTGCAGACGCCGTGGCGGCCGCCGCGCGCCTGAAGGGAGCTGCTGGCGGGGCCCAGGGAGTCCCCGCCCGAGACTGTATCGCCACCGCCGCCATGGGTAAGGGGAGCGGGCCGCGAGTGGACGCCCGGCCCTCCGTGCTGGCTGAGGCCGCGGCCAGGGGAGGCGGACTGGCGGCGTGGGCATCGAGGCCTGCGAGTCCAGACTGGGTTCCGAACCTGGGCTTGGGGCTGGGCGGGGGCAGCCGGGGACGCAGGGGCGCCCGGGGTCGCCATGGCAACGCGCGGCCGCCCCTCGTTCCCTCCCGCCCCCGCCCCCGTTCGGGGGCCTAATGGCCAAGGTTCCGCGGTCCGACGGCTTACAGGGAGCCAGCACAGGGCCAGCCGGGGTGCCGCTCCAGGGTCGGGGGAACAATCGGGGACGGGCGATGACTTTTCAGGTTTGGGGGAGGCGGAGGGAAGCGTCTCATGATTTGGCCTGGGTTCCGGACGCCGAGGGCGGGAGAGGGACAGCGATGCGGCGCAGGACCCCGGGTGAGCCCTCTGTGAGGGTGCTGGCGGTGTCCGAAGCCCTTGGGCAGTCTTGCTGTCTAGGAGCAAGGGAGGCAGGGAGGCAGGGAAGGGGTTCTAGGCCCAGGCAAGATGCTGGAACCCGCCATTGGCCGAGTGTGGGGGCCGCAACGCGGTCAGACGCATCCGCGAGCCCGGGCGGGGCGCGGCTCAGGTGTAAACGCTCTTAGGAAGCTACTGGCGCCCACCAGGACCTTCCTCCGAGCATTAAGGCGCCGTTTGTCTTGATTGTCTCATTATACATTACATATTGTGATGGGCGCTGTTAAGAAAAATGAGAATTGCTGCAGACTATGAAATATTGACTGGTTTCGTCTCCGAAAAAGGAGTCATATCACGATGCAGATTGGAAGAAATGATGTCTTGTGAGGAGATTCTCCAAAAGCTAGCTTGGCTATAGTATTTGTGACTGCATTTTTACGTTGCTTAGGATTCAGTGTCAGGCTTCACGCCTAGCTGTCTGTGATCAGAACTAGAATACTAGGAATCCTGGACTTTTTATCCAGTGAAGGAAAAACTGACACTTGGTTTACTTGAACTAGTAAATTTGTCAAAAGACTATGAGACAGTATACGAAAGTGCTTTATTTTTTGCACTTCACTTTGTCATCTGTGTTTGCTGAAAATATTTCTTCCAGCACAACAGTAATGAGAGTATGGGAAGCATCTGAATTTATAAGAAACTGACGATAAAATTTGTGTGAAAGAAAATCTTTTGTGAATTGAAAATATCAGTTAAAATCAATTTTTAAAAATGCATCCATTAACTTGGTATTTAACTGGATCAGCTGTATGGAAGGTCAGGGAACTTCCACGTGAAACTGGACCCTGCTTTTATTTCCTCTGGGGAAATAAAGGAGTCCCGGAATACAAAACTACAATTGCAATGAAAAAAGCAAGGTAGAGGGTTAAAATGAGTTAGAGTTGAATGGCTTCTCTTGTATCTCCCTGTTTTATTATTTACCTGTCATGTTTGTTGTGGGTGAAACTGGAATCTTAGAATTTTAACTACTTTTTATTTTATTGCCAGTTTATTCAGAGTACTTTTTTGCCTTTGAATTCATCCTTGACAGTTCCTGCTGTCCACCTTTGTACCAGACCCTTAAACATTACTCCACACTTAAACTCCACAGAAAAATTGTAAAATGAATACTTGAGAATAGCCAATTAGCAGGATTTTGAGAATAATTCATAAACTTTAACTGGAGTGAGCATTGTCCTATGGTATGCATGAGAGACATAGAAAGAAAGTTAACTAGGGGTGTAGGTTAGTTAGGAAGACTTGTCCACCAAGGAAAAGCAAACCACTGTTGGTTTTATAGGGGAAGAAAACGGTTTGGATATTTTTTGATATCAGGTCTTGCAAGTGATGTTGGACTCCTTTCTTGTGCTTTCAGCTACAAAAGACCCCACAGCTGTAGAGAGAGCAAACTTGTTAAACATGGCTAAACTCAGTATCAAAGGACTCATTGAATCTGCTCTAAGCTTTGGCCGCACTTTGGATTCTGATTATCCCCCCTTGCAGCAGTTCTTCGTTGTTATGGAACATTGTCTGAAACACGGTCTTAAAGGTACTGGAAAATTTTTAAAAAATCAACTTTGGAGCGGCCCCCCTCCCATCTTAAACATCCTTAAAAATGTAAATTTTTTTTTTGAGGCCATAATTACTGTCACTCTAAAAATGCTGGGTGGGTTGGTTTTTGGAGAAAATACCCTACTGCTTTATATTTCCTCATGGGTGGTCTTCAGAAAATCCTTAGTGTTTTGTAAAAAGTTATTTGATTTAAATTTTTTTCTCAGCATACTCTGAACTTTTTTCCATTTTATTTTTTTTTTATTTTTATTTTTTTCCGTTTTAGGACAACTATAGAGTTATTTAGAAAAATTTAAGCTTGATAATGCTGGTATGAACTATTATCACTAGTTTGTGCTCTCTTCCGGAGAAGGCAATGGCACCCCACTCCAGTACTCTTGCCTGGAGAACCCCATGGATGGAGGAGCCTGGTGGGCTACAGTCCATGGGGTCGCTAAGAGTCGGACATGACTGAGCAACTTCACTTTCACTTTTCACTTTCATGCATTGGAGAAGGAAATGGCAACCCACTCCAGTGTTCTTGCCTGGAGAATCCCAGGGACGGGGGAGCCTGGTGGGCTGCCGTCTATGGGGTCGCACAGAGTCGGACACGACTGACGCGACTTAGCAGCAGCAGTGCGTGGAAAACATGTCTAGAAAAATTGTCCTCTGGATTGGGTTATTGTAGAAATGTGAGTACTCCCTGAAAATGATGATAATAGTGAATAATATTTCATAGTATATGTATAATATTTCATAGTATATGTATAATATTTCATAGTATATGTATAATATTTCATGCTAATGCTAAGTCACTTCAGTCGTGTCCGACTCTGTGTGACCCCATAGACGGCAGCCCACCAGGCTCCGCCGTCCCTGGGATTCTCCAGGCAAGAATACTGGAGTGGGTTGCCATTTCCTTCTCCAATGCATGAAAGAGAAAAGTGAAAGTGAAGTCGCTCAGTCGTGTCCGACTCTTAGCGACCCCATGGAGTGCAGCCTACCAGGCTCCTCTGTCCATGGATTTTCCAGGCAAGAGTACTGGAGTGGGGTGCCATTGCCTTCATAGTATATGTATAATATACATAATGTATAATATTTCATTATATATGCATACCATGACTTATTTAACTACTGTCCTCTTAATGTACACTTAGGTTGCTTCCAGTTTTTTATTATTAAAATTGTGCTGTAAGGACATCTTTGGATTTATACATTTGTACACGTCTACAAATGCTATGGTTTCGTTAGGACTCCTTGGAGTAGAATACCTGGGTCAAAGGATAGAGGCAGCTTATGTCTATAAAGACTTCACTGATCAAACAACAGTGAATGTGTTTCTTTCCCCACATTTTTGCTGACTCTTCAGAGTCCCACTCTCTGAGTACTTCTTTTAAAACCTAAGGAAGTCGACAATCTTATCTTAGGCCTTGAGTTTTAATTTGTGTTTTGAAAAACTTCCTTTCTATTAAAAAAAAAAATAGTGACGTAGATCTTTATTTTCCTCCAACTTGCTAAAGTTGAATTTGCCAAATGATGGCCAAAGTAGTTACATTTTAAACTCTTTTCCGAATTTATTTTCCTTTACTTCACAAAATATCATGAGGCATATTCTAATAGTCAAATGCTTATTTTTATAAATCATTGTAAAGCGACTTTGTGCTGATTGATTTTTCTTCCCCAAAGAAAAATTACCTATCTTGTTGGGTGGTGGGTATCATAGGAGTACTGAATTTACAGGAGATTTGGTCAGTATTAAGAAAGAAACATAGTGATTTCATGGTTTTATATTACCCAAATCTTAGAAACAAATAAAAGGAAAAGTAAAGTTGCAATTTTTTTGTGTTTAAAAGTAAAATAACTATTTGTCCTTGGTTTATTTAATACATTGGTAAAGATCAACCGACTAGGGCCACCAGTCTTATTTTGGTATTGGTCAAGAATGAGCATCGTTGTTTTTTACTTTAATTGCCTACTTGCATATTTCTGATGTGGAATAATGGCCAAGATGCATATTTCTGATAAGGAAAATATCAGAATCCTGAGAAACAGGCTCCTGTTCAGTAGGGCTATATAGTGACAAGAGAGGAAAGGCTGTCTGAAAAATTGTACATTACGTTAGAAATGTTGAAACTAAATATTTAACAAGAAGTTACTACAGTTTTGCATGTTTAAGTTGTATGCATTTATTATATTTTCTTTTTAAAGTGAGAAAATCATTTCTAAGTTATAACAAAACTATCTGGGGCCCTTTGGAACTGGTGGAGAAGCTATACCCAGAAGCAGAGGAAATAGGAGCTAGTGTCCGGGATTTACCTGGTCTTAAGTAAGTAATCCTATTACTTGTTCATCCCTAACCGTAGACCTGTATTTACTGTTCCTTAAAAGTACCTCACACTCTAGTTTATTATATTCTCTCTGCCTTATGTAGCCTTCTTGCATTCTCGAATAAAATTCTGTTTACTATTAATCAGTTCAAATTTTATTTCCCTTAAGAAATTTTTCTTAGCCCCTTCAATAAGAATTAAGTGCTCTTTCTTTTATATTCTTATCACTGTATTCACTCCTGTGTTGTACCACTTACTTAAATTCTGCATTGCATTGCAGGAAATAGGGAAGTTCTTTTAAGATAGGGTGTATCAATTACGAAGTTCTGTTTCCTGAGTCTAAAGCTAGTTTGCAGTAGTAGGCCATCAGTACTATTTAGGTTAAATCCAGGACAGAGGCTCAGGAGATTTGAATTCACCAATAAGCCATTTATATACCACAAGACTTGGGCAAATACCTTCTCTTGTTGTGAAAATTGGGATCTATAATGTCACCTGCCTGATTGACCAGATGAAGGTAGAGTGGGCCCTTAATATCTGTAGGTTCTGCATCTGTGGATTCGACCAACTTTGGATCAAAACTGTTTGAAAAAGAGATTTTCTAGAAAGTTCCAAAAAGCAAAACTTGAAGTTGTCACATGTGCGCAATTATTTACATAGTATTTACATTGTATTAAGTATTATAAATAATCTAGAGATGATTTAAAATATATGGGAGAATGTGCATAGGTAATACACAAATACTGTGCTATTTTAGAAGAGGGACTTGAGTATCCATGGATTTTGATATCTGAGGGGGTCCCAATACTGAGGATAACTGTATATGAAATGTCTTAAGAGCTGAATGTTCTAGCTAGTAACTCATGAATGTTGAAAAGTTTTTGCAGGTTTTTTGTTGTTAAGCCTGGGTTCTTATGTTCTTCAGGGTATGATTAAGATATAAGAGCTTCCTTTAATATATCTTAATTCTTGTGAAAGAGATAACTTTTTTAGAAAAAATGCTTACCATTTTTTGTCAGAGTATCAGTTTGTTTTCTCTTCAGTTCAGTTCAGTTGCTCAGTCGCGTCTGACTCTTTGCAACCCCATGGACTGCAGCACAACAGGCCTCCCTGTCCATCACCAGCTCCGAGAGCTTACTCAAACTCATGTCCATTGAGTCGGTGATGCAATCCAACCATCTCATCCTCTGTCGTCTCCTTCTCCTCCCGCCTTCCATCTTTCCCAGCATCAGGGTCTTTTCAAATGAGTCAGTTCTTTGCATCAGGTGGACAAAGTATTGGAGTTTCAGCTTCAGCATCAGTCCTTCCAATGAATATTCAGGACTGATTTCCTTTAGGATGGACTGGTTGGATCTCCTTGCAGTCCAAGGGACTCTCAAGAGTCTTCTCCAACACCACAGTTCAAAACCATCAATTCTTCGGTGCTCAGCTTTCTTATAGTCCAACTCTCACATCCATACATGACTACTGGAAAAACTATAGCCTTGATTAGACAGACCTTTGTTGTCAAAGTAATGTCTCTACTTTTTAATAGGTGGGCTTCCCTGGTGGCTCAGACGGTAAAGCGTCTGCCCGCAATGCGGGAGACCCAGGTTCGATTCCTGGGTTGGGAAGATCCCCTGGAGAAGGAAATGGTAATCCACTCCAGCATTCTTGCCTGGAAAATCCCATGGACGGAGGAGCCTCATAGGCTACAGTCCATGGGGTCACAAAGAGTCGGACATGACTGAGCGACTTCACTTTCACTTTCACTTTCAGGTTGGTCATAACTTTCCTTCCAAGGAGTAAGCTTCTTTTAATTTCATGGCTGCAGTCACCATCTGCAGTGGTTTTGGAGCCCAAAAAAATCAAGTCAGCCACTGTTTTCACTGTTTCCCCATCTATTTCCCATGAAGTGATGGGACCAGATGCCATGATCTTAATTTTCTGAATGTTGAGTTTTAAGCCAACTTTTTCACTCTCCTCTTTCACTTTCATCAAGAGGCTCTTTAGTTCTTCTTCACTTTCTGCCATAAGGGTGGTGTCATCTGCATATCTGAGGTTATTGATATTTCTCCCAGCAATCTTGATTCCGCTTGTGCTTCCTCCAGCCCAGCGTTTCTCATGGTGTACTCTGCATATAAATTAAATAACCAGGGTGACAGTATACAGCCTTGATGTACTCCTCTTCCTATTTGGAACCAGTCTGTTGTTTCATGTCCAGTTCTAACTGTTGCTTCCTGACCTGCATACAGATTTCTCAAGAGGCAGGTCAGGTAGTCTAGTATTCCCATCTCTTTCAGAATTTTCCACAGTTTGATGTGATCCACAGTCAAAGGCTTTGGCATAGTCAATAAAGGAGAAATAGATGTTTTTCTGGAACTCTCTTCCTTTTTCAATGATCAGCGGATGTTGGCAATTTGATCTCTGGTTCCTCTGCCTTTTCTAAATCCAGATTGAACATCTGGAAGTTCACGATTCACGTATTGCTGAAGCCTGGCTTGGAGAATTTTGAGCATTACTTTACTAGCGTGTGAGATGAGTGCAATTGTGCAGTAGTTTGAGCATTCTTTGGCATTGCCTTTCTTTGGGATTGGAATGAAAACTGACCTTTTCCAGTCCTGTGGCCACTGCTGAGTTTTCCAAATTTGCTGGCATATCGAATGCAGCACTTACACAGCATCATCTTTCAGGATTTGAAATAGCTCAACTGGAATTCCATCACCTCCACTAGCTTTGTTTGTAGTGATGCTTCCTAAGGCCCACTTGACTTCTCATTCTAGGATGTCTGGTTCTAGGTGAGTGATCATACCATAGTGATTATCTGGGTCATGAAGATCTTTTTTGTATAGTTCTGTGTATTTTTGCCACCTCTTAATATCTTCTGCTTTTGTATGTCCGTACCATTTCTGTCTGTTATTGTGCCATCTTTGCATGAAATGTTCCCTTGGTATTTCCAATTTTCTTGAAGAGATCTCTAGTCTTTCCCATTCTATTGTTTTCCTCTTATTTCCTTGCACTGATCACTGAGGAAGGCTTTCTTATCTCTCCTTGCTATTCTTTGGAACTCTGCATTCAAATGGGTATATCTTTCCTTTTCTCCTTTGCTTTTCACTTCTCTTCTTTTCACAGGTATTTGTAAGGCCCCCTCAGACAGCCATTTTGCTTTTTTGCATTTCTTTTTCTTGGGGATCGTCTTGATCCCTGTCTCCTGTACAGTGTCACCAACCTCTGTCCATATTCTTCAGGCACTCTGTCTATCAGATCTATCCCATGAATCTATTTGTCACTTCCACTGTATAATCGTAAGGGATTTGATTTAGGTCATATCTGAATGGTCTAGTGGTTTTCCCTACTTTCTTCGTTTTAAGTCTGCTTTCTCTTAGCTTTACGATTTAGGGTTTTGGGAATATGGTAATGTTTTCTGTTGTTACATCATCCAAATGTTTGCAAGTTATACTTGAGTGCTCAAAGTAAATGGCTTCTATTTATTGAGCAATGTATCAGGGTAATAAGATAACTGTTTTACATGAATTATCTCATTTAGTGCTTAAATCATTCTTAGAGTAGAGTTTATTAATAATTATATAGATGTGAAAAGTAAAGATCAAAGAAATTATAAGTAGCAGAGCCACAGATTTCCCTGTGGTGCAGTGGATAAGAATCCATCTGCCAATGCAGGGGACTCAGGTTCTTTCCCTAGTCTGGGAAGATTCCACATGCCACAGAGCAGCTAAGCCTGAGTGCCACAACTACTGAGCCTGTGCTCTAGAACCCACTTCTAGAGCCCGGGAGCTGCAGCTACTGAAGCCCGAGTGCCTGGAGCCTGTGCTCCACAGTAAGAGAAGCCACCGCATGGAGAAGAAGCCTGCATACCACAACCAAGAGTAGCCCCTGCTCACCAAAAAGAGAGAAAACCCGCCCAAAGCAATGAAGACCCAGCACAACCTAAGTCAATCAATCAGTCAAGTTATTTTTAAAAAAAAGGCAGAGCCAGGATTTAAACCCAGGTTTTAGAATTAAATAGCAAGTGATGTTCACACTTCATATTTCTCTCAGTGTATAAGGTATCACAGTTTTTAACAGAGCTTCCCAGGTGGCCCAATGGTAAAAAAAAAAAAAAAAAAAGCCTGCCAATGCAAGAGACGTGGGTTTGACCCCTGGTTTGGAAAGAGCCCACACTCTGGTATTCTTCTATGGAAAATTCCATGGACAGAGGAGCTTGGTGGGCTATAGTCCATGAGATTGCAGAGTCTGATTGAGCACAGGCACAATTTTAAAAGAGGAAAAAGGGAATTTAAATTCCAGAAATGCCTTTTATTTTAATATGAAAATACATGGTCTTGTTGTTTTTAAAAAGCCAGACTCTGCAAAAGTAAAAAGTATTTTCTGAAAAAAGTGTTCATTAAAATGCTAAGCAGAAGAAATATGTTAGCTGTTAGAAGTGACAATTAAGTTTTTTCCCACATTACCTGACAAAAAGTTTTCTGCATAAGAAAATATAAAAGTGTGAGTGATGTATTTCTCTTTAAATAAAAAGTCATTCATCCTCTGTAAATCTTGGTTTTATTTTATTAAATGATAACTTGGATAAGAGAGAGATGAGATTTATTTTTTTTTAGCAGGAGAATACATCCACACTTTTATTTTCAATAAGTTTAAGTCCTTGAGAGGTATAACATCCCATGAATTTTGTCTTCAGTTGAAACCGTTTGTGTCCTTTCACAGGCTCTGAAGAGCTCCAGTACCATAGTCCTTTATGTCTCAGCACAGAAAAGGAATTCAAGAGGCAGAGTGATAGATAAGTGATTTATTAGAATAGGACGCTTGTGAGTCTTACAAGTGAATGAGAAATACTGTGCCCTAGAACTTACTAGGTTACAGTTTTATAATCAAAGGAAAAGCGGGCAGCAGGGTGAAGACCTTTGTCTTTCTTCAGGAGACATCATGCTTCCATCATCAGTTCCTCCTCCAGGTTAAGCAGGGGAGTTTTCTTATCTCTCTGTGGTCAAGCTAGGTCCACAAATTACTTTTTTTTTTTTTAATGTGTACAGAGAGCATGTCCTGGGGATCATTAACATACTGAGCTCACCGGGCAGTATGTGAGTCTCATGCCACCGTTTTATTGTTTAGGGGCACGTCTTTTGCTTCTGCTGCATGGTTTTGTGGTTAAGCAAACCTGCTTTCCTGAGTAATCATTAACTTACTGCGGTCTACCATATATTTTCTATTTACAGTCCCCTAGTGTGATTAACCTGTTTCATCACCTCTTTTATCCCTTTATTCTGTCCCCGTTACAATGACCTTAGCAGGACAGTGGCTTCAGAATTTGGCACAGGTCATGCCGCTGTTCCATGAGCATGGATTATCTTCTCCAGATGGTTTTGTTCAGTTTGCCATAAGGAGATACTGTAGTTTGTGTTTTGTTTTGTTTTTTTTTTTTTTTTTTGCCTGGTACACATCAGTACATCTCTTGCCTAGACAGAATTAATTTTCATCTTGAACACAAACACCTTCAGTTTTAAGAAGAGCTGTGTGCTCCCTCTGGTCTCAGAGACTCTGCTTATAGCCAGCAAAAATGGCCCTGGGCCACAACCTTTCAGACATACTTGTTGTATTAGAAGTTTTGTTCCAGCAGGTCTCCATGTTAGAGAGGAGATTTCATGTTCTAAAGGACAACTGGGTCAAAGAAACATTTGAGAAACAGCAAGCAGCCTGGTGATTCTCATTAGCAGCTAGATACCTTCTTAGCATTGTTATGCTTTTTAAAATTCAGATACAAGGCCAGTTATTTTTTGAGGGCATCATACTGCCTTTACTGATGGATTTTGCATAATCATGTTTAGAGGGCTAAGCCTATTCTGACAAAATATATCTTGTAGAAATATCCTCCCTGTTTAGAGAGTCATTTCTTTCAAGGCATGAAGTGGCACCTAGATGTCCTGGAGGTTCAGGTTTACCTTAGAGACTTAAATAGCTCTTAGGGATTGGTTTGCATGATCAAAGAACTAACTTAAAGCTCTAGAAACAAAGGTAAAACCATGATTAATTGCCTTTTCTCATTATTAACGTGTGTCTCAACAAAGGTAGAAGATGTAGTCTATAATCTTTGGGCGGAGACTGTTTCCTGACCATTTGGTTTTGCTTTTCAGGACCCCCCTGGGTCGTGCAAGAGCGTGGCTTCGATTAGCCCTCATGCAGAAAAAAATGGCTGATTACCTGCGTTGCTTAATTATTCAAAGGGATCTCTTGAGGTAATTACCATTAAATCATGTTCATTTTCATTTTTGATTTCATTTATATCCTGTCTTCCAAAAAGGATAGAAGATGTAGTATGAAAAGATACACAAAACACATCGTAATGGCATAAAATAAAAGAAGGAGAAAAATGAGATAGAAGACAACGGTGGGGACATAACATAGATCAAGAACTAGCCTGAAAAATGAATACTGTAAGGTTTTTATTGGCCAATAAGGTGGAAATTTGTATGTCATATTTTTAATTTTTAATTTTTTAAGTTACAGTTAATTCTATGAATGGAAATTTGTATTGAAATTTGGGGCTTTAATTGAAGAGGTTTCTTTTTAGATCTTGAATATGCAAACCACTGCTTTGGCTGTATTTTGGGTATTTTTTAAACTGTCTATTTAAATGAAAGGACAAATGTTTAAGACAGACTTTCGAAGCAAGGAGACTAGTTTTCAGAAGGAGTGGGCCTATGGCAGCCCCTCCATTTGGCCTTATTCTCTCAGAGCGCCTCTGCGATGTTGTGGAGAATCTGGTCATTTTTGATTTTACTCTTGACTCCAGGCCTCCCCGTCCATCACGAACTCCCAGAGTTCACTGAGACTCACGTCCATCGAGTCAGTGATGCCATCCAGCCATCTCATCCTTTGTCGTCCCCTTCTCCTCCTGCCCCCAATCCCTCCCAGCATCAGAGTCTTTTCCAATGAGTCAACTCTTCGCATGAGGTGGCCAAAGTACTGGAGTTTCAGCTTTAGCATCATTCCTTCCAAAGAAATCCCAGGGCTGATCTCCTTCAGAATGGACTGTTTGCATCTCCTTGCAGTCCAAGGGACTCTCAAGAGTCTTCTCCAACACCACAGTTCAAAAGCATCAATTCTTCAGCGCTCAGCCTTCTTCACAGTCCAACTCTCACATCCATACATGACCACAGGAAAAACCATAGCCTTGACTAGACGAACCTTTGTTGGCAAAGTAATGTCTCTGCTTTTGAATATGCTATCTAGGTTGGTCATAACTTTCCTTCCAAGGAGTAAGCGTCTTTTAATTTGTGTACAGAAAGGCTAATTTTAAGATACCTCGCTTAATATTGGTTCCATGCTTGTTATAAGGTATTGAGATTTTACAAGTTAGTTTTTGAAATAAATTTGTGATTTACAATTTTTATTATTTTAATTTTCACAGTGAATTCTATGAGTATCATGCACTAATGATGGAAGAAGAAGGAGCAGTAATTGTTGGGCTGCTGGTTGGCCTGAATGTGATAGATGCTAATCTGTGTGTAAAGGGAGAGGATTTAGATTCACAAGTAAGTGAAAATGGTGCCAAAGGCACAGTATTTTCAGTTTGTACTCTTCCTCTTTGATCCAGGTGTAAACAGTGCTGTTAAACACTAAAGAAAAATTAAGGATGAAAATCAGTTGTATTTTGGAGGTACTTCTAGTATTTCTACTCTCTAAAAATAACTTTATTTATTTCAGGTTGGAGTGATTGATTTTTCAATGTATTTAAAGAATGAAGAAGATATTGGAAATAAAGAAAGGTATGATTTTCTTAAGTTATTTCATATACTGTATTTTAGTCTGAAGTATGACTTTTGGTTGTACTGTTAGTTCAGAGACTCATTTTAATTTTTATTTATTTTTTGGTTGTGCTTCAAGGCTTATGGGATATTCGTTCCCCAACCAAGTATCAAACCCAGGCCCTTGGCAGTGGGAATGTAGAATCCTAACCACTGAACTGCCAGGGAATTCCCCAGAGACGCATTTTAATTGTCAACTCTCATTTCTGTGATAAAAAGAGATATAAGTTTATTATTCATAAACTTACAAATACTGGTTTATTTAAGACAGTTGTGTTTAAAATAAACTTATTTGGTCTACTAAAGAGAAAAGATAATTATGTAATATGAGAGGTGCTAATTATTGCTACAATGGCAGTCCATCACAGTATATAAATAGATTAACATGTTGTATACTTTAAATTTACACTTCATATGTCACATAGATTTCTTAAAAAATGCAAAAAATTAAAAAATATACTAATGGTATTGTTTAATATTAGCATGTAATTTATTTAACAAAGGTTAATAGTTTTTTAGTTCATAGCTTATTGCTATTTGATTATAAAGATTGTTGAATGTTATTTGAAAGGCAAGATAATGTTGGACAGGGAAGCCTGGTGTGGTGCAGTCCATGGGATTGCAAAGAGTTGGACATGACTGAGCAACTGAACTGAACTGAAATGTTGTTTTACGGTTATGGTTTCACAACAGTTTTAGATGATTTAGACCTTTTGTGTATTTCTTGTTTGTTTTTTTGGCCACCCAGTAGATTCCTTTCCAATTAACTAAAAGGTGCTTTCCCCGTCCTCTAGGAATGTTCAAATTGCTGCAATATTAGACCAGAAGAATTATGTTGAAGAATTAAATAGACAACTGAAGTAAGTATTATGGACACATAGATACTTAATACATTTTGGATATTGTCTTAAGGTTTTTTTTCCCCCTTTTAGGTCATCTTAACCCTATTCCTTTTTTATAAGCATTTGAAAAGGGGTTGAGGGGATAGAGAGTGAATGGAAATTAAGAATACAAAAAATTATTGGAAAGAATTGATTTTCAGCAGAAAATGAGAGTTATATTTTTAAATAGAATCTTCAGAGACATTTGAAAATAGAATTTCAGACTTATCATTCTACCCTTGAGCAAAAACGCTAGGTAAGGTGAAAGTTTACGTCATTTTGGTGATTCAAAAATTCATTTTTCCTACTTTAGAGGACTTCATGTGTAAGTGTGGCAATAAAAAATTCAGACAAGGCAGTTGGTGCATGTCAGTCAACATGAAGAGTCCAAGATAACAAATTTTTTCTCGCCTTTGTGAGTTCGTGTGATTCTGAATGAGTTTTTCTTTATCAATTTCAGCAGCACAGTCAGCAGTCTCCATTCAAGAGTTGACTCATTAGAAAAGTCAAATACTAAGCTGATTGAAGAGGTATTGTAACCCAGCCATGGATAATTCTCTTTCAAGGACCTAGTATTGGTGATCCTTTTCCATTTTAAGTATGAATGCACTAAGCACATGCACACGTGTGAGCACACACACAAACACGTTTTCATCATTATGATGAAATACTTGTAGTTGATCATCATAAGTTCTAGAGAAACCACATATTATTCTCGGGCAAGTCCTCAGGTGAATCTGTGAATTATTTGAGATACCCAACTTCTAGAAATGAGCCCCCCAATGCAATGCATACAAACTCTTCTATAAATAAACTGTGAATCTCATTTCTCGACTTGGATGACCTGATCTGATCTGATCTGATAGTTAGAAATTCCCATTAAAATGATGCTATCCCCCTTGTTCCCATATTCAGATTACTTTTCCTTACAAGCATCACTCCATGATCATGTCCACCCTTTCTCTAGCCTCCTATGTGTGAAACTCATCTGATGTACTCTGGTTTTCTGCATTGTCAAAGTAGCTATTTAGTGGTCGCAAATCAGAAATTTATCTCAGCTCTTTTTTGTTTTAACTTTAAAAAAAAATGTTTTGGCCATGCCATACATCTTGCAGGATCTCAGTTCCCCGATCAGGGTTCGAGCCAGTGCCACGGCAATGACAGTGCTGAGTCCTAACCACTAGGCCACCAAGGAACTCCCTCACATCTCTCTCTTTTTTTAATTAATTTATTTTTTAATTGAAGGATATTTGCTTTACAGAATTTTCTTGTTTTCTGTCAAACCTCAACATGAATCAGCCATTGGTATACATATATCCCCTCTCTTTTGAACCTCCTTCCCATCTCCCTCCCCATCCCACCCCTCTAGGTTAATACAGAGTCCCTGTTTGAGTTTCTTGAGCCATAGAGCAAATTCCCTTGGCTATCTGTTTTACATATGGTAATGCTTTGGGGCTTTGCAGGTAGCTCAGATGCAGGAGATGCAAGACAGACGTGGGTTTGATCCCTGGGTCAGGAAGATCCCTTGAGGAAGGAAATGGCAACCCACTCCATTATTCTTGCCTGGGAAATCCCTTGGACAGAGGAGCCTGGCGGGCTGCAGTCTGTGGGGTCTCAAAGAGTTGGATACAGCTGAACACACACACATGCCACGTTGCTTTTGAGATTTAAAAAAAAACAAAACACAGCCTAGCCACAAAATTACCACAGGGGCTTCCCTAGTAGCTCAGACAGTAGAGAATCTGCCTGCAATATGGCAGACACAGGTTTGATCCCTTGGTTGGGATTCCCCTGGAGAAGGAAATGGCTACCTACTCTTGAATGGAAAATTCCACAGACAGAGGAGCCTGGTGGGCTATGTCCATGGGGTCACAAAGAGTCGGACATGACTGAGTGACTTTCACTTAACCATAGGATTGCTTTCCATTTTCAGAATTACTTAGGCTCCAAGAAGAAATATGTTATTAAAACTATGAATTCTATTTTCCATGTTAATTAGAATCCACATTCTTTTAGAACTGACCCAGTTGTCCCAAACCAGGAAGCACATGATTGTTTGTATGAGTTTTCATTTTGGTAGTTTAGGACCATTTGATAGTGTGATAGATTGGGACCATTGGCGAGAGCTGCTCACTAGTTTGTGCCTCTTCTTGACCATAGGGGCACTGTGAAGTTCAAATTGCATTTCTGACAAAGTTTTTAGAAATTTATTTGCAAGCCAACATTGGGGATTGGTTTCTGCTTTCCTCTCCTAGAATCCCTTTTTTCCTTTTAGGCTTCAGAGTCAAGTCACTTACTTAGTCATTCATATTTAACTCTGGTGGTGAGAGCTGTCTTATGTTTGTGATGGTCACTCAGTGTGCCCAGATTTCACAGGGTGCCCTTGGTTTGGTTATCATGAATGTCTATATTACATTTTCAATTATAGCACAACTTTCCTTATAGATGTTGTTGTCTTTGCACAAGTCTTTACAGTCTTATTGTTTAACATATAAACAGTTGTCTTATTGTTTAGCATATAATTCTTCATATGCTTACTCATGCGCTTTGTATTCAGGACACATTGTAAGTCATATAAACAATATGTTTCAGCTGACATATGATTTGACTAACAAAAGGAAATAGAAATACAGTTTCTTTAGTTGGTACCTTGGGATAATAGCATTTTTCTTATGAAAATTTCTGTAGATGGGAGAGACATTTTACAAATTTTAGAATTTTATCTTCTGTTGTGAATAGCCATGAACATAAATGGTAAAGCGAGTATAAAGATGTTTAAAATCTTTTTTATTCCTCATTTTTAGTTAGCAATAGCAAAGAATAATATCATTAAACTCCAAGAAGAAAATCATCAATTACGAAGTGAAAATAAATTGATTTTAATGAAAACACAGCAGCACCTAGAGGTAAGTATAGACTGATTACAAACAGATTGACTTGCATCAGAAATAGCCATTTTGGGGGCTTTTGCATAGACTGGATATTTCTGTGCTGTATTAATTAATAGAAGTGATTATAGAAGGGATTTATCAGATGGCACTAGTGGTAAAGAACCCACCTGCCAGTGAAGGAGTCATAAGAGACTTGGGTTCAATCCCTGGGTTGGGAAGATCCCCTGGGGAAGGCATGGCAACACACTCCATATAGAGTAAAACATTTTATGTTTTTGTCCTAGGTTACCAAAGTAGATGTGGAAACTGAGCTTCAAACATATAAGCATTCCAGGCAAGGGCTAGATGAAATGTATAATGAAGCCAGAAGGCAGCTTCGAGATGAATCTCAGTTAAGACAAGTAGGTTGCATTACAGTTACATTAGCACAAATGATAATAATTTACCCATAAGCTCTGGTTAAAATCTCTATCAGACTTACCTTCCTTGGCGTGAGATAGCAATCTCATTCCCTTAATTCCTTCTAACTTTTTAAACTCCCACTGTGTCTGTTTTATAAGCAGTGTTTTTAAACAGTGTTATAGTCAGTTTGTGAAATAGTGCATTGTGACCAGCATTACAGAAAATAGTGATGTATTCAGATATCAATATCCAAACAGTAAAGTCTTATTTAAAGTTAACTTATTTTTTAACCTTTTAGGTTATGAAATATCAGCAGAAAAATACAAGTTTGTAGCTTGATGGATTATAAATACCTGTGTAACCAACCCAGGTCAAAAAGAGAGTCAAGAAACATTTGTCTTAAGATCCTCTGATATAAAATTCTTTAAGAAATAAAACTTTGTGAAATGGTGTTTTTGACTTACCTCTGGCCTTATATGGACTATGTCGTTTCTTTAGGGAAAATTAATACTGAGTTTATGAGGCTTAAAAGTCCATAATTCTTGAGCCAGTAGAATAGTGATAATTAATAGAATTTGTAAAATGCTTTCATTTAACAAAATGTGCCTTTGAAAATATAGAACGTTGTTATAGGGCCTAGCTGATTTCATTTAATGGGGCTTATAACTCAAAAGCAGTAGTCTGCATAGTGATTCTTGGTCTAATTAACTGTTGTGTATCTGACTTTGACATCCTGAAATAGTGTGTGAGTTGAGGCTGTGTTGAATTGCAGGATGTGGAGAATGAGCTGGCAGTACAAGTTAGTATGAAACATGAGATTGAACTTGCCATGAAGTTGTTGGAGAAAGATATCCACGAGAAACAAGACACACTGATAGGCCTTCGACAACAACTGGAGGAAGTTAAAGCAATTAACATAGAAACATATCAGAAGTTGCAGGTAAGGAATATTCTTAAAATCTTGGAATTTCTTGTTATATGAATTAAGAACAAATATTTGTATGAAGGGTTTGATTTTGAGGAGATGAATTCATTGTAATTGTGCCATTTTATTAGTAAAAATCAGTGGCTTTTTTCCTGAATGGAAGCTGAAGAAATGTAATAATGTCGAAGAACAGACAAAAATCACCTGAATTTGTTTCTTGATGTTGACAGGTTAACAGATGAAGATTAAATCTTTTGGGAAAATTTAATCAAAATATGCAAGACATTTTTAAACATTTCTTTGCACAGTATAGTCCTGAGAGAGATTTGATTGAAATGCTTCACTGTAATTGTTATGAGTTTTCTGATAATGTTGTTGTTAAGTAGACATGTTGCCAAAAGCCTTTTACAATTTAATTTGAAAAAATTAGTGTATTTTCCAAGAGTTTATTCTGCCATCTCTGAAAACATTGAAGGGTGAGGGTTTTTATTCCCTTTATTATTAATGTATCTTTTTCTTGACTGCACTGCATGATTTATGGGATCTTAGTTCCCCAACCAGGAACTGAACCCACGTTCTCAGCAGTCTTAAGCTCAGAGTCTAAGCCCAGAGTCTTAACCACTGGACTGCCAGGGAATTCCCCCTTTGTTACATTTTTAAATGAAGACTAATAGTAGTACTGCTTTAGATCGAGGAGTATTTTATTTTTAATTTATTGTTTTTTAACTGAAGTATAGTTGATTTACTATGTTGTGTTAATTTCTGCTGTATAGCAAAGTGACTCATTTACACATATACATATACATTCTTTTTTATATTCTTTTCCATTATAATTTATCCCAGGATATTGAATATAGTTCCCTGTGCTATGCAGAGGGCTTTGTTGTTTATCTATTCTACGTGTAATAGTTTGCAGTTACTAACCCCAGACACCCTGTCCATCTCCTCCACCCGCACACATGGCAGTGAAAAATATGTTTTCTGTGTCTGTGAGTCTATTCCATAGATATGTTCATTTGTGCCATATTTTATGTTCTACATATGAGATAACATGGTATTTGTCTTTCTCTTTCTGACTTACTTCACTTAGTATGATAGTCTCTAGTTGTATCCACGTTGTTGAAAATGGCATTATTTCATTCTTTTTTTGATGGCTGAGCTGTATTCCACTGTATAAATATACCGCATCTTTATCCATTCATCTTTCATGGACATTTGGGTTATTTCTATGTTTTGGCTGTTGTGAATAGTGCTACTGTGAACTTAGGGGTGCACCTAGGAATATTTCAATCTGTAAATAAAGGCTGGTCGTTTCAAAATAACAATCCCATAGCAAAATGGTATACAAAGCTTATACATATTTGGGTTTAAAAAATTCAAAGCCACTGTAGCTTTTATGTTTTTTCTAAATAGGGTTCTGAAGATGGTTTGAAAGAAAAAAATGAAATAATTGCCCGACTAGAAGAAAAAACCAGTAAAATTACTGCAGCCATGAGGCAGCTGGAACAAAGGTACAGCATTTCCAATCTTAGTTTCTTTTTTACTTTCTCTATCTCCCCTTTTCTTTATTCAACTCTGACACCTGCCACAAAGACCATTAGGAAAATTTATGTTAGGACTTTTTTTTTAAAAGCCCAGCAGAATTTTGCCTTTTTTTGTTTTGGTTGTTGCATGGAATCAAGTTGCTTTATATTAGCCTGATTCATTTCTCTTTGCCATTTTGCAGATTTTTTAGAAAGGCCTAATATTGGCAATTTTATATGGTTTAATTGTGTTACATAGGACAAATACACAAACAAAACCTCGAAAAAGTGAAAAACGAACAAAATCCATGATTGAATTATCCCTGATTGATTTCCATGCATATAGATCGTCATATCCCTTGTCATTCACCATCTCTTATCTGAAAGCAAGCTTTCTGAGTTGGCAGTTTAGTTGTTTCTTTGAGCTAGGCCCCTCAACCCCACCCAAGAAATAATTTTGTTTAAATTGAATTGTTTTATATTGGCATTTTTCACTTTTATTGTTGGAAAATGTAATGTATTTCCATTGACCTGTCATGTTGGTGTCAACATATGTCTTACCATTGCTTTCTTTGAATCTACTTATGAAAAACATAACTATTAATGCTTTATTGACATGAATATTCTTTTATTGACATCCTCTTTCTTCTTTTTTCTTTTTTGTTTTCTTTATCCCCATTTTTACATTTTGGACATCTTTATTACCTTTTTCTGTCTTTGATTTCTGTCCATTCCATTATGAAGTGACAATGATTTGTTAACTCAAACTAGAACAATTGCAATGTCATTGGTGAAATGTGCCAGCAGTGACGCTCAGGACCAGTATAAGCTGGTCAAAGACATATCTTTCTGAAAACCACTTGTATTTAAACAGACTGAAAGAGAATCAACATTTTTATAATATATTAAATTGAAAAATAATTTACGCTATTATGTATTCTGAAAGGAACCCTGTACACTTTTTGATCAGCTGCTGTGGTAGTACATTGCCATAAAGCAGAGTGCGTGCACTTGGATTTCCAAAAACACATTCCTCAAACCTTGTGCACAAGGGCTTATTTGAGTATTGACCCTTTGGAGGTCAGAATTTTCAAATGCAGTTTTATCTTTTTAGCTACTTTTTGATGAAAAATATAAAAATTGTTTAATAATAAGTTATCCTTTGGTTTCACAATGTGTTGGCACAGTTTTTTTTCCCCACTGGCCCACTCTTTATTTACTAGCTCCTTTACTGATTTTTGAGTACGTTTTAAAGTAGTTTATAACTCAGATTGGCCATCATCTTACGCTTTAGCTCCTTGACTTTCCAGTTCCTCTTAGCCCTCTTCTATAATAGCACAACTTCACGGCCTACCTCACTCTGACTTTTTTTTCATTTCTGTACCCTTTGAGAAAAGCTTGGGTATCCCGTCTCCCCATCTTAATATTTTAAATTTAGATTTAGAGATAACTTGAATGTTACCCTCTTTTCTTTGAAAGTGGCCTTTATACTTTTGGATTGTGTGAGGGTTGCCCCATGGGCATGGATTTTAAAGAAGAAAAGAGGTAACTTTTTTGGCTAGTTGAACAGAAATTTCTCTTAGATATTCCCTTCAAGGACTTAATGTCCCTTGAATTCTTGGGAGATGTTTTCTTATACAATTAGTGATGTTAAATCTAAGAAATCCTAGATGGCCGTAGGAGACAGGGAGTGGAGCTGAGCACAAGGAGAAGCAATGACATAAATAAAAGGAGAAAAAAAACCCTACATTTTAAGCTAATTTTAAAAATTCAGTGATGAGGAGCAACAATGATCTCTAGCAAATGTTGCCAACTAGTACTAAATTCTTTTGCATCCTAAAACACATACATACACACACACATAGCATTGGCATACTCTAGTAAGTGCATAAAGATTCTATAGGGAGGACTTGGCTGTAATTTGAAGCAATTGCAGGTCTTTGCTCTTGGCCTTGTAGCACACTTGATTCCTGGCATACACATCCTAACATAATATATAACAATGTGGCTTCTTCACCTAGTGTAGACATAAGTACTATACTTTTCATGGTTTTGTAAAAAGGCAGTAATGCACGTATTATACTTTGAAAATTAACTCCTTATGCTTTACATAAGTGGTAAAGGCTATATCGCTTTGCATTGTTAATTACGAACAAGAAATAAAGCAAATTTGAAGATAGTATTCTGGGCATATTATGTATTATATTGAAAAAAATCACAAAACAATTTCTAGACATTGTGTGGCTCTTTCACGTTTGAGTTTGTGAGTTTTTCCCCAAACTTTGTTTTCATTTAGAAATGTTTCTATTTCCCCGTTTTTCTTTTATTTGTCTTCTTCACCCTTTTACACCCTAGTTCTAGCCTCAGTTTTACCCAAAGTTGATTTGAATTACACCAGATTGCAGCAAGCAGAGAAGGCGCAAATGGAAATTGAAGATGAGGACAAGAAATATCTACAAGAGTATCAGAGTAAATTCGACAGTCTGCAGAAACAAATCTCCCAAAAGGAGAAACAGCTGTGAGTATTTTACTTGGAAATAAATACTCGTGTTAATATAATTTCCCCCTCTTTTCCTCCGCCTTTTTTTGCATGCAATGGAAGAAAACCTGTATTTTCATTTATTTAGCGATGCTGGCTAGATTGTAGAGTTTTCCTTCAAAAAAAAAAACCAAAACAAAACTAGAAAGAACAGTTGTGATAAGACTTATGTCTTTGCTCCCTTTATTGTTTATAGAGTTACTTTCAACCGTTTTGCTATCTTCTTGCTCATGGAGAGTTTTATTCTTTATGGTTGTTCAGCATTAATCTGATGGCCATTATGTTTCTAAATACTGAGTATAATAGACCTTTGTAACTCCATGGAGTTTATATTATCAAAGAACATGTTTTCTGAGAATATTTTTATTAGTACTTCATATGATAGATCTACATATTACCAGCTAGGAAAGATGCCAAAAAAACAAGCTGTAGGTGAAGTTTTATCCCATTTTTTATAAAATTAAAACTGCATAGGTGTGTATTTACGTGAAGAAAAGTTTTAAGAATATAGATTCTGGGGACTTCCCTGGAGGTCCAGTGATTAAGACTCCATGCTTCCACTGCAGTGAGCTTGGATTTTATCCCAGTCGAGGAACTAAAGTCCCACATGCCACACAGCAAAAATAAAAAAGAATACAGATTCTGGAAAATGATTATCTCAAGGGAATAATGGCAAATTGACAGTAATGGCAAATTGATAGTAAAAGTAAAATTACTTTTTACTTTTTTACATCAGTACTTTTTTATCCCAAGAAATATGTATCACTTTTATTATTAAAGAAAACAGCAAAACAGCAATAGAAAATTGTTATACATTATGTTTGAAAAAAGTGCAGGTCGCTCAGTCGTGTCCAACTCTTTGTGACCCCATGGACTATGCAGTCCATGTGTAACATCATTAAGCAATATCACTTACGAGGTATGATGTATTACTTGCTAAGCTACCTTTAAATCCATTGCTTAAAAAACAACTATACTCCAATAAAAATTAATTTAAAAAATCCATTGGTTGAGGTGTTCTTTTCTATTCTTGATGATTCTGTCTAGTGGTTCTGTCAATTATCAAGAGAGGATTTGTTGAAATATCCTAACTATTATTGTGGATTTGTGTATCTCGACTTTCAGTTCTATCAATTTTGGCCTCTTGTATTCTAGAAATCTGTTTGGTGCCTACACATCTAGCATTTCTTTGTCTTCTTGGTGAATTGACCTTTTTATCATTTTATAATGTTCCTTTTTTGTCTCTGGTAATTTTATTTGCTCTGAAATCTACTATATCTCATATTAACATAGCCACTCCTGCTTGCTTCTGACTAATGTTTTCATGTAGTAAACAAAAGATCAATGTTATGTACATCTTCTATCTTTTTACTTTCAGCCTAATGTGTTTCATTATATTTGAAGTAAGTTTCCTACAGTGCATGTTTTTTATCCATTCTGCCAATCTCTATTTAGCCCATTTGCATTTAGTGTAATTGTTGATATATTAGAGCTTAAATCTACTGTTTTTATTTTTTCTGTTTTCATTCCTGTATTCAATTTTTCCTGCCTTCTCATGGGTTACTTGAACATTATTTAGAATTCCTTTTTGATTTATCTATAGTATTTTTAATTGTATCTCTTTGTATAGATTTTTAAAAGTGGTTATTCTGGACATTGTATTATATATTTGCAACTTTTCACTACTGATATCAACATTTTACTACTTTGAGGGAAATGTGGAAGCCTTACTTCCACTTAGACCTTTTTGCACTCTCCTTTTTACAATATAATTTGCTTAAATATTTCCCCTATATAATTTTGAGAACCACATCAGACAATGATATAATTTGTGCTTCAACCATTAAACATAATTTAGAAAACTTTCTATTGTTCTTTCTTCCTTCATGATGCTCCAAGTTTTCCTTCTTTGTGTCTGAAGAAGTTCATTTAGCCATTCTTCTAGGGTAGGTCTGTTGGCAGCAAACTTCCTTAGTTTTCTTTCATCTGAGGTCTTGATTTCAACTTTATTTTTGAAGGGTAGTTTCAGAATTCTGAGTTGACAGTTATTTTCTTTCAGGACTTGAAAGTGTTGTACTGCTTTCTTTTGGTCTTCATAATTTCTGATGAAAAGTAGAATGAATCATTGTTCTTCTAATTACTCTGAAGATTCTGTCTTTGGATTTATGCTATTTCACCTTTGGTCATCTTCTTCAATTCTTAGGCTTATGTTTGTCAGATTTGGAAAAACTTCAGCCATTATTTCTTCACATATTTTTTTCAGTTCCATCTGCTTTCCCTTCTGGGACTCTGATATTGTACATGTTAGATTTTTTGTTAATGGTCCTACAGGACCCTGACGCTATTCTTTTTTTTGTTGTTTTTGTGGGTTTTTTTTTAGTCTGTTTTCTTTCTGTTGTTCAGATTGGGTAGTCTCTGTTGTTCTGTTTCTTTCTTTTTATTTTATTTTATTTATTTATTTATTTTTGGCTCTGCTGGGTCTTCGTTGCTGTGCAAGCTCTTCTCTAGCTGCCATGCTTGGGCTTCTCGTTGCCGTGGCTTCCCTTGTTGCAGAGCACGGGCTCTGGGGTTGTGCAGGCTTCAGGAGTTGTGGCGTATGGGCTCCATAGTTGCAGCTCCCGGGTTCTGGAGCACAGGCTCAGCAGCTGGTGGCGCACAAGGCGTAGTTACTTGTGGGATCTCCCCAGATCAGGGATCAAACCCCTGTCTCCTGCATTGGCAGGCACATTCTTTACCACTGGGCTACCAGGGAAGCCCCTGTTGTTCTGTTGGGAAGTTCATTCTTTCCTCATCTTTTCCTGTCATTCACTGAGATTCATTGCATGTATGTATGTATGTATGTATCCCATTCATTGAGATTATTGTATTTTTCAGTTCTAAGATTTCCATTTGATTCTTTCTTTCTTCCAAAATTTCCTTCTTTCCTTCCAAAACTTCTTATTCATTAATTTGTTTCAAGCATATTCTTTTTTTCCCAGAAGAGATAAAATATAAACTTTATTTTAAATGATAGTCAGAAGTCTAGGTCACAATCTGGGCAGGAGAGGAAATTTTCAAGTGGAGGAAATTACATTTTGGGAATTTTTATTTGTTTTGTATTTTATCAAACTACAGTTGACTTAAAATGTTGTGTTTTATGCGTAGAGCAAAATGATTCAGATATTCATGTATATATATATATATATATTTTTTTTTTTGGATTATTTTCCTTTACAGGTTATTACAAAATATTGAGTATAGTTCCCTGTGCTATAACAGTGAGGCCTTGTTGGTTATCTGTTTTATATATAGTTGTGTGTATGTTAATCCCCAAATTTTAATTTACCACCCCCTTCCCACCTTTCCCCTTCGGTAATCATAAGCTTGTTCTCTGTGTCTGTGGGTCTATTTATGTTTTGTATGTAAGTTGTTGTGTTTTTTTTTCCCCCAAGATTCCACATGTAACTGATACCATATGATATTTTGTCTTTGTCTGGCTTACCTCACTTAGTATGATTATCTCTAGGTCCATTCATATTGCTGCAGATGGCATGATTTCATTCTTTTTTATGGCTGAGTAATATTCCATTGTATAAATATACTACATTTTCTTTATTCATTTATCTGTTGATGGACATTTAGGTTTCTTTCATGTCTTGGCTATTGTAAATGCTGCTGCAGTGGACACTGTGGTGCGTGGATCTTTTTGAATTATGGTTTTCTCCAGATACATACCTATGAGTGGCATTGCAGGATCAGGTGGGGTTTCTTCTAACCCTGTCTTTATTTTTTTTAAGGAATCTCCATATGCTCTCCATATTGGCATCACCAATTTAGATTTCCTCCAACAGGGTAGGAGGGTTCCTTAAGCATATTTTTAATTGGTTATGGGAACAATTTTTATGATGGTTGCTTTAAAATTCTTGTCAGTTAATTCCAGCATCTGAAATTATCTGACATGGTGTCATCTGTTGATTGTTTTTTCTTATCCAGTTGAAATTTTTCCTGGGTCTTGGTCTAACAAGTGTTTTCCAGTTGCATTCTGCACATTTTGGGAGCTATGTTTTGACACTGCATCTTCCTTAAATTTTATGTTTTAGCGTCCTTCACTGAAACCACACCAGCAGGGGAATGTAGACACTGACCACTGACCCTTCATACCAAGTAAAGGTAGAAGCCCAGGACTGTTCCTGGATGGAATGGAGAAGGGTGCCTAACTAGTGGGCAGGGATTGAAATCTATGCTTTCCACTCTTTGACACTGTGGAGCGAGAAAGTGGACCTTGTTACCATGAAGTGGGAATGGAAATCCAGGCTGCCCTTTTGGTCTCTGTTGACACCATCCTGGAGGAGAGTGAAAAAGGTACCTCATTGACAGTAAGCAAAGGTAGAAATCTGGGCTCTCCACTTGGCCTTTGCCAAGTGTTTGTGTGGAGGGTAAGAAATGCCTTGTTACGGATGCATATAGAAGTCCAGGCTTTCCATATGACTTCCGCTAACATCACAGAGGTGGATGGGGAGGGATAGCTCATTACTGTGGGTGGTGGTTAAAGTTCAGGCTCCCCACTTGGCTTTCTCTGATACTACCACAGGTGGATTGGAAGGGATACCTCATTATTGCCAGGTGAGGGTAGAAATTATGCTCCCCACTTGGCTTTTGTTGCCAGTGGTTGGGGTGAGCATGGTTTCTTCCTCTGGTGTTTTTTGGACTAGGGCGTTTATTGTTGAAATAAAATTTTTTTGGAATAGGGTGTTTATCGTTGAAATAAAGTTTCTATCATGCTAGGCTGCTTATTCCTGGCTGTTTGGCAGGAGAGAGTAGGCTTTCCTTGGGACTTTTTATCTGTGCCCATTGCTGTTTGTGCATGTGGGATTTTTCAGCACCCAGTCTGGGCTTTTAAGGAAGTAACAAGAAGCCTCAGGGCACTCATTTACCAGTGTTATTACTTGAATCCTGGGGTTCCTAGCTGGTCTACTTTCTTCTCTTCCCCCTTTCAGAATATTCTTATATTTGTTTATATATAATGTCTAGGGTTTTTAATTGTGCTTAGTTGGACAGATAGGTAGAAATGTGTTTACTCCACCTTGTCCAGAACCAAATTAAGTTTCTTTTAAATCTACCATGAAAATAACATTTTGAGAAGCTGGTATATAGAATAAGGCTTTAGGCCAGGGAATAAATATTACCTTGATTGGAAACTTGCATCATTTGTACATTGTGAAACTAAAACCCACCTGTTTTTCTAGCTGCCCCCCACCCCGGCCACAAAAAAAGAAACCACTTAGCAAACAAACATTTTCTCTTAATCTTTAAAGTTTCACAGAAGCACTTTGAGGACTTTCTTGGCCACAGAAATCAAAAGGAACATTTAAGTTGTCAAGTTTATTAATGGTGCCAAGGGTTTTCTTGTTTAATTCCTTGTGCCCTGCCAAAATGGAAAAATGTGAAAATCAAGACTGGGATACTTTGCCAGTCAATAAAAGACAGTCTTGAAACTTTAGTAATCTGTGTTACTGAATTGCTTTTCTAGAGTTTGACAGAAGTATAGGTAAGACAAGTCTGATATTTATTCTTCAGTGCTGCCTTTATTTGATCACTGCCCAAAGGACGACCCAAATAATGCTCCAGGGACCTGGCCCTTCCCAATAGGACTAACCTACACAATAGGAAGATGGAAATTTCTTGCCTGGAAACTCCCATGGACGGAAGAGCCTGGTAGGCTGCAGTCTGTGGGGTCGCTAAGAGTTGGACACAACTGAGCGACTTCCCTTTCACTTTCCACTTTCATGCATTGGAGAAGGAAATGGCAACCCACTCCAGTGTTCTTGCCTGGAGAATCCCAGGGACGGAGGAGCTTCGTGGGCTGCCGTCTATGGGGTCACACAGAGTCGGACACGACTGAAGCGACTTAGCAGTAGGCAGCAGCAGAGCTGGGGAGAGATATTTGTCCCTGCTGAAACCATGAAAGTAATTTTGTTTCTCATTTGGTGCCATTTTGGTAGAGCATAAACATGTTAACAATTTAGAGATTGTAGGAATCCCTGATGGCTGAGAAAAATTGGAACTGTTTCTATACAAACAGGCAATTGGGACTTTGTCCAAGAAAAACAAATTCCTTTTTTTTTAAACATACTCCCTTTTTTCACCTAAAATGGAAAAAACTTTTGGTTTCTTAACTCCCCAACCAGGAATTGAACTCACCACACCCCATGCAGTGGAGTGTTAACCACTAGACCTCCAGGGAATTCCCTGGACATACATTTCTTCTTTATAACATTTTGATGAACGTTATTTTTTGGTATGCATAGATATTTTTGCTTTTTAGAAAGAGGAAACATGCTACATACTCTCTAGTATCTTGCTTATTATATCTATTATTGATACATCATGGACATTTTATCATATCAATTACTGTAGGTCTATACCATCGTATCTCAGTTAACCTCAAGGAATCATTTAGCCTGAAAAAAGTGTGCTTTATTGTTTAAATTTGCATATCTTTGATTACTCTTGATAGCCTTTTGTATTTCTGTTGTGAACTGTCAGTTCGTATCCTCTATTTTTTTCCTCTGTGGTGTTCAGTTTTTTAATATTTATTTGTAAGAACTCTTTATGTATTTATTCTGGGTCTTTCACATACAGTGAAAATGTTTTCTAAGTTATAGTTTATTTTTAAACTTTGTTCATAGTGTTTTTTATTCATTTAGGCATTTTACAGTAAATTTTTTATTACTTATTTTTTAGACATTGTATAGTTATATTTTCCCTTTTTTTCCTATTTATGGTTTCTGCCTTTGGTGATCAACATGTGTTTTGACAATATATGTAAAATAACTTAAAATCAAAATTTTTCTTTTGCTTTCTCACTCAGTTTTTTCTGATTCTGGATGATGAGGCCACTTGATGCACTCTGTACTTTGCTTACTCAGTGTTAGCAATATATACCTGTCCCTCCATATTCCTTTTAAATCTGTGGTGAAATAGTATTTATCAACAATCTGTAAATTCCATTTTGAAGTATCCTGTCTCTTCAACTTGAATTATAAAATCTCAAATTTGCTTCCCTAACCCTAAACCCTAACCCTAAAAATAATTTGGCTATAGATGGAAATGCTAACCATATGAGGAAACAAAAGTAATTTTAACGCAAAAAATTAAAATAATGTAATACTGTGATAGTCTCAATATTATGATATAACATAATAATTAAAATGTAAAGTACTAGAAACTATAGCATTATTAGTGTATACCTTACCTGATAACAACTGCTTATGAGAAATAATTATTGAAATATTTTGGGAGGCTTTCCTAAAATGTGAGAATTTGACTACTTTTGTTTTTCCAGCTAGCACCTGTTGTTTGATTGATGAAATAGTGCTTTCAGATGTGAACTGGCATTTTTCAGACTGTGGATTTTCCTCTGGTGTCTCCTTGGTTTTTGATCTGTTCTGTAATGGGTCAGCTTCTAAGAGTAATCTTGTTACTGTAATCTTGTCAAGTAGCAGTTGACACCAGGATTGATTTCTCTGTTACTGATGTTAAATTGACTTAATGGTTGCTGTAATTCTTAAATCAGAGCAATACTTTTCATTAGTTTGTTGTAAAAATTTTCTCTTGGCACAGAACGTGGTTCCATTTCTAAGATAGAACAAGCCTTAATAGTATGGTGTGCCTTTCCAGGCATTTTTCATGTTTGTCCAGTATTTACGTATGTAGAATTAGTAAATGACAGATCCCAAGAGGTTTTTGTGATTGACAAATTAACTGAGATTCGAGATCTGAAAACCTTGTGCTATTGAACCTGTTTTCTAATAGGTATTTGTGAAAGAAAATCTGAAGAATTTAATTACAAAGGTGAAAGTAATCAACCAATGAGATACTCTTAAAAAGAATACATACAACTGTCATGTGAGAAAGAGCACTAAGCTGTCTCTGTATAATTTGTCATTCAAGGGCACAACTGGAAACCGATCTGAAGATTGAGAAGGAATGGAGACAGACTTTGCGGGAAGATCTTCAAAAGGAGAAAGATACTGTATCTCATCTCAGAAATGAGACCCAACAGATCATTACTCTTAAAAAAGTAAGTAATGGTGGTAAACTTCAAAAATCCTGTCATGATGAAAGTTACTTGAAAAGACAATCAAGTCATAATTTGCATGTATACGGAGGAAACAAAGTATACTGCTCTTCTTCAAAAATATCATTAAGGGGAGTAAATGAATAGAAAATAGTTGATAGGAAATAGACCAGCTGTTTTTTATAAAAAGCTGAAGGATACACTCCTATCCTTTAATGGTATGTATACGATGTGGAGTTTGTTTCTTTTAAATTGCATTTTCTGTCTTTTATTATTTTGAAGGAGTTCCTTAACCTCCAGGATGAAAATCAGCGGTTGAAAAAAATATATCACAAACAGGAGCAAGCTCTTGAAGAACTTGGCAACAAACTTAGCGAGTAATTTCTCTTTTTTCCTTTTACTAAGTAGTCATTGACTTTTATAAAGTTATGAGTGTGCCAAACCAAATAGGCATAAAAGTTTAATATAAAAAAGAAAGATATCAACTTGGAAACAAAGCCAAACAAAAACTTCAAAATTAACAGATAAGGGTGTGGACTGGGGAGAGATTGTGTTAAAAATTATGTTCTAAAATGAACATAGATCTTAGCTCCAGATATTTTCCAGTAGATGAACTCTAAGACTGTTGTTTAATTTCTCCAAATCATATTTTTCTCAGAAGTCAAATTTTCAGAATAGTTGGAGAGATCTTTTTCAGACTGTTCTGAGAAGGAGCCACCATTGTGAAAAGCTGATGTTGTTTGATGCTAGTTGGGGCTTAACTTCATACAGTATGGTTGGTTCTATCACATTCAAGTGTTACTGGGTTCCCATGAGGACAAGAAGGAGAAATGGATTTCTGTCTTTCTCACATTTTCCTCCTTGTTCCACATTGTCTGTGTTTGGGATTAGCTTCATCTTTGTGCCCCGATTGAACATATTGTTAAATATCTAGGGTAAACGCTGGAAGGTTTAATTTAGTATTGAATGTACCACTGTCACATTAGAAAATAAAAAGTGTCATTTTTTTTTATAATACAAAAAAGTTAAAGAAAGCGACAGTGACCTATAATTCTATCACCTAAGTAAGTCCCTTTGATGTTTTATATGGTTAGAAAATTCAAAGAGCATCAAAAGGGTACTTCCCTAGTCATCCAGTGGTCAAGACTCTGCATTTCCACATCAGAGGTGCGGTTTTGATCCCTGGTCAGGAAACTTAAGATCCTGTAAGTGACGCAGCCAAAAAAAGAAAAAGGTAAAATGAGGTGAGGTTGGGAGGGGGCAGGTCATTCAGAATAATATGAGACATTTAATTTTGTTGAAAGGGAAAGTTAATAGTTCAGAAATAGTATTTAAGCTTACCATTCAGGATCTGCATTTTCAAGTTATGACTAAATTTTAAAATTAGCATTCATTAATGTCATTCATTGGAATGGGTGAATTTAACTCAGATGATCATTATATCTCTTGAGAGTCCCTTGGACTGCAAGGACATCCAACCAGTCCATCCTAAAGGAGATCAGTCCTGGGTGTTTATTGGAGGGACTGATGTTGAAGCTGAAACTCCAATACTTTGGCCACCTCATGCAGAGAGCTGACTCATTTGAAAAGACCCTGATGCTGGGAAAGATTGAAGGCAGGAGGAGAAGGGGACGACAGAGGATGAGATGGTTGGATGGCATCACCAATACAATGGACATGGGTTTGGGTGGACTCCGGGAGTTGGTGATGGACAGGGAGGCCTGGCGTGCTATGGTTCATGGGGTTGCAGAGAGTTGGACACAACTGAGTGACTGAACTGAACTGAACTGAATGTCATTCATTGGAATGGGTGAATTTAACTCAGATGACCATTATATCAACTACTGTGGACAAGAATCCCTTTGAAGAAATAGAGTAGCCATCATAGTCAACAAGAGTCTGAAATGCACTACTTGGGTGCAGTCTCAAAAACGACAGAATGATCTCTGTTCGTTTCCAAGGCAAACCATTCAATATCACACTAATCCAAGTCTATGCCCCGACCAGTAATGTTGAAGAAGCTGAAGTTGAACAGTTCTATGGAGACCTACAAGACCTTCTAGAACTAACACCCAAAAATGATGTCCTTTTCATCATAGGGGACTGGAATGCAAAAGTAGGAAGTTGAGATACCTGGAGTAACAGGCAAATTTGGCCTTGGAGTACAGAATGAAGCAGGGCAAGGGCTAATAGAGCTTTGCCAAGAGAAGAAGGCACAGGTCATAGAAAACACCCTCTTCCAACAACCCAAGAGGATAGTCTACACATGGACATCACCAGATGGTCAATACCAAAATCAGATTGATTATATTCTTTACAGCCAAATCAGGTTGATTATATTCTTTGCAGCCAAAGATAGAGAAGCTCTATACAGTCACTAAAAATAAGACCGGGAGCTGACTGTGGATCAGATCATTAACTCTTTATTGCCAAATTCAGACTTAAACTGAAGAAAGTAGGGAAAACCACTAGACCATTCAGGTATGACCTAAATCAAATCCCTTACGATTATACAGTGGAAGTGACAAATAGATTCAAGGGATTAGATCTAATAGACAAAGTGCCTGAACTATGGACGGAGGTTTGTGACATTGTATAGGAGGCAGTGATAAAGACCATCCCCAAGAAAAAGAAATGCAAAAAGGCAAAATGGTTATCTGAGGAGGGCTTACAAATAACTGAGAAAAGAAGAGAAGCAAAAGGCAAAGGAGAAAAGGAAAGATATACCCATTTGAATGCAGAGTTCCAAAGAATAGCAAGGAGAGATAAGAAAGCCATCCTCAGTAATCAAAGAAATAGAGGAAAACAATAGAATGGGAAAGACTAGAGATCTCTTCAAGAAAATTAGAGATACCAAGGGAACATTTCATGCAAAGATGGGCACAATAAAGGACAGAAATGCTATGGACCTAACAGAAGCAGAAGATATTAAGAAGAGGTGGCAAGAATACACAGAACTATACAAAAAAGACCTTCATGACCCAGATAACCATGATGATGTGATCACTCACCTAGAGCCAGACAGCCTGGAATGCAAAGTCAAATGGGCCTTAGGAAGCAACACTACGAACAAAGCTAGTGTAGGTGATGGACTTCCAGTGGAGCTATTTCAAATCCTGAAAGATGATGCTGTGCAAGTGCTGCACTCAACATGCCAGCAAATTTGGAAAACTCAACAGTGGCCACAGGACTGGAAAAGGTCAGTTTTCATTCCAATTCCTAAGAAAGGCAATGCCAAAGAATTCTCAAACTACTATACAATTGCAATCATCTCACATGCCAGTAAACTAATGCTCAAAATTCTCCAAGCCAGACTTCAACAGTATGTGAACCATGAACTTCTAGATATTCAAGCTGGATTTAGAAAAGGCAGAGGAACCAGAGATCAAATTGCCAACATCAGTTGGATCATTGAAAAAGCAAGAGAGTTCCAGAAAAACATCTACTTCTGCTTTGTTGACTATGCCAAAGCCTTTGACTGTGTGGATCACATCAAACTGTGGAAACTTCTTCAAGAGATAGGAATACCAGACCACCTTACCTGCCTCCTGAAAAATCTGTATTCATATCAAGAAGCAACAGTTAGAACTGAACATGGAACAACAGACTGGTTCCAAATAGGAAAAGGAGTACGTCAAGGCTGTGTATTGTCACCCTGCTTATTTAACTTATATGCAGAGTACATCATGTGAAATGCTGGGCTGGATGAAGCACAAGCTGGAATCAAGATTGCTGGGAGAAATAATAACCTCAGATATGCAGATGACACCACCCTTAATGGCAGGAAGCGAAGAACTAAAGAGCCCCTTGATGAAAGTCAAAGAGGAGAGTGAAAAAGTTGGCTTAAAACTCAACATTCAGAAAACTAAGACCATGGCATCTGGTCCCCATCACTTCATGGCAAATAGATGGGGAAATAATGGAAACAGTGATAGACTTTATTTTTTGGGTGGGCTTCAAAATCACTGCAGATGGTGACTGCAGCCATGAAATTAAAAGACACTTGCTCCTTGGAAGAAAAGCTATGACCAACCTAGACAGCCTATTAAAAAGCAGAGACATTACTTTGGCAACAAAGTCCATCTAGTCAAAGCTATGGTTTTTCCAGTAGACATGTATGGATGTGAGAGTTGGACTATAAAGAAAGCTGAGCACTGAAGAATTGATGCTTTTGAAGTGTGGTGTTGGAGAAGACTCTTGTCCCTTGGGCTGCAAGGAGATCCAACTATTCAATCCTAAAAGAAATCAGTCCTGAATATTCACTGGAAGGACTGATGCTGAAGCTGAAACTCCAATACTTTGTCCACCTGATGCAAAGAACTGACTCATTTGAAAAGACCCTGATGCTGGGAAAGATTGAAGGCAGGAGGAGAAGGGGACGACAGAGGATGAGATGGTTGGATGGCATCACTGACTCAATGGACATGAGTTTGAGTAAGCTCCGGGAGTTGGTGATGGACAAGGAGGCCTGGTGTGCTGCAGTCCATGGGGTCACAAAGAGTTGGACATGAGTGAGTGACTGAACTGAACTGAATGTCACTGACAGGAGTAAGTATCCCTTTTAGAGTTTACCAACCATGTGACTTAGGGCCATTTATTTAAGCTCTTTAAGCTCATTTTTCCATTTGTATACATTTGTAAATTGGAGAGTTATAAAATACCTATAGAGTTCTTTTTCTGATTAAAAGAATAAGGATCTGAAAGCACCTAGTATAGTACCTTTCCTCATCTCAAGCAGAATATCAGTTTCCTTGTCTGTAAGATGAACAGGATAGATCTGAAAGTTACTTGCCAGTGCTTACATTCTAAACCAGCAATCTAAAATATAAATGATTAATTTTAATTTGAAAAGTACTTTTGATAATGGCATATTTACTCTTAATTGATTTCTTATTGAAGGATTCTTATAAAGAGCAATTTTGATAGATTTTGAAAAGCTTTAAATGTTAATTATTCAGGACTTCCCTGGCAGCCCAGTGGGTAAGACTTCTTACTTCTTTTTTTTTTTTTTTTTTAGTTCTACCAGTTTATTGCTACCAACCCGTGACCCTCCACCCTCATGCACACATGCTCAGTCATGTAACCCCATGGACTGCAGCCAGCCAGGCTCCTCTGTCCATGGACTTTTCCAGGCAAGAATACTGGAGTGGGTTGCCATTTCCTTCTCCAAGACTTCTTACTTCTAATGCAAGTAGATTGGGTTTGATCCCTGCTTAGGGAACTAAGATCCTGCATGAGCATGGTGCAGGGGAAAAAAAAAGTTAATTATTCTGAATAAGTTATAATTGTAGATAAACTGTCTAGTATGAAGATTAAAGCAATAAAACTGAAATATTTGGAGAAAACTTGGAATGTGAAAATTTAGGATGAAATATTAGAAAAAGAAAAATCTAATCTGTTGTGTCATAATTACTGACAGTTTAAAATGACTGAAAGAGGAAAAAACCAGCTTCTCCCTTATCCTCACTGAGGCTTAAATTCCAAGAAGAAAAACTTTTAGTTTAAAGAATTACCAGGACTCTTCCAATGTAGTATTCTGTAGATGCTATTCTTTCCATATAAAGAAACTTACAGATTTTTTTCCTTCATAGAGGGATTTCAGGATTGTCTGAGGCTTATGTAATTTATGGATGTTTTCCTATAGTGTCATAATTGATTGTATCACATTTATTACATTCTCATGTTTTATTTTGACCTTTTTCTATGCTTTTTTTCATGCTGTGGTCAAATATTTTCAGAAACTTAAATACATATTCCTAAATGGAATTTAATTAAAATGAATAATACAGACATGTGTTCCCTGCCTAGGACAAGGAAAAGGTGTTCTTTTACGTTGTGTTTATTGGAACTGTAACTGATACTCTATTTCTTTAGGATAGTTCGGCAGTTTGTATCAGGGTAGAAGGGGCAGCATGCTTTTTTAGGGTCCATATTTGTGAATAAAGGCATTTTAAACAGAAATAAATCAACACCAGTAAGTTTTCATAGAGAAAGTATTTCTGTAGTGAACACTATTAAGTAAGCTATTTTTATTCCATATTCAGTTTTTCTGTATATACTATTGTGGCCAAAATTCCCATCAGCGTCAGTTTTCCTTGGGTGCTTTTTGTAGATGTGAGTTCAGCTAAGAAAATTTGATTACTCTGTTAGTATTTTTACACTGTGTAATTTTACATTTATTATTCCCACTGTAAGTTGTTATGAGCCAGATAAAAGACTAACACTGTTTTTAAGTTTTGGAACAAAGAACACTTGTAGGGCAAAGCAAGTTCCTAATGTTCTGCTTCAGACTTTAGTATTTTATGTCTCTTTTAATCCAACTATTTCATTTTTAAGTTGTTATCTTAAGAAATATAATACAAATGTTTTGGTCATTTCAATTTTAATGAATAATTTTATGGGAAAAAGATTTGAAACGTTGAAAATTCATCAGTAGGTAATTATGTAAACTGCATACTTTACATTCTTTTTTGTGGTATACCATGTAACCATTTAATATAATGATGTGGCAGATACTTAATATAAGTCAGTCGCTCTGAGCCTTTCAGGATATACTGTTAAGTCATATGGGGAACTATGTAAATAATTTTCCATTTGAAATACACATACTCATTGACCTGTAGAGATGATCATGTCTGGGTATTGGGATCACAGATAAATATTGCATGTTAACTAACATGTATTTTTAAAAGGTTAAAAAAGTATATCTTCCTTAATATATCCACTCTTACTTACCACTCTGTAGCATCTGCTACAGAAAGAGTATTCATAATGGTTAACCTATTGGCTTTTGGGTCTCAGAGGTGAGGGTTTAAATCCTGGCTTCCTCACTTATCATCTTGTGACTTGTTACAAGTGACTAAACCTCATAAGACCTCACTGTTTTCATCTTTATAAGTGTTTCTGAAGACTAAATGAGACTACACATGCAAAGTTTATAGCATAGTGTCTGGTACCTCAGCTATTTATTGACAGCTACAATAAATGATAGCTATCATTAATAGTCATAACCACATGAAAATTCCAACGTTCTTTGTTTAAAAAAAGCAAATTTTAAATCTCAAGACTATTTTTGCTTTAGGTCGTTTAAGAAATATAGGAAACTGTTAAATATAATCCCACTAGCCAAAGAAGATCATTAGAATAATATAGTATATAGAGTTTTATATCCTATGAAAATTCAGTACCGTTCTAAGGAATTACTAGATGTTCTGTATTTTAAAATGTGTACTGAAATTTCAACCAATTTATAATCTTTTTAGATCAAAACTTAAAATCGAACACATGAAAGAAGCCAACAAAGCATTGCAGGTGAGTTTGAAGTATTTTCCTCAAGTAGGAAGGTATGGATATCTGTGAAAGTCTCCAGTGGAAGGTAAGGCCCTGTGTTCTGTTGTTGAATCCTAGGATATATAGAGGCAGAAGCACTGAATGGGGAGCTTGTAAGATGGGGTCCACCTCTTCACTATACCTCTAGAACACATTATTAAAATTCCTCATGTTGGAAATGACCTTGGAAATAGTTTTGTCTACTTTCCTGAAGTTGTGGCATGGTTAGAGTGAAACTGCCTTTGGATTTGATAATCCTTAAATTCCTGAGCCAGTCTTACTAGTTTTTGATCTTCAAGTCACATATCACCATGGAGTCTGTTTCCTCTTCTGATTTTGGCTTATGATTTTGCATAAGGTTGCTTTGAATATTGAGTATGTTAATTGAGTGAAAGTGATTTGGTACAATTGAATATATGGTTCTTACAACAGAGGAGAAAATATAGTCTCTGTGTGAGTACTTCAATGACAGATGGCTTCCTAACCGCACAAGCTCATTTCGTTTACCAAAGTGTTACATGAAAGTCATTTAAAAAGTCAAATTGTACTACATACTGCGAAGACTTAAAAAAAGAAAAAAAGGGAAGCAGTCTTTTGTTTTTCACCTTCTTGTCCCTTATCCATTTCAGCTTTTGCCACCGTTAGGGAGCTACTTTTAATTCTTTTTAGTTGTTTCTTCTGGCATTTCCCTATTTCTGAAGTATTATGCAGACCTATGTATTGCCTCATTAACATGATGGATGAGGAGTTTTGCTAACTCTCCCCCTGGTCTGTCTACTCTTCACTGTTCTTCTCCTGTAGTTAAGTAAAAGTTTTTGTGAAATATATTTACTGTATATTCTTTATTATGAGTATTTAAATACTGTTCCTTGCTGGGGCAGGTAGTATTATATATTGCAGTTGTATTTTTTTTCTTGAACAACTTTTCATTTCCTCTAGAGCTAATATTTACCCCCCTGCCTTTTTTAGTTGTATTTGAGAATCAGAGTTTTCTTATACCTTCAAACACTTCTGCTGCTGCTAAGTCGCTTCAGTCGTGTCCAACTCTGTGCGACCCCATAGACGGCAGCCCACCAGGCTCCCCTGTCCCTGGGATTCTCCAGGCAAGAGCACTGGAGTGGGTTGCCATTTCCTTCTCCAATGCATGAAAGTGAAAAGTGAAGTCGCTCAGTCGTGTCCGACTCTTAGCGACCCTATGGACTGCAGCCCACCAGGGTCCTCTGTCCATGGGATTTTCCAGGCAAGAGTACTGGAGTGGGGTGCCATTGCCTTCTCCGCAAACACTTCTATTAAATGCTTTTTGATAGAAGTTTTTCACATGGTAAAAATGAATTAAGGAATCAGTTCTTTCTTTTTCCATCAGAGTCATCCTTATTGAAGTTCTCTGCTTTATTGCTCCTGTCTGGTCTGGTCACTCTTGTCCTGGCATTTCCCTTTGTTGTCATTCATTCTTTCAATGCTTTTTTTTTTCACCGTGCTACACAGCTTGTGGGACTTTTTTATAATAGTTAGCCAGCTAGGCATCAAACCTGGGTCTTTGGCAGTGAAAGCATGGAATCCTAACCACTTGATCAACATGGAATTACTACTGGGCAATGCTTCCTTCAGTAGCCTCCTAGAAAATGGTGAATGAATAATAAAATATTTTATGAATCTGTATGCCTTTATTCTGCTCTCACACTTTTTTAGGAGATACGTAGGGATGTTTGCCCAACTGTCATTTTTTAAGCTCTTTTGTAAATTTTTTCACTGTGAAATATATATCATATATACAAGAGGACATGTACAGTACAACTTAAAAATGCTAGCATACTGTTTTAGCTTGTGGTAGAACATGTGTGCTCCCTGATTGCATTCCCTTCCCTACAGTAACAGTCTACTGTTTTTGTTAATCATTACGTTTTTCTAAGTTTTATTGTTCATATCTAGCCTACATTATCTAGATTGCCATTTTTATGTGTATGAAAATGGATTTATATATGACTTTGTTTTTTTTTTGGGGTGCTTACTATTGTCCAGTTGATGGGTCTATTATATTACAGTGGGTCTATTTCTTACAATGGGTCTATTGTAAACCAGCTATTGCAGTTTCTTACATTTTGGATTTTATCTGATTTCTTCTTCATAGTATTATTTTTTCCTCTATCCCCTTATTTAAGCATATAAACTAGAAATTAAACCTAAAGGTTTGGTGAATTCAGTTTCCACCTTCTGTGAGACTTATTTCTGTTACTATATTTTTAATATTTAGCAGGCTCCTATTTGCTTATTTTTCCTTTTTAAAATAACATCTTGTTTTATCTCGGAGGATATTCCATTATAATTTCTTTAATGTTTTCTTTTATTGCTGCCATTCTGTTTCCTCTGAATTATTTTCTTCTATTTGGCTGGAGTACTTCATGCCCAAATCATTCCTCAAATGTTAGAAAATCTCCCAGTTTTGATGAAAGGCACAAAAAATCGTGGAAGCCTGGTGTTTGTTGGTTAGGTAGGTGGGGATATGTTGTAATAGACAGGGAGGCCTTGACCAAAGAGAAATCTGTCAACTTCCAATCTGTTGGGTATCTTCTCCCAGTGTTGGTATCTACTTCTCTCTGGAGCAGTTGACTTTGTTCAGGGAAGGATCCTTAATACCGTTTGGAGGATTTAACCTGAGTAGCTGACATTCTGGAAGGCCAAGGGCAGAGAAAAATAGCTATTTGTTTGCAGAGCAGTAGCTTGCCCCCTTTAGTTTTGGCTCTGCTTGTGAACAGCTTTGTTTTGTTGAGGAAGCAACTTCGGCTCCCTGGATCTTAAGTTTTTCTTATCTGTAAAATGAAAACTTGAGGGTGCTGTTCTGAGGTCCCTTCTAGCTAATGCACTAGGCTTACCCTACATTGTACAGCTTTTCTCCTTGAGAGAGGTGCAAGGTAAGTTCCTAAGTCTGGAAATAAAGTTGGAAGCTCAACCCTGATGTCAGAAGGTTACTTACTTTTGAAACAAATGATGGTGTTTGGAAATCTGCTTCATGTCAGGCTCTCGTCCTTCCAAACATAGCTGGGCAGCAAAGTTGCTTGCACTATGTGACTTTGGGACATTTGGCAAATCACTTTGCTTTTTATGGTGTTCCAAGTTAGACTGAATTATCTTCAAGGCCTCATCTTGCTTTAAAAAATAAAAAAATTCCATGATTCAAATCATGTGACTCTGCTGGGCAGTCTCTGTATCTGATGGGAGCTGTCTAAGGCTTTTTTTGTTTTGTTTTTATATCTTCACTTCTTACAATCCTGTGTTCTAAGAAGCCTTAAGAGTGCCTGAAGTGCAGTAACCCAATACCATTTGTCTTACCTCTGCTATATCAGATAACAGGTGCTGGTTACTAAGACTGTGAAATTAACCTTGCAGTCTTGATCCCTGAATGCTTACTCTTTTCGTCTTAGTTTCTTCCAAGAATTATGCTGTCAGGTAGAAGAGGCTTTCAAGAAAACTCAGGCTTTTGAGAAATGTCTGTGGGTTTTTCCGCTTGTAAGATTTTTCTCTCGTTAGCTATTTTGCTCACTCCCTCTTCCAAGTTAGAATCAGATATACTTAAGTTAGAGTCAGATATACTTGGTTCTGTGGAAGCAGCAGCAGCAGTGTAGCTTAGTCTGGGCTGTTTCCAAAAGGGACATGTGATGAGATTAATCAGAAATACAGGACTTCTTTCAAACTTAGGTCTTCTCATTATAAAATGGAAACCACCTAACAAAGTTGCTTTCATAGGGGGAAAAATGCTTTTCCTAGCCAGAATCTTGGTTGGTTAAGAATGAGTCAAGTTAGTTAGAAATTTTAGGTATCAAGTTAATTTCTACCTGTTTAAGACTACTTACATTTGCTATTAAAGTCTACAGAGTATCTATTAAATTTGTGAGTTACAGAAGGTAAGGGAAATTTATAGCACTGTAGAACTGAATTTAAGGTGAAGTCTTACCTAAAGAACTCAATCATTTGATTTACAAATTCTCTTCAAATTTTGTGGATTAGTTGTGTATAATACATAATGCCAAACTCATGTATTTCACAGTGAAAACTTATCATTAAGTGTTTTTGGACTAGACATTAAGATTCTTTCCTTAGTTACTATCCATAGTGGATTTTTGTTAAAAACATTTGTCATGAAATGTTCTAATATTCAGTTGTAAAGAGTAAAATGAACCATCATCCAGTTTCACTATTTATCAATATATGGTCAATCTTGCTTATTTATATAAGCATGTCCCTTTTTCCTCACCCAGATTATTTTGAAGGAAATTCCGTATTTGTTTAATCTACAACTGTTTCAATACAATAAATCTGTCAAAAAAAAGGAGGACTCATTTTTGGTTTATCTATATGCATATTCCTATAAAATGCTCTTGGTCAGAAATGTTTTCATGTATCTTTTAGTACTAATTTGAGCATTAATCATCATATTTTTCCTCTATCAGGGACTGGTTTGGTTGAAAGACAAAGAAGCAACACATTGTAAACTTTGTGAAAAGGAATTCTCACTGTCTAAGAGAAAGGTAAGGGAGAATAGGAAGTGAGCCCAAAAGTTTTGGTGGAAATACGACTACTTTTACTCATTTTTTTCCCTCTGATTTTTCCATTTAATAGCACCACTGTAGAAATTGTGGGGAAATTTTCTGTAACGCCTGTTCTGACAACGAACTGCCTTTGCCTTCTTCACCGAAGCCAGTACGGGTTTGTGATTCCTGTCACGCATTACTAATTCAAAGATGCTCATCTAACTTGCCATAATATTCCAGAACTAATGTATGAAAAGTACCTACAATGAATGATGAATGTTACATATGAACGTGTGTACAATGTATTCAGACAGCCCTTAAGCAGCTTTCAGACAGCATTGGTACCAGTTTTACTTTCACATATTCAACTCACAAGAACTCTTAATGTATGAGATTTCCTTTGCCATTTTTATTCAAAAATAACAGGGCATGCTTTAAAGTAACCTTAGCTAATTCCTGACTGTAGTTACCATGTAACTCTTTTCTTAATGCCATGGAGAGGCCAGAGAGCATAGCCTACATGTTTGCCTTATTCTGTAAAGTGAAGTCGATCAGTTGTGTCCGACTCTTTGCAACCCCATGGACTCTAAGAGTCGGACACGACTGAGCAACTGACTTCACTTTACAGAATAAGGCAAACATGTAGGCTGTGCTCTCTGGCCTCTCCATGGCATTAAGAAAAGAGTTACATGGTAACTGCAGTCAGGAATTAGGCTAAGGTTACTTTAAAGCATGCCCTGTTATTTTTGAATAAAAATGGCAAAGGAAATCTCAAATTATACACTGAGTTCCTGTGAGTTGAATATGTGAAAGTAAAACTGGTACAGATGCTGTCTGAGTAGTTATTATGTAACTTTTTTCTTAGTGCCATGGAGAGGCCAGAGAGCATAGCCTACATGTTTGCCTTATTTTGCAAAGGCCTTCTTAAAAATAGGGTTTCAGATTATTATTCTCCAGATTGTCAAATTGATATTTGATGGTGCCTGTAATTTTTTAATGCACTTTAAAGCCTCACAGTTCCAAGAACGACTGGAAATGCACATTTTAGAAGTATTACTATTTCAACAGGTTTTTCATTAGCTTGGTAAAGTGTCAACTGTATTTATTTGCTTCCCCTCTGCCAATTTTGCATTAGAAAATGCCTTCTTTCTCTATAGTCAATGTGGTATTTTGCTGAACTTTCAGATATAGTGGTTGAAAGGTATTATTTTGTCTCCAAATATTTTGAAAATGTTATATCCATTTCTTAGGGGGGACTCACACCTTTAAAAGTCAAAACACAGGAACAACTCTGGCAGTCTAGTAAAGACTCCACACTTGCACTCCAAGGGGGCACAGGATGGATCCCTGGATTAAGATCCTGCATACCACATGGGCATGGCCAAAAAAAAAGTCAAAACATAAATTTTCCTAGAAAAAAATGTAATAGCCAGGATTATAGGCTCCTGATTTTCCCTTAGCATTTAAGGAGAAATCTAAAATACAGTTAAACTTTGCCTTTGATTATGACAGGTTTGAGTAAAAAAAGTTCTGTATTACCTTTCCAGCCCAGTAACTTTTAGGAAGCATTACACTGTGGCAGTCTACTACAGTCGAGTAAAATACCATTTATTAGCACCTCCAAAGCCAGGGCCTAGAGCCCTGCCATTACATATATACTTGAACTATTTCAAGCATAAAGTCAGTAAACACTAATCCCTGTTAATAGTTTATAGCATACCAAGAATTTAATTAATCTTTAAAACTACCCTTGCATAATTAACCGTTTCAACAGCACCACCACTTGGGGTTCTACTTTTTTAAGTCTTAATTTAAGTCATGCACTTTTGAGTTTGTACCTTTTAAACATGCCATTATTGGTATCCACATTACTCCTAAGAGCACTACTAAATAAAGCATGGCTACTCCCTCCCCACTAAGATAGCACTGCTTATTCTACAGGATCGTTATTATCCTGAGTACTTACTTCTGTTGAGGTTTAAAATTAATTTTCTAAGTTGCCAAAGTATGAAACCACTGTTTTACTTTCAGATTTCTTTTCCATAATCCAGTCAGTTTTTAGTCTTCAATCAGAATGGACATATAGATTTATAGGTGGTCTTTAATGCTCTGATAGGAGTATTTGAAACATGAATTATATTCTTTGAACTGTTTTGTACTGATGGGATGGGTTAACATTTTTATGACGCGAATAAGCAAAAATGAAAAATATCAAGTGCTGTTTTTTATTATTGTGCTTAAACTTTAAAATGTGATTCTCTTAAATACCAACCCTGGTTTCATTCAACAAATAAACCATGATTTTTAGTCCCAATTTAAATTCTTCACCACTCCTGTTATTGCCATTGATTTGGGCCTTTTGTAGGCAGGCTTTTTCTAAGAAAATATTGAAACTTGCTCCATTTTGTTTTGACTTGTATCCAAAAAGCATAATCTAATTTTGGATTTTATGTAATAGAACTTTGTATTTTGTGCACTTTGTGTACTTGTTACACCCTCATCTAGTAGTAACCTAATGCTATCATGGTGCCAAGGAATTGTGATTGTAATTCTCATATTCACACTTCTCTAAAATGTGAATTTTATATGACAAATAAAACACCTGAAAAATTAAGCCTGTTTTAGAAAAGTTGGTGTGAGCCTATAATTAAGGGAGTGAGTACAGGCAGTTAAGATGAATCATTTGCTCCAGTTGATAGGTTCCACTTATGCTACCAAGCTGCCTTCTTTAAGAACAGCAGAAATTATTCCTTTGTCACTTTGTCTAATATTCAATTAGATATAGTACCTTCTACCAATTTGGTTTCTAATCATTAACTGACACAAAGCATTCTAGGACAGACGCCATACTCATCTCCCATACTGATATTTATTACATTAATAACATTTCTAGCAAAAACAAGTAACAAGTTCAATAACTGAATTCACATTGACAGGTTTCATTTTGATCCATTAGCCAATTTGGAAGAAAAGCCGTATTGATCAAAGGGATTAAAAGTAAAGCACCTTTTTTCCTTGCTACATAAAATTATTAAATACAATGGCTCTAAAACTCAAAACAAATTAGATGCAAAATCCAATCTCAACACTCTGAAGACACAAACTTGTGTCTTAAATTTTTAAAAAGTAGTCATCTATTACAGTTATTTTAAAAGCCATATGCTTTAACTATTTGGCTGGAAACTGAATACACCTGTGAGAATTATACTCCACGGTAAATACCTTTGTACTTGTAGTGAATCTCCTGTCACCGAGAACCTTAACCTAATCTAAGACATTTTGAGAACTTACAACTATCACTTTTGGGAAACATTTTTTTGGTACTTCAGTCAAGTGCTGAGGGGATTTCTTCTAAAGTCTAGAGCTAGAATCTAAACTTCCAACACTTCCATCTGCAGGTAACACAATTATGAATATACGTTAAGTCCAGATACCTCCTGGATTTTTAACATTTCAGAGCTATGCCGGATAAATGTCTGAAAATATACAATTAGCCAATTTATACTCCTGAAGTTACCTAAACTCATCTTTAGGTTTTATATTTACAGTGTTGTCCAGGAGAAATTAAAGAGTAACACTAATTATTCTCCAAGCTCTATTCCAGATGTCTGCTTATTAAGACTTGTAGTTTATGCAGAGGTGAACCATTGTCCTCTTAAGATTAAACTACTTTGTGTAGAGCTAATAGTAAAATACATCAACCCAAATCTTATGAAAGCAGCACATCCTCAGGAGTAACTGTATATAAAAAGTATCAACATCAGTGGTTTGAATATAAAAATTTATTTTTTTAAGTCAAAGTATGCAACAAATAAAACCTACAGAAAACAGATTTTCCCATCACAATCTGTTGCTTTACCAAATAATATTTTGAAAACACATTCCTTCAGTCATTATAAAGTTCTTAAAATACAAAAGAAAGTAATTCTGTAAGAAAGTCTAGTAGACCAGATGCTGTTGTCAGGACTTTTCTATGTGTGGTTATGCTTTTAGTACATCCCACGCCATCCACCTCCACTCATGCCACCTTGCCCATAATAACCGCCACTGCCTCCACCACCACGGCCTTAGGAAAAAAAGACATTAAGAACCATTTAGTAGAGGATACAAATGCGTAAGTTATTAAAAAATATAAACAATATTGTAAATCAACTATACTTCAATTAAAAAAAGAAACAATATATGAACTTTAAACTGCACCACATATGGGGACTCAACTGAACCAGAGTAAAAGACACTCACCATAACCACCCAAGCCATCAGGAGTACCATATCCTCCACTGTAATTGTTCCCCATTCCCATTCTTCCAACAGATCCATAGCCTCCCTGATTATCTTTAAAAAAAAAAAAAAAAAAAAAAAGTTTGAGATTGACTTGCTAAGTGTCTAACTCGGCTTAATATTTAAAAAGCTTTACATACCCATTCCATCTCTGCCGTAGCCTCCCATTCCAGAACCTCCCATTCCAGAGCCACCTCCAGGAGTTGAATTCAAGAAAAGTTCAATGTATCGATGTTCTTTTGAGTAATAGGGGAAAAAGGAATGTTGAATAAAATTTATAAATAAGTGCAGAAAGATTGACTAACATTAATGTGAAAAAGAATGCTTGCAAATTCCTAGTGGAGTGACGATACAACTAAAATCTAAGGTTTGTTTAAACTGTTCAAGCTTGAACTAGTTATAAGTGTTTTACACTTCAGTTTCCTTATCTATAAAAGGGCTGACTCATTATTGTAGAACCTGCTGGTATACATCTTAAAAATAATTCCAGAACTTCCCTGGTGGTTCAGTGGTTAAGAATCTGCCTGCCAATGCAGGGGACAGTTTCAATCCCTGGTTTGGGAAGATTGCACATGCTGCAGAACTAAGCCCATGTGCCACAACTACTAAGCCTGCACTCAAGAGCTACAACTACTGAGGCCCAAGCACCGGAGCGCCTGTGCTCTGCAGCAAGAGAAGCCACCATAAGAAGCCCACACATTGTAACTACAGAGTAGCCCCTGTTTGCCACAGCTAAGAGCCCTTGCACAGCAACAAAGACCCAGTATGCCCATTAAAAAAAAAAAATTTCCCTTGATACATATGTATTCCAGGCCCATTCATAGAACTGAATTAGCACCTTGAGGGTAGCATACAGGGCAACTTATTTTTATTAAGTATCAAGTGATTGATGTGTGCTCAGATTTGGGAATCACTAGTGGAGATTAAATTTAATGGCTTAAAAACAAATTTGATGACATGGAGAAATAACTCACCCAAGTTATCAATGTATAGATTAAGAAACAGTATTAATTTCCAAGTGGCATAAAAACTTAGACAAGTGCAACAAACATTTTTCCTGTTTAGTAACTTAAGCTCTAATAATCTGTGAAGTAAAAGAGCCTGAGTTAAACTCTTCAATAGACAGCCCCATCAAAAAGCCAAGTCTGAGCTTATTAGCAGCCACATGGTTTCAGGTCCCAGACCACTAAGCTCCTAGAACCTCTTCCACTTGAGGAATCACAAATGAGAGGGTTATACTACTTACGCATGTTATTTTTATCTTTAGACATGGCAGCTACTGCATCTTCATGTGTCACAAACTCTACATCTGCTTCTCCCGTTGCTCTGCCATCAGCTCCAATATCAATATGCACTCGGATTGGATTTAGTGGTGAGAAGAACTAAAGAAAACACTTATTTTACTTTTTAGATTACTGAAAGACTATTACCATGCACATTGGTTTTAAGTCTATTAAATGCAAAGTGATCTTTAAAAATAACCCAGGTGATATTAAATTAAAAAGTATTTTAAGCTAGAGAAGAGTTTACATCCTAAGGAAAGAAGTCTCATTTTCCTGACTATACTCAGAGAGAAAAGCAAGCTTCCTCGGCCCACTCCCAAGAAAGGTATTTCAAAATTGTTTGAAATAAGTGACCCAAGAGACTGACATGCAGAGAAATTGGGTATTAGGAATCAGAACAGAGTCTGATAAACCTACCAACTGTATATGCATAGGTCCCAAAATATATCATTTAATTCTAACTGCAAGTTAATCAGATTTAAGTGACCCCCCAAAGCACCTGAAAATTATTCCAGTTGGCTCCCAGTAAGATCAATGGTAAAATTTTTCTTTAAGGGCTAGATGATAAACACCCTCAGCTTTGTAGGCCATTGGGGTCTCAACAAATAATGAGTAACTGACTTGGCCCCAAGGGTTGAAATTTGCTTATTTTCTAACCAATTTGTAATGAAGCAGTTTCAAATCAGTAATAGCAGCCATCTACTACCATTATTTTTAGTTCCTCATTTCTAATCACAGTCTGGGAAAGCCAAACCAAACCACTAAAACTGACTTGTTACATAGAATACTCAAATTAGACACTATGATTATATATAAAACCACTAATTACTAAAATTACTCACGTTAGCAATATCATTTTCAGTTGCACGAAAAGGCAGTCCTCTCATATGTACAAAATGACCACCATGAAAACCCGAACTTGCATCACCAGCTCCACCATAACCATGTCCTCCCATACCTAGAAAATAAAATTTCCAAAGATTATTTCTTTCCTATACACACCTTTCCCTATTTACACAGTTTTCACTGACACCCCAAGTAATCCTAACACTTTTAAGTTTTTCTAAATATCATATGGAAATTTTTCTGTAAGTATATATCTATATAAAGCCCTATGTAGGAATACACTGAAATATGCCTGAGTTGATTTTTGTATACAAGTCACCTATACTAAGTGCATGTAAAGCAAATACTAAAATTCACCTAAAAATCACCGTCTTTAATATTTACCTCTTCCATCTCTCATTCTGTCATCGAAGCCATCATTTCCATAGCCATAATTATTATAGCCACCATAGTCATCAAAACCTCCATAACCTGTGTAATTTAAGGAGAAATACATGAATAAGCTTTCAAGAGATAAAATTTTATAATCTAGTTTTTATAAAAATGTATCTTCTGACAAGCACTATGGTTAACTTATATTGTTACAAGTTTGCAACTCCTCCAAGTTTGCAACACCCATTTTAGTGCATATTAAAAAAGCAGTTAACACTTGTATGAAAAGCACACATTTAGACATAAAAATTTTTATCCTAATGCCAAACAGAAAAGGTCAAAACATGGCAATCTCTTAAAAATTTTTGTGTAGGTAAACCAGGTGCCAATACACGCATCAATCAAGTCCCATAGCTGCCCATGGGAATCCACATTTTGTATGAACAGATTTATTAAACCTAGTAGGTACTGAAATTACTGCCATTTCTGTATTTCTTGAAACAGTGTCAGGAACATTAAGAAAATGACAACAGAACCTTTGTTCATTAGATACACATACCACCATCATATCCATCACCTCCTCGTCGCATTCTGTCATACATACTTCCACGCCCAGCTCCATAATAACCCCCTCTTCCTCCTATTGGTCTATCATATGGTCCTGGTCGCTGGCCCAGCAATCTTCTTGGTGGATCATAAAATCCTTTGATTTCACTCCTGCTACTTCTGAAGATCTCAATATACCTATTTGAAAATGGTTTAAGGTACAGGTTTCAGCATAAATGTATTAGAGTAAATAAAATACTGGGCAAAATGCAGTAAGTTTTTCTACATCTAGATATAACCCAATTAAAATTGCCTAAATACACCAAAAGTTAACATTCTTTTACACCTACAAACTTAAATAATTAATATTTAAGTTTTAAAAGACAAATTAAGTCATTTGAAAACAATTCACAAAATACAAGTTTGTTTTGTTTAGTATATAATAGATGTTTAGAGAAAACAGTTGATTATACAAAAACATTTATCAACATCATCCTACAGAAAAATGGAAACAATCTAATTTTAATTTAAGCAAACTATTAGCATTAATTCCCCACCCAAATCTGTAGTTTCCAAGTTAAATTTAGATAATTATCAATTCTTTTAAACTACCCCAGAAAAATGTTACTGTTACCCCCCCATTAAGCAATAGTGACCCACAACCCCCAAAAATAAAAATTTAACACCATCCCAAACTCTCCATCCCCACCTGTGCCCTATTCTTTCCTTGTGTTTCCCCAGAGCATTTTCTGCTATCTCCTTTGAAGCAAACTGCACGAAGGCCTCCCCTGTGCTTCTCCCCTGGTAGTCCATCGTCAATGTTATCCCATTTGGCACGATTTCCAACCCTTTAACCCAAGGACAAATAACCCCATCAAGGGGAACAGTGTTAAAGGCTGAAACATTCCCATCTGAATCAAATATTTAAAACAAGTCTAAACAAAACAAAACAAAAAAAAGCTTAGTTTCCCCATCACCCCATAATACAAAGGAAGATCTTTTCAAATATTACTGGATTATATAATTTGTTTTTTGCGACCAATGTCTTTTAAAATTACACACACACTCACAAAAGGCCACCTAATATTACACGGAAAAAAATAAAATTTAACTATGCTCCATATGCTAATTCATGATTCATTTCATCATACATAATTACTCTCAATTATGTTCATTGCACATTAGTTAGGTTTTACATATTTACACATTCTGTATTGAATATTAACTGGAGCACATTTCATAACTTAATACATTAAACTCAGATACACTCAAATCAAAAAGTCCCCCAAACGGGTTTTACAAATTAAAAACTGAGTAATAGAAATATAAAATTAAAATACTACTAAACTTTGACTAATACTAGAGGTACCTTGAAAGAACTGAACTATTTCCTCTTTGCTGCAACCAAATGGCAGTCCACGAAGTCGTACTGTCCCATCACTAGCGTCATTTGGACCATTATGTTTCATAACCCAATCCATCTCAATACCGTTTGATTTAAATGCTATAAAAATAAACAAGCACACAAAGCAGTCAATCAAAATACACTCTTGCCAGAGGTACTGAAGAACCAACTCTCAGTGGTGCACAACAGCAAATGTAACATATGGTTATACAACGGTACAATACCTTTCTCTTACAGGGCAGACAAGACTGGGTAAAGGCACTGAAACCTAACCCATCCCCCAATCCTGAATTCCTAAGTATTAAAATGTTGTAATTTTAAGAAAACTTCATAATTCTACCATCAGTCTTCAAATTCTACTTTTTGACCCTGTCCATCTTAATGTCAACTCTGGTCTTTTCCTCATGTCTCAAGTGTTCCTTAACATTTTCCAAGTTTTATTATTCACGTGAAATAGTTACACAAATTCTTCAAAAAAACAAAACAAAACAAAAAAAAACAAACCTCCGAAGTTGTATACAGTACCACCATCCATTCACAGTAAGAGCCTAAGTCAGAAGTACAATGAATACTCCTATTGATGTTGGAAAAATGGTACTAAAAGTCTAACCTTAACAGATGCACTGTAATTCTGAACATACCAAATTGTTTTTGAAGGGGGAAAAAAGTCCTGTTAACTATAAAACTGATTTAAACACTCCCCAAAAGCAAGTTTTAAAATTACTGACTTAATTAGGCTGAGTTTTAAAACTAATATAAAAGGGCACCCAAAAACAGCTTTTTAAAGCCATCTGGCAATTATTGAAGATAGTGTATTAAAAACCACTTTACTCACTACTTTTGAGTTTTTTTTTAAATTAACGCAATCACATTCAAAAAGTTAGGGTACAAGAAGCCTCCTTCCCCCCTCAAAAGAACTCATCCACCAAATTCCCATCCTGAGACAATCACCCTTTCTTTTTACAATTCCCATTTTAAAGAGGTTAATGCAGAAGTCCTTCAGCTGCAGAAACTTACCAGATCTTATAAATTTCTCTATGCAGCTGTAGGAATCCTACTCACCTGAATATTTCAAACCTTTCCCTCACCACCTCCTCCCCTGTAAACAAAACAATTTGTTCACTTGATTCCTTTAAGCTTGAGGATATTTCATATAAGCAGTATTCATTAATACTTAATTTCACACGATCTAATTATTAACCCAACTGTTTGGGGTAGCATCTGCAAAGAGGAAAAATTTCCCCCTAGAACCCATGCATTTAAAGTAAGCTAATGCAGAAATTATCCAAATGTGGCTATTCAGCAAATTCCTCTGTATATGAATCACCTTTGTACCTGTTTGCTTTGCACATGTGTGCATAGTCCGACTCTGCCTTTTTTCCCTATCTTAAGTGCCAGTCTAGACACAGATGTTCAAGATTTTTATCTGACATTACAACTAACTCTTATGCACGAAAATAACTGGGAAGAACTTTTAAGACAAAGGAAACTCCTGGCTTGAATCCCTAGTCTGTCACTCACTGCTACTTAATTCACTAATAAGCAAACTACTTAACCTCTGCATTCAACTGTAAAATGTAGCAGTCATACTTATACTTCACTGGACTCAGAAGAATCCATGCTTAGTCTGCAACACAGTAATCATTTAATGGTGGCCACTGTTACTGGATTCTAAGGGGCCTTGTAAAACTAATGAGATAAGCTACAAACAAAATAACTAAACCTTTAAGGATAGGAACCTATCCTGAAAGGAAATAAGGACTGTTACAAGTTTTTTTCAAAGTCAACAGAGGCTTCAATTTTCAAGCATCTTTAGGACTTGTCTAAAGCAGAGAGAGGGGGAAAAAAAAGGAGGGTCTCTGGAAAGGTTTACTTGGATACATAATCAGCTAGACAATTTAATCAGCTAGTCCCCCTGAAAGTAGGCTTTGGGAAAAGGAGACATTTTGGAGATCTTGATAATTTTCTTAAGGGTAAAACAAAAAAAAAGAACGCAGCAACCCAAGACATAACTGTTTTCTATAAAGGGGAATTTAGCAACAGAAGTGGAAAAAATGCAAAGGATCTAACCTCCATTTGTTAACCTCCCAATGAAAAACTTAAGAGCTTTGCAAAGTCAATCTAATTTGTTGTGAAAAGATCTTAGAAGTGGTGGCTTTATATCATTTAGAACATCCCCCCCCCCCCCCCCCCCCCCCCCGTGTAAAGGTACTGTTTCATGAACAAATACCTTCCCTCCCAAAGAGGGAAACTGACTTATCTTTACTATAAATCTTATTAGCACTTTGCAAGAAACACTAGCAAGGAAACTAGTTTTGATGTTTGGATCAGCCTGTACCAATGAGATCTATATAAAACAAATAGTCTATTAAAAAAAAAAAACTGTTAATACAATTTAAATCGAGCTAAGTTAAACAGATTCGGAAGACGAACTATTTTATAGGCCAACTCTCCATCCCACGTGTATGAAGAGTACCCAATAAAGCCTCACTATTATCTCCTCAAAAGTTTTGAACCTAGAATTCTATTTAGAAAACAAAACCAAGATGGATTCTTAACTCATTAAAATAGAGTATTTGTTCTTATACATTAATAAAGCTGTCTCAGAAACTACCTAAATAAGCATTTACTACTTATTCAGGATAATCCATCTCAACTTTTCTTTGCAACAGTGTCTAATGGCTAATGTCCAGGGGCTAATTTTTTTTTTAAGAATTCCTAGTGTTAGAATACCAGCAGCTGGAATAAATACCAGCTGCTGGAATAAATACCAGCTGCTGGAATACTAGGATAATCTTGGTCAGTTCTATATGAGATTTAAAATATAATTTCCTAAACATGATGCTACATGAAGGATGCCAGTCACAAAAGACCACATATTATATGATTTTAAGTGGGTGAAACTTATGGTATATGAACTGTATCCCAAAGCTGTTAAGAAAAGGCAACCAACAAAGCAAGAGACAAAATTCCTTTGTAACACAGAGGCATATACCATCTTCATAAATATAATACACAAAATAAGGATTTGATGCATTAGTAACTTTCTAAACGGTAGCCCAACTGCTGCTAAAAAATGACAAGGAACCTCAAAATTTGGTCAAGAAATTATAAAATACTTAACACGGAAATTTTTCATCATTCCGCTTTCATTGTGCTTGCTCCTTAATTTTAAAAACAAGAGACACCACTACTACCTAAAGGAAGTGAAGCCTCTAAAATGATTGGGTTCTTTTCTAGAACCATGTTACCAGCCACTGCAGTTCAGTCACTTGTTTACCAAAATAAGACCACCATAAGAAGAGTTATTAAAAATATTAAGGCAATTAGGTGGATTTCCAAATTACCATGCAGATGAAAAAGAGGGCAAGAAAAAAAGTTTCTAGGGTAATTCAATCAGGGAAGCTGTTACATCACATACTATTGATAATTTATAGGAAACTGGGCTGTCTTTTCAAAGTCCACGAGAAGCAAAGAAAATCTTCAGCAATACGAACTGTAGTTTTTCAAAAGCTGTAAAAATAGCCATGCCTACACCTTTTGTACGGCTTCAATGAAAATTACAGACACAATTCTCCAATGTTCTAAGGGCTAAAACCATCGCAACATCACATGACTGAACTTGCTGTTTGTCTTTCTGTTGAGCAGGCTTATTTTCTTGTCAAAATGTTACTCCAGTGCTACACACCAAATAGAAAACAGGCTTAGCTACCAAAAGAAAATAAACCCTGTGTTTTTAAGTGTTTTGTTTCCATGGCCTTACAATCTTTGCACAAAATACAATCCTTGGAGACTTAATTCCTATACACAGTTTTGCCTATACACCAGTTTTCACTGGTGGTGTTTTAACAACTGTTTCCCCCAAATAAAACTATTTAATTCTAACCCAGTATTTGCCAAACTACACAAAACCATTACCCCATCCCACCCCCGCTCAAAGGTTCAGAATGCCTATTTTCATAGTTCATCTATTTGAAATAAGCCCATTTCAAATTCCTGTTTGATAAATCACTCGCTTTTCTGCTTACACAACAATTACCCACAGTCTTTCAATAAGTTTAAGATAAGCATGGGAAGGGGGGGGGGCCCTTTGGAAAATGAGTACGTACTCTTTTCGAAGTTCCAAATGTGGAATATAAGGGCCGGCTAAGCGTCCTTTATTCCGCCCCGGAGACTTTTCGTTTATCTAGCTGCTCTAGAGACCGGAGAGCTAGGGAGAGGACGCCACTTCCTAGCCCGGCAGCCAAGCTTGGCTTAAAAACCTTCGCCACCGGGCGGCGGAATTACAAAGGAGGCCGTCTGCCTCCTTTGTCCTGGATTTAGGAGTTGAGCGCCTTCGTCGCCATTGGCTTTCCTCCCCCAGCTCCAGCCTCTCTCATCTTGGGAATCTGCGTCAGAAGTCGCTCGCAGTCCCGCCGGCCCAGGTAGCCCAGCCGAGACTGCGGAGGAAGGGAGGCCTCCATGGAAGGCCAGGCCCATCCGGCGCCATTTCCATCGGGAGCGCGCCCGACGGCCCAGATCCTCCCACACCCAAGTGCCCAGCCTTTCCCTGCTCGCTTCCTTCCCACCCTCATCCCTTCAGCGAAGCTTTAACCACCCCCCGGCCTCCTAAATCAGTTTTCTAAAGCTGAGGGGCAAAAAGCATCAGAGGAGAAGGGCGGGAAGCCGAGGGCGCCGCGCTGCCGTACCCAAAATGGCGGAGGCCAAACCAGCAGGGAATGGAGGGGAAATGCTGGATGATCCCTACTTCGGGGCTCGGCTTCATCCACTGAATTCCACCTGAGTTAATCCTCCTTCCGACAAGCCGCCTTCCTGGAAGTGGGAGATCGCCTGGGAGGCGCAGCCTGGCTGCCTCCAAGTGGCGACCTCTACACTTCCCCCACTCCGCCGCCCCACCCCCTCCCAGTGGCTCTTCCGTCCTTCTCCCGACTCCGCTCTCGTAACTACCAGCCCAACCTACCCCCTTTTACTTCAGATACCCTGTCGGGCGACAGTAGCGCCGACTGCGGTGCTCGCGGGGTCTGGCTGTGAGGAAGTAGAAGTCGCCCGCCTCGGGTAGAGCTCCCACAACGGTTCTTCCAACCGTCTCCAGCGGTGGCAACCGCTAAGGGAGCTGCGCAGCAGAGCTACTGGCTTGGGGGGATGGGAGAGAGCGAGCGAGGAGAAGTGGGTGGAGCGAGAGCAAGGGAGTCCGGCCGGCCCCGCTCTCGCGAGACAGGAGAGTCGGTCTCGCCTTGGGACCGGCGGCAAGAAGTGCGCTTGCGCGTTGGTCGGATATCTAGTTGGGTGAGAGGCGGATAGTCAACTTAGAGAAAGAGGCCGCAAACTCCACCTTTCCTGTTTACTATATAGCCATCAAGTTCTCGGAGCAAACCCTTCTGCTCTCTCGAGGAGGATGTGAAGTGGCAGTAATAGGCCTATCCGTGCGTATTGTAGGAACCCGTGGTGTCCGGGTGTGGAAAAGTTCTCGGGTGCTCTACCGCATCACGAACAAGTTCCTGATGCGGCAGAGCATTAGAGAACAAGGTCTGTAGAGGCTCCGCCCTTACCCAGCGTCACCTGCGTGGAAGGGGCCTCACGTGGTTCGGCTGCCAAAAGTGGGGAGGGCTTTTCTTGTCCACCATGTTTGCGTTATGCAGTAAAAAGAGTAGGGCTTCTCCGCTGGAAAGATACGAAAGTGACCACCAGGCTCTGATTTGCCCTGGGCCTCTTCCCCTGGCCTTGGCGCTGACGGCGCAGCCGCCCTGAAGTGTGCCTCTTTAGGGGCGGGGTGTGTTAGTTACTGATGTTTCCCTACAAATCTCTCCTCGCTTCCTCCTCTCCTTTGCATTTTCTCTTGGTTTTATTCTCTCTCTCTTTGTCATTTCAGTTACCCATATGCCGCTTGCGTCGCCCGACTTTGAGTTGTTTTCCAAATAGTGCTTTGCATTCTTCAAAAATGCCTGTACAAGTGACAGCTAATAATTTTTGGTTGTGCTGGGTCTCATACCACTAAGGTTCCTAGTGACAGCTTTTTTGGGGGGAAAAAATAAAGCCGAATTCCTGTAAGAAGAGTGGAGGGCAGTTCTAGTACCGAGATCAGCGCAAGTTAAAGACCAAACGAAAGAACGAGATCAGTGAAAGTTAACTTGCAAACAAGGAACGTATATCAAATGCGGGGGAGAGACGGAAATGAGTGTGAGTAAAGCAGATGTTCCTGTAGGTTGGAAATGTGGACAAAACTAGGTTTTAGGCTTTAAATATTCAGTCAGAGACTTTGTACAGACACTGGGAAGCCCGTCGAGGGTGGGGTGATCGGGCGCAAAAAGTATTAGCAGTAGACAAGCTAGAATAATTTTTCCTCCCTGAGTATGCAGTCTGTAGTGTGGAGAAAGAAGGCCAGTTACCGTCATACTATGGAAACTTCCATTTCGTGGCTCCAATACATCCGCAAACCTGCTTAAGACAAGTGGGGGGAAGTAAGAATTGGCTGGATCATAATCTCTACTGCCTTTTGTGAGACTCCCTCAAAATAACCCTCAGAGAAATGGAGAAGGGAAAATGTAGTCTTCATTACAAGAGAGAGAAAAGCAAAACGGATAGTGTAATAACGATAGCTCACGATTATTGAGAGCTTGCTTGAGCTAGGTGCTGTGTTCAATTCACTGACTCTTTATAACCCTACGCCTAAGTTCTAGAGAAATTTAAAAAGATACCCAAGATCACACGCCTAGTGACAGAAGCTAGGATTGAAACCCAAATGGTTTTACCCCAGGGACTAGGATCTTAAAAGCACTATGGACCTACCTGGGGATGTATTAAGGGAACAAAATAGATTTAGGCAAATTGAGGTTAGTTCCCCTAAATAACGCTGCAGTTACCATCATCTCTGGAGACCTGCAGTTAACCGTTTATTGGCTGGAGACTTTTGAACTGGCCTGAAACTTGTTATCACTGACTGGGGGTGGGGGAGGTTTCTTTTCTCTTTTTTTCTAATGATTGCTGTATTAGTAAAGACTCCAAGGTCCTACTTCAGATGGCATTCTTCTCTGGATTCAAATTACATCATTATCCTTTCTGACTTTCAACCTGATTTGGTAAATGGAATTCTGTAATCCCTTTTACCCCTTGCCTGAATTCAATTTGTTTACCGCCTGACTGAGTTTGGCATTTTCTCCACATATTTTTTATGGTTATGGGTCAAAATCCTAAAATTGTTCTAATGACTTTTCATCACCAAACTGCAGTGTTTTCTTTGGGGGTTTTTTTTGGCTACAATTTGTTTGTATTGGGCACTCTGCTGTTTGCCAACGTGAATGCTTAGGAAGGACTTGAAATTAGCAGATACATTCCTTTGTGCCTTTTTATATTATAGCAAGTAGGACATTTTGAGTTTTTTAAAAAATATATAGGGATAAACAATTTTTATTTGGCTTCCTATTTTGTGCATGTTCAGTTGCTCAGTCGTGTCCAACTCTTTGGGACTCCATGGACTGTAGCCTGCCAAGCTTCTCTGTCCATGGAATTTTCCAGGCAAGAAGACTGGAGTGGATTGCCATTCCTACTCCAGAGGATTTTCCTGACCCAGAGATTGAACCTTAGTTCTTACATCTCCTGTGTTGGCAGGTGGATTCTTTAAAACTCAATGCTTTTCTCAAAAGAAAAAGTGTCTATCAACTATTCCCATCTGCAAGTTGAGTCCTTTAAGGCTTGGTGAAATTGGCTCACCACTGCTTCAGTAGTCCCTACAGAATTGTTTCCAGATCAGTCTCTGTGGAATTGTTTCCATAGAGATGGTTAGAACTAAGAACTCCCAGCTGCATTGGGGTGTGTTTGCTTTTTGTTTTTTTCCTCTTTGTCTTCCTTTCCATCATTTCAGTGCTTTCCTATTATCAGAGGGACCCTGGAGAGGATCTTGTTAGAGGCCAAAATGAGAGAAAAGACGAAAAAGGAGAAGGAAATAAAAGTACCCACAACTCCCAGAGGAAAACAAGACACAGACATGTGATCATGACTACACCAGTAGGAAGAGAACAGGAAAATTCCATGCAGAGCTTGAAAAAAGAAGAAAGAAAATGAAGAGATTGAACTCTTCTGGAGGAGGGAAGACACATTAACTAAAAATTGGCTAAAATAGTTGTTCACATACCCCTACTGCGTTCCGAAATAACATAAAAACAGGATTATAATCTTTGTCTATAGGAAAAGCAAATAAACTAAAAACAACAAACCCACAAATAAGTTTCTAGAAGTGTTTCTAAATGCTTTCTGAGCACTAAATCTGTCGTACTAAGGTTTTGTGAAATGCTTATTCTTTGATTTATATATTAATATATCTACTGTCTTTAGAAAGCAGTGATCTTCTCCATAATAATTCAAAATTATTTCTCAAGACAAAGCTTAATTACACAGTTTACATTCTTGATATTTTGTTTGTTTGTTTCTTCAAATCACCTTAGTGTTTATTCTGGGATGAGGGAAATCAAGAGGTCTCATCCAATTTGAATAATCATACACTAAACAAATTGGGAAAAAGCATCTAGCACACTTTCTCTACTTTTTGAAAATGATTAAAAATGTTGAATATTATTCTGTTCCAGTGGATTGCTGGGAAGAACAGGGAAAACAGCCACAAAAGATAGCTACTTAAGGAATTTAAATCAAATTGTTATACAGAGTCGGACACGACTGAAGTGACTTAGCAGCAGCAACAGCAGCAGCATACTGCTTTTAATATTCCATAAGCACATTGATAACTTAGAGAACATAGTACAGATATCAGACCATTCCCTCCCTTTCCCCACACATGATTTTAAACTTCTGAGTAGTAGTTAAAAGTACATGTTTTCATTATATACATATCAATACATATGCCTCTTAGTGTACAAATAACTGGTTATATTGGGGGTGAAGGCACTTTAACTAATTTTCACCACAGTCTAGCAAAGTTATTCAGAGAAGGCAATGGCACCCCACTCCAGTACTTTTGCCTAGAAAATCCCATGGATGGAGGAGCCTGGTAGGCTGCAGTCCATGGGGTCGCTAGAGTCGGACACGACTGAGTGACTTCACTTTCACTTTTCACTTTCATGCATTGGAGGAGGAAATGGCAACCCACTCCAGTGTTCTTGCTGGAGAATCCCAGGGACGGGGGAGCCTGGTGGGCTGCCGTCTATGGGGTCGCACAGAGTTAGACACGACTGAAGCGACTTAGCAGCAGCAGCAAAGTTATTATTTGTTGAACCAATAAATAGAAGAATCAGAAGATAAAGTAATGCTCCAAACTTTACAAAGAAATTCAATGACAGAATTGTCTTCATAACTAGGGAGTCAGATCGGCCTAGATTCTAACCCTAAGATTTCACACTTACTACAGCTGTTTGATTCTGAGGCAATTAACTTTCCTGAAACTCAGTTTTTGTTGCTGTTCGTGGCCACATCAAGATATGACCTGCGGGATCGCAGTTTCTTGACCAGGGATTGAACCCATCCATGAGAAGGAAATGGCAACCCACTCCAGTATTCTTGCCTAGAGAATCCTATGAAGAGAGGAGCCTGGTGGGCTACTGTTTATGGAGTCACAAAGAGTTGGACACGACTGAATGATTAAGCGAAAAAAAAAAAAAAAATGCACCCTACACTGGGAGTTTTGAGTCTTAATCACTGGGCTGCCAAAGAAGTCCCCTGAATCTTAGTTTCTTAGTGTCTAAAATGAGTTGTTATATAGAGATTAGTAGTTGAGATAATTCCAGTTCTGTCCTGTTTCTTGTCTGTTATGTCATTAATGTGGTCCTTCCTGTAAAACTTACTTCAATAGTGAATTTAGTAGAAAGATTTTGGAAAGTACAATGTCCTAAGCAATGTGTTGCATGGGAGGGAGGGGCAAAAATTATTCCAGGGAAATCTGTAAAATCAGATGAGTACCAAGAATCATCTGTAGACAGACTGAGTGATATTTCACATGTAAATGGGCTTCCCTGGTGGCTCAGCTGGTAAAGAATCCACCTGCAGTGTAGGAGACCTGGGTTCAATTCCTGGGTTGGGAAGATCCCCTGGAGAAGGGAAAGGCTACCCACTCCACTATTCTGGCCTAGAGAATTCCATGGACTGTATAGTTCATGGTGTCGCAAAGAGTCGGACATGACTGAGTGACTTTCACTCACATGTAAATACTGCTGTTTTCCAACATAGGCAGATGTGATTGCTATTAATAAAGTAGAAATTGATTTGAGGGCAGTAGTAAAATCTAGCATTTCAGTATATGTTTCAGTCTACAAAAAATGGCCGACTCTGCTCCTAATGCAGGGGGTCCAGGTTCAAACCCTGGTCAGGGTACTAGATCCTACATGCTGCAACTAAGAGTTCACATGCTGTAACTAAAGATCCTGCATGCTGCAACTAAAAAGGAAAAAGGCCCTGCACGCCCAACTAAGACCTGGCACAACCTAATTAATTTAAAGCAGATAGTATGGAGAGTTCCTGTGTATCCCTCACTGAGTTGCCTCTATTATTAACATCTTGCATTTACTATGATGTGTTTGTTACAACTAATGAACCTAGCTTGGTTCATTATTAACTACACACTTTATATGGGATTTCTTTGGAAGGAATGATGCTGAAGCTGAAACTCCAGTACTTTGGCCACCTCCTGCGAAGAGTTGACTCATTGGAAAAGACTCTGATGCTGGGAGGGATTGGGGACAGGAGGAGAAGGGGATGACCGAGGATGAGATGGCTGGATGGCATCACTGACTCAATGGACGCGAGTCTGAGTGAACTCCAGGAGTTGGTGATGGACAGGGAGGCCCGGTGTGCTGCGATTCATGGGGTCGCAAAGAGTCAGACACGACTGAATGACTGAACTGAACTGAACTGAACACACTTTATATGGGGTTGACTAGTTTTTCCCTAACATCCTTCTGTTCCAGGATCCCATCCTGGATACTACATTAATTAGTCATCATTCTCCTTAGCATTCTCTGTTCCCTTGAGGAATACTCTTCAATTGGGATATCTCTCATGTTTTTGCCATGATTAAATAGGAGTAATGGGTTCTCAGGAGGAAGACCACCGAAGTAAAGTGCCATTTTCATCACATCATATCCAAGGTAGGTGCTGTCAACCTGGCTTATCACTGATGGTGTTACCCTTAATCAAACCTGCGTGAGGCAGTACTTGCCAGATTTCTCCACTGTGAAGTTACTTTTTATCCTCTTATGCTCTACTCTTTGGAAAAGACTCTGATGCTGAGAGGGATTGGGGGCAGGAGGAGAAGGGGACAACAGAGGATGAGATGGCTGGATGGCATCACTGACTCAATGGACGTGAGTCTGAGTGAACTCCAGGAGTTGGTGATGGACAGGGAGGCCTGGCGCTGCAATTCATGGGGTTGCAAAGAGTCGGACACGACTGAGCGACTGAACTGAACTGAACTGATGCTCTACTCTTTTGGAAAAAAGTCACTGAGTGCAGCTCACACTCAAGGGGTATTTAAGCTCCATCTCCTGGAAGGGAGAGTAGCTAGGTAAATTATTTGAAATTATTCTAGGGACTTCCCTGGTGGCCCAGTGGTTAAAAATCCACCTTGCAGTTCAGGGGACATGGGTTCAATCCCTGGTCAGGGAACTAAGATCCCAAATGCCACAGGGCGACTAAGTCTGCGAGCTGCAACCACTGAATGTGCTGAATGTGCAGGCTTAACAGTCCATGCTCCAAGATGAGAGGCTGGCATCATGAGAGGCCCACACACTGCAATGAAGAGCCCCTACTTGTCACAACTAGACAAAGCCCAAGACAAGCAACAAAGACCCAGTGTAGCCAAAAATAAATAAGAACTTGAGTTAAAAATAATTCTATGAGCTTTTCCTTTCATTCATTCTTTCATCTTTATATATATGTCAGTATAGACCCACAGATACTAATTTTATACTTTTGGTTATAATCTACATAACTTATTTTGTTGTTCAAATTGTTCTTTCTTAGGCCACTGGGAGCACTTTCAGGTTGGCTCCTGTATCCCTTTGACATACCCCTATTCTATTTATTTATTTGCTGACTTGTGGGATCCTAGTTCTTTGACCTGGGATCAAACCCATTCTCCCTGCAGTGAAAGTACAGTGTCCCAACCCCCATTGGACTGCCAGGGAAGCCCCCTTATTCTTTTTATTTTTTTGAGACTGTCTTAATTTCTTCTATTAGAAGATGCTGAAGGCTTATCTGGTATTTTCTTTACGTTTGACCTAGAAGTGACCATTTCTCCAGGGAACCCAGTTCCTTTTATTATTGGGGAATGTTATTTAATTTCCACATTCCTCAAATTTCCATTTCCTCTTGTTATTGAAATGTAATCTTATTCCATTGTGATTGAAAGACACACTTTGTATGATTCCAAGCCTTTATATTTATTGAGACTTGTTTTATGACCTAACATATGATCTATTCTGGAAAATACTCCATGTGCACTTGAAAAGGACATGCTGTTTACTGCTATTGGACTCCCAGATCTAGAAAACAAATTAGAGGTGGTTACCAGTGGGAAAAGGAAGTGGGGAGGGCCAATAATTTGGCTGATAAATGGTAGGTCATGATGATAAGAACTGTAGGCTTCAACAGAAAAGTGAAGTTTCCAAAACTATAGGTGTCTGAACATAAATGTAGTTGAGGAAATCAGAATTAGTCTAAAAATATTTTTAACAAAGGCAGTGTTGCAGAGCTTCTATTAAGTCCAGGAAACATGAGTAAAACTAAACACAAAGTAGTTGAGTGCCATGAAACTAATTTAAAAATAGAATTTCCTCCAAATTTTTATTTAAAACTTGTTTTATAATTTGACTTCCTTTTTATAGTTATTTTCTTTTTTTCCAGCAAGTAAGGTGCGTAGTATTCATGTACACTTTGAATGCCAGTCAGTGTTCTGTTACTAAGTATTTACATTTTTAAAGAACTAAGTTGGCATTTATTAGTGAGTAGCATTGTTTTGCGGAGAAGGCAATGGCAACCCACTCCAGTACTCTTGCCTGGAAAATCCCATGGATGGAGGAGACTGGTAGGCTGCAGTCCATGGGATCGTGAGGAGTCGGACACGACTGAGCGACTTCACTTTCACTTTTCACTTTCATGCATTGGAGAAGGAAATGGCAACCCACTCCAGTGTTCTTGCCTGGAGAATCCCAGGGAGCCTGGTGGGCTGCTGTCTATGGGGTCACACAGAGTTGGACATGACTGAAGTGACTTAGCAGCAGCAGTAGCATTGTTTTGAGGCAGCAGTCATAAGCAAAAGCCAAGTGGGTTTTTTTATATTAACAGCTACAGAATACAGGAGTCAACTTTATGTTGTCTGTAGCACAGGAGACTGTAAACAAGCTAAGACTATTATAGAGGGACAAATAAGCATCAACGTTCCCAGGCACACCCATGGGCAGGTTTAATGACTAAACTATTTGAACAAGGGAGGTTTATGATTTCCCTACATTCACATGATAAATGGAACCAAGGTTAGAATTCAGAAAGATGTCTACTGTGTCCTCAGAAACTAACTTGATGGAACTGCAGGGAATATAGTGAGACAGGGGATTGTCAAATGGGATTTTTTTTTTCTGTATTGCTAAGTCACTTCAGTCGTGTCCGACTCTGTGCGACCCCACAGACGGCAGCCCACCAGGCTCCCCCATCCCTGGGATTCTCCAGGCAAGAACACTGGAGTGGGTTGCCATTTCCTTTTCCCAATGCATGAAAGTGAAAAGTGAAAGGGAAGTTGCTCAGTCACGTCCGACTCTTCGCGACCCCATGGACTGCAGCCTCCAGGCTCCTCCGTCCATGGGATTTTCTAGGCAAGAGTACTGGAGTGGGGTGCCACTGTTGTTTATTAAAAGGTTCTATTCATACACTAAATTGATGATTAAAAACTAAAAATGTTTTAAAACATATATGAATAGTTTAGAAATCATATGAATTTAGATTTATGAGGTACCCTCTGGGAGTAATTGATTTCTATTTAAACAGCTTATCTGCTTGCCATTATTAAGGGGCATATAAAGCCATACTAGGGATCCTAATGGAATGTAAGTGAAATTAGAGAAGGATAAATTAATTCTTTGGATCATTTGAAAAGCACCCTGCTGGATAGTGCCCAGAGCTCTGCCTGAAAGCTGCAGCTCAGGACCAGCCATTAGATTGACCAGGATGCCAAAATTTGTGCAAGCCCATTTACTGGGTAAAGAAAGGCAAGTTGCTTAAACTTTACCTGCCTCAAATTTTCTCTCAGCAATTCAGGAGGAAGTTAAGCCTGCCCTTTTCTTTTCTTCTTTTGGAAAGATATACCCATCTTCTTGGGGCTTCCCACATGGCACTAGTGGTAAAGAACCTGCCTGCCAATGCAGAAGACATGAGAGACTCAGGTTTGATCCCGAGTGGGAAATATCCCTTGGAGGAGGGCATGGCAATCCATTCCAGTATTCTTGCCTGGAGAAGCAGAGCCTGGTGGGCTACAATCCATGGGATTGCAGAGTTGGGCATGACTGAAGCAGCTTAGCAGTCATACACTCATGTTCTTGGATTAAAAGAAGATCTTTAAAATGATTTTACAACTCAAGGTAATCCACAGATTCAACACAATTCCCATCAAATAAGTCTGCATTTTTCTTAAAGAAATGAAACCAAAATTAATTTTAAGGAGAGAGAGAGAGAGAAAAAAGACATCTTCAAAAACAAACTCTAGATTAGACTCTCAGAGTAGAGGCATATGGCTCATTCATGAGACTCTCTCCTCTCCCTGGTACCTAGCTTTGGAATTGGCCTGCCACATAGTAGCTGTTGAACTGAATTTTGAATTTCTTCTTTTTTTTTAACATTTAAAAAAATTTTATATTGGAGCATAGTTGATTAACAATGTTGTGTTAGTTTCAAGTGTATGGCTAAGTGATTCAGTTATACATATACATATATTTATTCTTTTTCAAATTGTTTTCCCATTTAGGTTATTACAGAATACTTTTATTTATTTATTTATTTATGGCTGAGCTGGGTCTTCCTTGCTGTACAAGGGCTTTCTCTAGTTACGGAGAGTGGGGGCTACTCTCCAGCTGCAGTGTGATGGCTTCTCATTGTGGTGGCTTCTCTTGTGGAGCCCAGGCTCTAGAGTGTGCAGGCTTCAGTAGTGGCAGTGTGTGTTGACTCAGTAGTTGTGGCCCATGAGCTTATTAGTTGCATCTTGGCATGTGGGATCTTCCCAGACCAGGGATCAAATCGGCATCCTCTGCTTTGCAAGGCAGATTCCTAACCACTGGCCCACCTGGAAAGCCTGTATTATGGAATATTGAGCAGTGTTCTCTGTGCTGTACAGTAGGTCCTTGTAGGTTATCTATTAAAAAAAATTTTTTTTAAAAGTTTAATTGGAGGATAATTGCTTTACAATCTTGTGTTGGTTTCTGCTGTACAACCATATTAATCAGCTATAAGTCTACATATATCTGCTCCTTCATGAACATTGACTCCAGCAGATCTCGATAGCCTCATCTCTGCAATCTCCTTTCCTCTTGCATATCTATTTCTATATCAAATTGCTTGGCCTGGGATTAATCTATGCACTCTACCCAAAATGCCTTTCCCACCTATGGAACCGCTGGATAGTTGTGTGTGTGTGTGTATTTTTGGACTCACTCAAATGTCATCTCTGGATGATAGCTCTGGGAGCTCATTTCTGGAGCTCCCTCTGACTGTCTCCTGGGAAGAGTTATTGCTCTCTCCTTGTGTTCCTAAGCATTTTATATATATCTTTTCCTTTTGTATTTTACATTTTATAATTTTTACATTGGTCTCCTCACTGGCTAGAATTCCTTGCTAAAAATTATGATTAAAAACTGTATCTTAAATATTAATACTATTATTGCTAGGAGGTCAAAAAGTGCAGACTTACCCAAGTTTCTTGAAAGGGTTCCAAAGGCACAAACTTGTAGCTATAAAATAAATTAGTTCTTGGAATGTCATGTGCAGCATTGTGACCATAGTTAATAATAATGTACTGAATATTTGAAAGTTGCTAAGAGACTAGATCTTCAAATTCCACCACACGGAGAAAAAAAAACAAACCCTTTTTTTGTAACTATGTTTGGTGATAGATTAACTAGACTTTTTGTGGTAGGTCATTTCCTAATATATACGAATATTGGATCGTTATATTGTAAACCTGAAAGTAATATATCAGTTATGCCTAAAAAAAAGGCAGAAAAAAGTAGGCAATTTGGCAAGAAAGTTAAGCAAAACCCTTGTATAATAAACAAAAGAAAAAGAAAACAACTCTGTAGACCTGGGAGCTGCCTAGCCATTGTTTATCCTCATCTCCTTGAGAACACGAGATACATGTTAGGATGGGTTAATTTCTTTTATATTTAAGCAAAACACCCCATAGTTTGCTGAGTTTTTTAAAAGTTCTGTAACTTTGAGAGAGAGGAATTCTTCCCTACCTATGACAAAATCCATGCTTTCTAGTAAAAGCAAAGGAAATACCCAGAATGTGAACAGTTTATCTCCACAGCATGAAGATACAGAAGATTCTTCACACCCGCCACACCATTTTTGTATATTTTATAGGTTTTAAGTAAAGAGAAAGTATTATTCTTATAATAAAAAGCTTAATTTTAACATATCTATATCATAAACTCTAAAAAGCCTCCAATTGCAGATTTATAAAATAACACAAAATTAAAACATGAGGTTCCTTTGACTATGTTAAGTCCAAAAAAAGTTATTGCTGATTTGCATGGTTATGATTCATTTTTTTGATTTTCCAAGTTTTTTATGATGGGCATTTTTTTATATAATTAGAAAAAATGCATCATTTTAAAAGGGCAGTAATATTCATTGGTAAACTATCAGCAACATATATGCTCTTTAGAAGTTTTGCATACTTCACTAACAACATAGTTTATGCTAGTTTTGGCTACTCTAAGAATATAGCTATGTTAAGCACATGAACACTATGAAAAGAAAATATTCTATTCATCCAGTATTTTAAAGCAAATTCAATCTAGAGGCTTAAAATAAATCAAAGGATTACTTATCTTTAAATGCGGGTGTATTAGAATTGACTTTGTACTTGGAAATGTTAGTTGTTTCTTTGCATCAAGTAAAACATTAACTTTTTGATTTTTTTGTAGCAATAAAAGGGAAAGCAGTCTACAAACAGTTTTGAGAGTTTGCAGAAACAGCTTACAAAGAAAATGAAGCTCCCTATTTTCATAGCAGATGCATTCACAACAAAAGCATTTCGTGGGAATCCGGCTGCTGTTTGCCTCCTAGAAAATGTAAGTAGTATTTTGCTTTGAAGTACAGTGCCTGAAATCCTAGATGCTTGTAGAACCACGTTTTTCTTAAAAAAAAAAAAGAAAAGAAAAAAATCAGACCCACTTGTTCGTTTACCTTCCTGGGTTGTGTTCTCTGTCAAATGGTATCAACAATGTTCATGTCTGCAAGTTGATTTTAACCAAATTATATGATAAGACTGCTTATATCTAGATGGATGGGCATGTCTAGAAAATTAAGGTTTATGTAAAGAAGAACTAGAGCCAATTAAAAAAAAAATACCAAAAACAGGAGTAGGTGGCACTTCCCTGGTGGTTCACTGGTTAAGACTTCCACCGCAGGGGGCACAGATTCTATTCCTAGACCAAAAAAAAAAAAAAGAAAACTCATCCATTAATGTAGCCACTGGATTTTCATTTAATGAGCACCAAATGTGGAAGACAATGAAATTAGATGAGTTTTATGTGACTGAATATGGCTGATACTACATTTAGCATAAAAGATTCTAGCTGTATATTTTTAACCTTACCTATAGTTCAGACAATTAGAAATTCTTTTCTGGACCAAAAAGATGAGACATTTTGCAAGGAATTAAGTAATTTAGTAGAAAGATAGAAAGGAATTAAGCTCTAACATAGTGAGAACTCAGTTTACTGAAAATCTCAATTTAAAAATGGCTCTTTGAGGACTTCCCTGGTGGTCCAGTGATTAAGACTCCAGCTTTCACTGTAGGGGACATGGGTTGAGTCACTAGTTGGGAGAGTTCCACATGCTACATGGTGCAATGAAGGGGGGAAAAAGGCTCTCTGGTTAGATAAGTATTAACAGAATAGTTAAATATTCCTTGACCTTAGCTGCTTTGTGTTGTTACCTGGGTAGTAGGAAACAAGTCAATGTACCCTTCCACTCAGAGCAGTTAGTACAAGAGTAGAGTATCTGAGAATTATGTCAACTACGCAGTAAGCAGTTGATGATCTTGAGTAAGTCTTATTAAGTTGGGGCCTTCAAGGGCAGTAAACATCAAGCTGGTTGCAGATTAAAATCACCTGAGGTGGTTTAAAAATTCCTGTGCCCAACCAGTCACAACAGACTCTCTGGGGGGTGAGACCCAAGCAGCACTGGTTTTTAAAGCTCCCCAGGTGACTCTAGTGTAAATCAACATGGAGAATAGCTGCAGTTTTACTGAGACCGGTGAATGTTGTTAATAGAGTCCTTATATATTTTATTTTCTCCCTCAAATAAAGCAGCAATATGGTAATCAAAGTCCCCATCTTACCTTAACAATGCATTCATTATGCAGCCCTGTGGCTGGCATTTTCCAACCACACAGTGCAGAAAGTAATAACATTAATAGACTTTATCAAGTAACATAAGAACTTGGGAGTAATAGTGAGAGAATAGCTAACAGCAGGATTCTAAATCCTGAACTTCCTTTAGAAGCAATGTGACACGCACAGCTTCACATCAAGGGCTTGTGGAATTGACTAAATCTACTTGTCAAAAGTCTTAGTGTAAAAAAAAAGCCTTAGTGTATTTATCCCGTATTCCCATGTAATATTCTAGAAGAGTTTTGAAAAAAGTTTTAAGTGATTTATGCACTCAGTTTTTACCAGGAATTAATATTATTCCTCAATGTATTCCTTCTCACCTCTAGTACATTCACTAAACTCCAGACTTAGGATCTCTCTCTCTCTCTTTCACTCTCTATTAAAATATATTTTGCATGTTATTTATATATTTGGAAAAACTAGGAAATACAAATTTAAATAAAAAACTTAGCATAGTTCAAAGCAATATGCTTCAGTATGAAAGGAAGAAAAGGAAGTCTGCGATCAGGAATGCTCTCTAGAGTCTCTGAGTTCATTTCTGTGCCTTAGACCTGTGAGATGAGGCTGGTTTGATGGCCAGTCCAGGACAACTGAACAGGTATTTAAAGATTGGTTTGCTAGTTTTCTGTAGACTTGAGGATCTCCTTTCCTGAAGGTTAACTTAGCACTTTCTCCAGTGCATAATCAATAAACATTAAAATGAAATGAAAGGAGAAACTGTTGTTCCGCCCTTTGAATTTTTTTACCCACAGCTAGAGACAGCGGGCACTTGAAGCACCTAGAAAGAACACAGGTGAACTCAGGAAATATCAGAGACAGATAAGGACTAAGCCTTATAATGCTGCCCACAACTCAGTAGGCATTTAGCCTGTCGTTACGTATTCTACAAATGTTTGTTGACACCTGCTGTGGGCCAGGCTCTGGGTCAGGGACGGGAGGTACCGAGACCGATAAGTCTGCCTGTCCTTGAGATGCTCAGAGTCTAGCAGGGGAAACAGACGCATAAACCTGATCATTTTCCCGTAGTCACCACAGAGGCCGAAAGACCAGGTACTAGGTCCCCTGGGGACCAGAGCATGGAGCAACTTGCATTTTTATGGGTGAGAAAATACTTCAGATTTTAAGTTCAGGGTTTCAAAGGAATATTCTTTTTCATTGTGTTTTGTTTAAAATTATTTAAAATTTGACTGAGATGATACTATGAAAAACTTGGTAGACAGATTAAAGACTAGATAATTGTACTTTGAACTTTTAAAATACTTGATAAGAGACTGCTGGAAGAAAAGGAAAAGTTTCTGGGTAACAACATTCCCAGAACTTCTACAATATTCTCAAGTGTTTTGTCATGGCCCTTCTAGATAAGTCTATTTTTCAAATCTTCACTTGAGGAACACTGTGAAAGTGAAGTGAAAGTGTTAGTGGCTCAGCCATGTCCGACTTTTTGCGACCCCATGAACTATAGCCCTCCAGGCTCCTCTGTCCATGAAATTCTCCAGGCAAGAATACTGAAGTGGGTAGTCATTCCCTTCTCCAGGGTATCTTCGAATCCAGGGATCAAACCCAGGTCTCCTGCATTGAAGGCAGATTCTTTACTGTCTGAGCCACCAGGGAAGCCCTAGACAAGTCAATTTTTTAAATCTTCACATGAGCAACACTGTGTATTAGGTGAAAGCAAAAACAGATTAAGGGCTAAATGTAAGTAATATGAAACAGATATTTGAAAAAAATATTTAAAACTTCAAAAGCTGATGGCTGTTCTCAGATGCCTGACAATTTTACAGTAATGACTATATGTGGTGGTTTAGTCGCTAAGTGTCTGACTCTTGCAACTCTGTAGCCTGCCAGGCTCCTTTGTCCATGGGATTCTACAGGCAAGAATACTGGAGTGAGTTTTCACTTAGACATAGAAAGTGTATAAAAACAATATTTTAAAAAATGAAATAGATACATTAGAATGACAGCTGTGTTAAAAGCTATAGGAATTCCTGATCAGCTATTCGAATAGGTTATCGGGCTGTGGTCATGATAAGAGGTGGTTTATTTTCCTGTAAACCTGCTTTACTAATTAGTGAAAATAACATACCAACAAAAGTAAGGAGCCCATATTTATTCTCCCTCATATTCTAACAAAACCTTAAGATTTTGCGTGTGTGTGTGTGTGTGTGTGTGTGTGTATGTATATATATGTGTGTGTGCTTTTAGGGCAGAGCTTCTCAAATGTGTAATTAACCTTTTGGACTGGGAAGTTCTTTACTGTGTGAGATGTCATGTCTGTTGTAAAATGTTTGGCAGGTCCTGGGCTTTGACCCACTAAATGACAGTAGTCTTCCCCTACTCCCCGAGCCATGACAATCAAAAATTGCCCCCAGTTGAGAACCATTGTTTCAAAAGATACCTTCTCTAAAGAGAGGTTTATTCTGGAGTTTTCCTGTTTAAATTATCCATAAAAACAACTTCAAGGCCCAGTGTATACATTTATTCCATTTCAACTGGCATTTCCTGGCTATCTACCATGAGCAGGACACTGCTAGGATCAAATGGGATGCTCATAGATGTGCATTTTTATTCTTTTAAACACTAATAATCATTTCCAGTGACAGCAAGGAGGATTGGCTTCACACTTTTAAGTAGGAAAGCTTAGTTTTAGTTCTTAAATTACTTGCTTTTCTGGTTTTCCTGGGTCAAGTTAGGTATAACCAAAAGCCACTTTTATAGCTTGGTAAGTTATGTATTTAAATGAAAAAAGGTGTGAACTCAATCCTGAGTTCAATCCATGCTTTAACTCACATGCAGTGGCCATTTCCACACTTGGCATCCTTTCTTAGGATTACTGACTCAGTGTGACCAGACTAGGTCAGAGACTCCTGGGGTTTCTAGAGAGTTGCAACCTTGTATCTCAGTTTTATGCTCAGAAGAAGGTTGCAGAGTGCAGAGAAGATTCTTCCAGGACACTGAAGCGTTTTTTTTTGCCAAGTATTTGAAGAAAGAGAGCAATGCAAAGGAAGAGGAAATGCTAGTGTGGTGATCTCTGCTTCCCAAGTATCCTGACTGACTTCTAGAACAAAACTCTCAGCTGGGGGCAGTGATTTCAGGCACGTTCAGCCAGACACATACTGTGTTAATTAGTTTTCATATTTCATTTCACCCTCACAACCACTTTATGAGTAGGTTTTATTATTAATCCCCATTTTACAGATGAGAAGACAGAAGCAGAGAAAGGTTAAGCAGTTTATCTAAGTGGCTGACTTCAGAATCCCACCCCACGTCTGCCTGACTGCAGGGTCCATGCTTTTAACCCACTATATTCACTACTGGTGCTTCCCAGGTGGCACAGTGGTAAAGAATCTGCCTGCCAATGCAGAAGACGCAAGAGACGCGGGTTTGATCCCTGGGTCAGGAAGATCTTCTGGAGGAGGAAATGGCAACCCACTCTAGTATTCTTGCCTGGAAAATTCTATGGTCAGAAGAACCTGTCAGGCTACAGTCCACGGGGTCACAAAGAGTGAGACACGACTGAGCATGCACACGCACTCACTACTTGCGTATTCACTGCTAGATATTCTCCCACAGCGCCCCTTCCCAGCTGGTAACATGCATCAGCCTTATAATTCACTCAACGCCTGTCTTCCTCACTTCTGGACATTCTATGAGATCTTAATCTATTCTGACTTGTTCCAACATCCAGGGCCTGGCACATGGGAGACATTAAATATCTGTTGAGTGAAAGTGGAAATAGTATAATCAATTGTATTATGCAGAATCTTCTTCTAGGAGTTCTAGTCGAAGAAGCCAACAGTTATTTATTTATTTATTTTTTAGTTTATTTTTGGCTGTACTGTGTCTTTATTGCTGTAAGCAGACTTTCTCTAGTTGTAGTGAGCTGGGGCTGGCTACTCTCTAGTTGCGGTACCTGGGCTTTTCATTGAGGTGGCTTATCTTGTTGCAGAGCACAGGCTCTAGGTGCAAGGGCTTCAGTAGTTGTGGCTTTCTTGCTGCATGGCGTGTAGAATCTTCCTGGACCAGAGGTTGAACCTGTGTTCCCTGCATTGGCAGGTGAATTCTTATCCACTGCGCCACTGGGGAAGTCTTGGCCAACGATTATGGATCTTTTGTTTTCTCTGATGGGATGGGATGGGCAGGGCATGCAATGCAAGTATGTGCTTTAGGTTCTATGATGGAGCTGTAGAGACAAGGCATATAAGATTCATTGTTCAGTCGCTAACTCATGTCTGACTCTGCGTCCCCATGAACTGCAGCATGCCAGGCTTCTCTGTCCTTCAGTCTCTCCCAGAGTTTGCTCAAATTCATCTCCATTGAGTCGATGATGCTATCTAACCATCTCATCCTCTGTCATCTCCTCCTCCTGCCCTCAGTCTTACCCAGCGTCAGGGTCTTTTCCAACAAGTCGGCTCTTCACATCAGGTGGCCAAAGTATTTAGGAACAACTGAAGATGACTTGCAGCTTGAGTGCTGCATTGTGTGGATATAACTTTGCAATCGGAAACCCAGTGTCTCAGAAGGAATCTCCTGTTTCTTCCTGAATGATTTAGAACTTTCTACATCCAAGTGCTTTTCCTTTGCTAGAAAGAAAGCAGAGGGACAAATGAACAGACGGAGAGCAAGACTGTCCTGTTTAGGCTGTCATATTTCTAAACTGCCACAAGGTGGGAGTATTTTAAAACTTTACTGTGATTTTTTGATTATTAATCTTTTGCGAGCTGTATGGTTGATAGAACATCAGTGTCCCAACACAGTGCATTGCAACTCAGAAAAACAAACATGGCTCTCTTTTTACTGCTGGAAACTTGACTCTTGTGAGATTGGCAAAGAGAAATGGATATTAAAGCAAGAGAATTAACAGTTATTGGTTCAGCTTGTAACTATTGTGTGTTACATTTGAAAATAAGCTTATAGTGTAAAATGGAAACATTTTATATTTTTGGTTCCAATACAACATTTTTGTATTGGAACCAAACTTCAGTATTGTTAATGAATGTAGTCTCATTCTTTTTTTTTCCCCTAAAGCTCTCCAAGTTGAAGCAATGTTAATCTTCTCATGATTCACCATTATTTTGCTCTTTGGTTCCAGTGTAGAAATTCAGCCACTTGGTGGTGCATACTGAGGGCTGCGACTACCAAACTTTTTATTGTCTCTGGCACCTCCGGCAAATAGCAGATGTATTTTCAGTGTCCTGGGACAGAAATTAAAATTGTAGCTGGTGAAATATACCAAACCAGAGAGGATTAGAGAGCTGATGGTCACTGGAGTGTGTGTTTTAACTGGTGTGCAAAAAAGCCCATTTGCAAAGGAATCTACTACCAAAAGATGGTGATCTTGGCTAAAATGTGAAACTCTTTAATACTTTTAGAAACTCTGGTCCTAAAGGTCGAGGGAAGCAATAGGCAAAGAAAGGAAGGACAAGGATAGGAAGTTTGGCCAAATTAGATAGAGGAAGGACTGGCAAGCACTCAGGTTCCTGCAGTCAAGGAGACAAGTCCATGTTTTTCTTCATCAGCCCTTCAGTTACCTTTGAAGCTGATGATTGCAGACTCAGCCCTAGGAAATTAAATGGCTCCCAGTTTCATTAAGGTGTTATATGCATGGGCAGGTAGGCCAGTTTCCATGGAGAACATTCTACAAACCATGGAAAAGCAACTTGAGCTCACTTCTGAACATTGTCTTGTCGGCCCCAGCAGCACTCAATCTCCTCTACTCAGGTAGGACTTCTCACTCCCTAGCCCCACAGGTGTCCACAGGTGTGACATGTGCTCATTCCACTTCATTCCTACCATCCTAATTCTCCTTACCTCAACTTGCAGAATCCTAGAGAATCAAAGATATAACAGGAGGAGAGCAAAGTGAAGTCAAGTGACTTGCCCAAGAAGCATCTCTAATTCAAAACTTTTGCCCAGTTTTTCCTGTCCAGCTCACCCAAATCTGACCTTTTGCTAGGTCCGGCTTAAGTCCTCACCTTTAAAGTCCTAGGGAACTTAATGTTAAAATCCATATATCTCAGTTACTACTCTTTGGTGTGGCCTACTGCTGCTTTCTGTATCTGTCTTGACTCCTCAGCTGACAGGCTAAGGCTCTTGAACCCAGGGCCAGCTCTTATACATCAGGGCTCCCCAATCGTTAATGTGCACACAGATCATCTGGTTTCTGATTAAGATGGAGATTCTGATTCAGAAGGTCTGGGGTGGGGCTTGAGACTCTACATTTCTGACCAATTCCCTTGAAAGTGGTGCTGATGCTGCTGGCTCAGCACAGCATGGGTAATTGATTGATGGCTCCTTTTCCTCAGAAATGTTGCAGAAGTCCATTTTATTTTATAGAAATTGGTTTTTCTGCCTGTAGCACGTTGAAGGGATAATAATAGTTTCTTTGTTATGGGGAGGTAGTGCAGTATGTCAAGTTAAAGCACTGACTTTGAGCCACTCAAAATAAAAAGGTAACATTTTTCAAGTACTTAACTATGTGTTGGGCACTCTGATGAGTGCTTTATATGCATTATTGGATTAAATCTTTTGAAAGAAAAATGGTAAGTAAAAAACAAACAAAAACTCATTGTGTTCTGTTTCGGTTTTCAGAAAATAAGTATCAATTTCTTAAGTGATTTCTCTTTCTGTAGGGCTACAGAGTTTCTACACATTTTGAATACAGTGCTCTTTTAAGAAAAGCTTAGTAAGTCTCCTGTGAGGATTTTTACATCAGCTGATAGTTAAGAATTTATGACTAATTTTTTGTAACTGCTGTTTTGTGTCTTATATGCCTTTTCTCAATACATAAACTTTAATAGGTAAACATCTTTGTAATGTTGTATGAGTACACAGAAAAAGAGTTCGAATCAACTAAAAGACAAGGATGTTTAACTTGGCGTAACTCAAATAAGTAAATTCTGAACTTATTAGAATAAAGTTTCAATTCTTATTTCTGGGTTTCAGAAGCTCAAGAATAATAATTTTGGCAAAGGCAAAGATGCGTTTATCTTGAGATTTCTTTTTTTATAATTAATTTTTATTGGAATATAGTTAATATCTTGAGATGTCTTTAGAATTCAGAATATAAGTAGTGAGCATCTTGTTGATTAAAAAAATTGATTTTCATTCTCAAAAAGAAAATCTATACTTTGACTCATTTTTTTCCTTGAGTTAAGAGGAATGTGTGTATGTGTATAGGTATGTATATATGTTAGGACATTACACAAACTTTTTGTGTTTAATTTTTTTATCTGTAAGTGGATAAAAATATCTATGTTGAGTGTTTTAAAAATGCAAATTAAATGAATACTGAATTCTCTCAGCAAATATTTATTGAGCTCCTACCATACCAGGATAAATACAAGCATTGCTCTAAACCAGGACAAAGCAAAGTAGCACAGTGGTGCTCTCATAGAATTCTGAGTCAGAGGTTGGGGGTACAGCCAGTAAAGGGGCATAGTAGGTAATTTCAGGTGGTGTAAGAACTGGGAAGGAGACAGCAGTCTGGAAGGCTTCCTGGAGGAGGTGATCTCTGACTTGAGCCTGACTCATTAAAGGGAGTGTAACGTGCATAAATGAGGTCAGGGTGGTCCAGTCTGCTCAGAGTGGGCACCTAACATCTCTTCATCCAGCAGGAATGATAGATTGTGGAGTTTCTGTTTGTAGCAATTGTTTTTAGAAGAGAGCACGATCTCTCTGATAGACTAGATAGTAATCTGACAAAGGATAGCCCAGGCTGGTAGGTTTTTCAGAATCTGCTCTAGCTTCCACAGCTCTTCACGTGGTGCTACATGCATGGATTTCTGAAAAACAATCTTTATAAAAGTGCCTTAAATTTCTTGGTGATTATTTACTTTAAAAGTATATGACTTTTTAAAATTCTTTTTTACATTAAAAAAATTTTAAAGTATATAACTTTTAATATTAATAAACTTTTTTTTTCTTACTAGTGGTAGTTGCTGTTCAAGGAAGTCTGATTTGTGTTTCTAGAATCTCACTAACCTTTTGCTTCTAATTTAGAAACTGGATGAAGACTTGCATCAAAAAATTGCAAAGGAGATGAACCTCTCCGAAACGGCTTTTATCCGAAAGCTACACCCAAATGACAACTTTACACAAAGTAAATACACTTTTTTCTTTTCTTTTAAAACAATTCCTGAATGGTACCAGAAACTGTTTTTCCAGTGGGGGAATAATATTTAAGAAAAATGTCCATTTATTCTTTGCATGCAGATAAGGAAGGTGGGGGAGCTTCTAATTTGATTTTCAGTTCATCTAAGGGAGCAGATGCTGATGAATTTGAATGTTTCAGATTCAAATCTAGCATTGCAGAGGCCTAGAAGTCTTGCTTCGGAGAAGGCAATGGCACTCCACTCCACTACTCTTGCCTGGAAAATCCCATGGATGGAGGAGCCTGGTAGGCTGCAGTCCATGGGGTCGCTGAGAGTCAGACGTGACTGAGCGACTTCACTTTCACTTTTCACTTTCATGCATTGGAGAAGGAAATGGCAACTCCAGTGTTCTTGCCTGGAGAATCCCAGGGACAGGGGAGCCTGGTGCATTGCCATCTCTGGGGTCGCACAGAGTCGGACACTACTGAAGTGGCTTAGCAGCAGCAGCAGCAACAGAGGTCTTGCCTAGACTTTGCTCCTCCTTTTCACAACACGTTTCAGTGATTAATTACCCTACTGCAATGTTTAGAAAAGAATAAGAAAATGAAAACTTTCAACCCCCTTGTATGGAAATGATCTCATCTCTCTTTGGTTTTTCTCCTCTGAAGGTTCCTGCTTTGGATTAAGGTGGTTTACACCACAGAATGAGGTTCCTCTCTGTGGCCACGCTACCCTGGCTTCTGCAGCTGTGCTGTTTTACAAAATAAGTAATATGATTTTCTTTTATGAACTTACCAATTAGTAAATAGAAATATTTTAAAAAAAGCTCATACATTTTTTTCCTGTGAACCAAAGTGACTGGTATAAAGACTGCAAAGTTTGTTTCACATGATTTATTATGTAGAAACAAAAACAGCAACCTTCAAGAACACTTTGATTTTTCAGGCATGTTGAATAGCCATGGTGCTGTTCTCGGTAATGCCACTTTCTTTCGTTTATAGTTTATTTTATTTATTTACTTTTGGTTGCGCTGGGTCTCTGTTGCTGTGCACGGGCCTTCTCTAGTTGCGGCCCGTGAGGCTACTCTCTGGTTGTGGTGCGTGGGCTTCTCCTGGTGGCAGCTTCTCTTGTTTCGGAGCACAGGCTCCAGGCGCAGGGGCTTCAGCAGTTGTGGGATGCAGTCTTAATTCCTCTATGGCATCCTCCCTCCCAGACCAAGGGTTGGACGCATGTCCCCTGCATTGGCAGGCGGATTTTTATCCACTGTATCACCAGGGAAGTCCTACCATTTTCTTTTAAATAGGAGCTCTCTGGTCTCTGTGACCAACACAGGAGGACAGCTTGCAAGGCAGTAGCTCAGCTGGTAAAGAATCTGCCCACAATGCCAGAGACCTGGGTTCGATCCCTGGGTTGGGAAGATCACCTGGAGAAGGGAAAGGCTACCCACTCCAGTATTCTGGCCTGGAGAATTCCATGGACGGTATAGTCCATGGGGTTGCAAAGAGTCAGACATGACTGAGTGACTTTCACTTAATACTGGGGAACTAAAAGACATACTTTTCCCCAAATGTGTCCCCACCCACACTGAAATTCATTTCACAATAAAAGCTTCTTTATCCTGAATTTTAAATATTCATGAGGTAAACTATATAGGCATTTACCCTGTGAAGAAAGGATGCAGTACTTTAATCCTACCAGTTCCCATCTCAGCTACACTTGGTATAATAAAGATCAGGGCTTTGTGGGAACAGGGCAGAGGAGAGATGCCTGGAAATGTCCTCAAAGTAGAGACAGAAGTAGCCATGAACAAGTGTAGACAACAAAAAGTCAAACAAGGAAGTAACCAAGATGATATGACAGAGGGGTAACTGGGGGAGTGGGGGATTTGAAAAAGAAGTTCTTTTGGGAGTTACTTCAGTTCAGTTCAGTCGCTCAGTCATGTCCAACTATTTGTGGCCCCATGGACTGCAGCACACCAGGCTTCCCTGTCCATCACCAACTCCCGGAGCGTACTCTAACTCAAGTCCATTGAGTTGGTGATGCCATCCAACCATCTCATCCTCTGTCATCCCCATCTCCACTTGCCTTCAATCTTTCCCAGCATCAGGGTCTTTTCCAATGAGTCAGTTCTTTGTATCAGGTGGCCAAAGTAATGGAGCTTTGGCTTCAGCATCAGTCCTGCCAATGAATAATCAGGACTGATTTCTTTTAGGATGGACTGGTTGGATCTCCTTGCTGCCCAAGGGACTCTCAAGAGTCTTTCCCAACACCACAATTCAAAAGCATCAATTCTTCAGTGCTCAGCTTTCTTTATAGTCCACTCTCACAGCCATACATGACTACTGGAAAAACCATAGCCTTGACTAGACGGACTTTGTTGCCAAAGTAATGTCTCTGCTTTTTAATAGGCTGTCTAGGTTGGTCATAGCTTTTCTTCCAAGGAGCAAGTATCTTTTAATTTCATGGCTGCAGTCACCATCTGCAGTGATTTGGGAGCCCCCAAAAAAATAAAGTCTGTCACTGTTTCTACTGTTTCCCCATCTATTTGAAATGAAGTGATGGGACCGGATGCCTTGATCTTTGTTTTCTGAATGTTGAGTTTTAAGCCGAATTTTTCACTCTCCTCTTTCACTTTCATCAAGAGGCCCTTTAGTTCTTCACTTTCTGCCATAAGAGTGGTGTCATATGTGTATCTAAGGTTATTGATATTTCTCCTGGCAATCTTGATTCCAGCTTGTGCTTCATCCAGCCTGGCATTTCGCCTGATATACTCTGCATATAAGTTAAATAAGCAGGGTAACAATATACAGCCTTGACTTCCCAATTTGGAACCTGTCTGTTGTTCCATGTCTGGTTCTAACTGATGCTTCTTGACCTGCATACAGATTTCTCAGGAGGCACATCAGGTGGTCTGGTATTCCCATTTCTTTAAGAATTTTCCACATTTTGTTGTGATCCACACAGTCAAAAGCTTTGGCATAGTCAATAAAGCAGAAGCAGATGTTTTTCTGGAACTCTCTTGCTTTTTTGATGATCCAGCGGATGTTGGCAATTTGATCTCTGGTTCCTCTGCCTTTTCTAAATTCAGCTTGAACATCTGGAAGTTCATAGTTCATGTATTGCTGAAGCTTGGCTTGAAGAATTTTGAGCATTACTTTGCTAGCGTGTAAAATGTGTGCAGTTGTGTGGTCATTTGAACATTGTTTGGCATTGCCTTTCTTTGGGATCGGAATGAAAACTGACCTTTTCCAGTCCTTGTGGCCACTGCTGAGTTTTCCAAATTTGCTGGCATATTGAGTGCAGCACTTCCACAGCATCATCTTTTAGGATTTGAAATAGCTCAACTGGAATTCCATCACCTCCACTAGCTTTGTTCGTAGCGATGCTTCCTAAGCCCCACTTGACTTCACATTCCAGGATGTCTGGCTCTAGGTAAGTGATCACACCATCGTGGTTATCTGGGTCATAAAGATTATCTTTTTTGTATAATTCTTCTGTGTATTCTTGCCACCTCTTCTTAATATCTTCTGCTTCTGTTAGGTCCATACCATTTCTGTCCTTTATTGTGCCCATCTTTGCTTGAAATGTTCCCTTAGTATCTCTAATTTTCTTGAAGAGATCTCTAGTCTTTCCCATTCTATTGTTTTCCTCTGTTTCTTTTCCTTGATCACTGAAGAAAGCTTTCTTATCTCTCTGTGATATTCCTTGAAACTCTGCATTCAAATGGGTATATCTTTCCTTTTCTCCTTTGCCTTTTGCTTCTCTTCTTTTCTCAGCTATTTGTAAGGCCTCCTCAGACAACCATTTTGCCTTTTTGCATTTCTTTTTCTTGGGGATGGTCTTGATCACTGCCTTCTGTACAATGTCACAAACCTCCATCCATAGTTCATCAGGCACTCTGTCTATCAGATCTAATCCCTTGAATCTGTTTATCACTTCCACTGTATAATCATAAAGAATTTGATTTAGGTCATACCTGAATGGTCTACTGGTTTTCCTTACTTCCTTCAGTTTAAGTCTGAATTTTATAATAAGGAGTTCATGATCTGATCCACAGTCAGCTCCCGGTCTTGTTTTTGCTGACTGTATAGAGGTTCTCCATCTTTGGCTGCAAAGAATATAATCAATCTGATTTCAGTATCGACCATCTGATGATGTCCATGTGTAGAGTCTTCTCTTGTGTTGTTGGAAGAGGTATTTGCTATGACTAGTGTTTTCTCGGCAAAGCTCTGTTAGCCTTTGCCCTGCTTCATTTTGTACCTCAAAGCCAAATTTGCCTGTTACTCCAGGTATCTCTTGACTTCCTACTTTTGCATTCCATTTCCCTATAATGAAAAGGACATCTTTTTTGGGTGTTAGTTCTCGAGGTCTTGTAGGTCTTCATAGAACTGTTCAGCTTCAGCTTCTTCAGCATTACTGGTTGGAGCATAGACTTGGATTACTGTGATATTGAATGATTTGCCTTGGAAACGAACAGAGATCATTCTGTCGTTTTTGAGACTGCACCCAAGTACTGCGTTTCAGACTCTTCTGTTGACTATGAGGGCTACTCCTTTTCTTCTAAGGGATTCTTGTCCACAGTAGTAGATATAATGGTCATCTGAATTAAATTCCCTCATTTAGTCCATTTTAGTTCACTGCTTCCTAAAATGTTGATGTTCACGCTTGCTGTCTCCTATTTGACCACTTCCAATTTACCTTGATTCATGGACCTAACATTCCAGGTTCCTATGCAATATTTGTCCTTTACAGCATCGGACTTTACTTCCATCACCAGTCACATCCACAACTGGTCATTGTTTTCCCTTTGGCTCTGTCTCTTCATTCTTTCTGGAGTTATTTCTCCACTCTTCTCCAGTAGCATATTGGGCACCTACCAACCTGGGGAGTTCATCTTTCAGTGTCCTATCTTTTTGTCTTTTCATACTGTTCATGGGGTTCTCAAGGCAAGAATACTGAAGTGGTTTGCCTTTGCTGTCTCTAGGACCATGTTTTGTCAGAACTCTCCACCGTGACCCATCTGTCTTGGGTGGTCCTACATGGTTTGGCTCATAGTTTCGTTGAGTTAGACAAGGCTGTGTTCCATGTAATTAGTTTGACTAGTTTCCTGTAATTGGGAGTTACTGAGATGGGGGTAATAAGTGAAGGTCTTATAGGCCACGTTTGCCCTGGAAGCAGTCTCATTGGCATGCTGGAAGGACTAGCGGCAGTATTCTTAGGATTAGCATTGTTAGTGGAGTAAAGAAAGCAGACTTTTTTCTGTTCCCCAACCCACTATGCCCCTTGTACCAGAAAGCAGAATTTAATTTTTTTTTTTAGTTTTTAATTTTTCAAATTAATTATTTTTAGAATTAAACAATTTTTTGAATGACTTAGCTTATTTTTGACTGTGCTGGGTCTTTGTTGCTTTGTGTGGGCTTTCTCTAGTTGTGGTAAGTGGGAGCTCCTCTCTAGTTGCAGTGCACGGGCTTCTCATTTGGAGGCTTTTCTTGTTGTGGAGCACGGGCTCTAGAGCACATGGGCTTCAGTAGTTGCCGCTCACAGGCTCAGTTGCCCTGCAGTGACATGGGGATTCTTCCTGGGCCAGGGGTTGAACCCACGTCACCTGCACTGGCAGGCAGATTCTTAACCTCTGGACCACCAGGGAAGTCCAAGAAAGCAGAACTGAACACCGTGTGAAGTTGAATCGCAGAGTAGTAGCAACAAAGAAAGTCCTGATAGTCTTGCACAGGGTAGGCCTGAGGTTAGATGAGAAAATGCTTTGTAAATAATGATGTCTTACACCAATTGTAATGAGAAGACTAAAATTTTGAATTTCAGAATGTAAATTTTATTCTGTGAAAGCTAATCAGCAATGTGACATTTCCTCACCTTTGAGATATGTTCACAGAAATACTAGGGAAAAGAGTTAAGTCATAAATCTTTGTTTTCACTAAAAATGCTATCCCCTCTGAGATAAACGGCCCAAGTTGTATCAGTAATATGAAGGGATATTGTATCAGGGTTTGTGATCTAATCTTTAAATCAATATTTTATATATAGTTTGGCTTGTTTATGGTAAAATTGATTTGTTCATATCAGACTGTTGTATATAACCTGTATGTTCTATTTGTCATCCCTTTGGCATAACTTAAACTAGTAGTTTATAACTCTATAAACTCTATTGTAGGAGTATATAAAATATGTAAAATATAATAATCTACATTAAAAAACATTGTAGCAACCCTATAAGCTGTGTTTAATTATTTACCATTTTATTGGTAAAATGAAATTAGTATAAGTTTAATTACTACCCCATTTTATTGATGAGGAAATTGAGGTTTAAGGAGATTAAATAATTTTTTCAAGAGCACAGCATGATGTCAAGACCAATCAGTTATGTTCTTGGTTCTCAAGTTAGAATCCAGTGAGAGTTTTCTCCACTAAGACCCCAGTAACCCAAACCTGGGACCCCTTTACTGGAATGAACGACACTGCCAGAGAATCTTTAAAAGTGATCAAAAGAGACATGCAACTATATAACAAAGTTTATTTTTCTATTTCTTGATTCCTTTCAAACATTTGACAAAATAAAATTCTTTTTTTGGCCAGAAAATGTGAATAGCACTCTAACCTTTGTCACTATGAGTGGGGAACTGAAGGCCAGAAAAGAAGAGGATGGTATCGTCCTGGACCTGCCTCTTTATCCAGCCCATCCCCAGGTCAGCTTTTTAAAATTATTGCCACACACTGTATACAATGTGCCCGTTTTACAATGATTTTGTCTTTTTTCCTGATCTAGAAATTGCATGAAGTGGAGGACTTGATAAAGGTTCGTGAAAAAGAGTCAAACTTGAGCCATGGGATTTGATCATCTGTTATTGTTTGAACAAAGATTTGTTGTATTTGATCTCAAATATAGACCTTCTACCAATGTAAGTGTTCTAGTTTAAGCTTGGGTGAATACTGCATGGTGCCTTTGAGGTTTGAATTTTATTTTATTTTATTATTTTTTTAATTTTATTTTATTTTTAAACTTTACATAATTGTATTAGTTTTGCCAAACATCAAAATGAATCCGCCACAGGTATGCATGTGTTCCCCATCCTGAACCCTCCTCCCTCCTCCCTCCCCATACCATCCCTCTGGGTCGTCCCAGTGCACCAGCCCCAAGCATCCAGTATCGTGCATCGAACCTGGACTGGCAACTCGTTTCATACATGATATTTTACATGTTTCAATGCCATTCTCCCAAATCTTCCCACCCTCTCCCTCTCCCACAGAGTCCATAAGACTGTTCTATACATCAGTGTCTCTTTTGCTGTCTCGTACACAGGGTTATTGTTACCATCTTTCTAAATTCCATATATATGCGTTAGTATACTGTATTGGTGTTTTTCTTTCTGGCTTACTTCACTCTGTATAATAGGCTCCAGTTTCATCCACCTCATTAGAACTGATTCAAATGTATTCTTTTTAATGGTTGAGTAATACTCCATTGTGTATATGTACCACTGCTTTCTTATCCATTCATCTGCTGATGGACATCTAGGTTGCTTCCATGTCCTGGCTATTATAAACAGTGCTGCGATGAACATTGGGGTACATGTGTCTCTTTCCCTTCTGGTTTCCTCAGTGTGTATGCCCAGCAGTGGGATTGCTGGATCATAAGGCAGTTCTATTTCCAGTTTTTTAAGGAATCTCCACACTGTTCTCCATAGTGGCTGTACTAGTTTGCATTCCCACCAACAGTGTAAGAGGGTTCCCTTTTCTCCACACCCTCTCCAGCATTTATTACTTGTAGGCTTTTGGATCGCAGCCATTCTGACTGGTGTGAAATGGTATGAGGTTTGAATTTTAATATTGAATCTATTTGGTGAAAAGGTTGACCGGTTTTCCCTAACTCTTCATTATCTGATTAGCCTCCATGGAAAGATGGGGGAGGGGAGAGTGCCATGTGGCAGGCTGAGAGTGAAAGAAAAGAATGGAAACAGCCTGGCAGCAGTCTGTGTCCTGATCTCTTCATTAGAGAATAAAGCTGAGATGACGGGGCTGTGCTTTGATGCAAGAGAGCAGAAAAGCAAAGGTACTGCAATAGAGAAGACAAGATATATATAGTAGCCTCCTCAGAGGGTCTGTGTGGGGATGGGGCTTTATGATAAGGATGATGATGATGATAAAGAATATTTTTGAGAGTCTCCTCTGTGCAGTACCATGCATTTTAATGCATTATTTCATTTAATTCTCACTGTCACCCAGGGCAGTAGGCACTACAGTTGTCTTGTGGAGATTCTAGAAGGCCAGAGCAGCCCTGGATAGCCAGGTGCTTAGGTTTTAGAGCAGGAAGGGCCCAGGTCAGGACCAGGCCAATGGTGCCATGAGAAAAAATTATTCTGGGAAATGGCCCATTACGGGTAGTAATGGGTTTTTCTTAGTGAATTTTTGAATATAGCATTTGTTATCTCTTTAGTGTTTTGCTTTAAGTTTTCAAAGAATATAAGCAAGCATCATGGATTCTACTTTTACACTCAGCTTCACTTGTGGCTTGGGTTTTGGGAGACAAGCCAAATTCATAAATGAATTGCTTTAAGCATATTGGCAAAAAAAACAGAAAATCTTTACAGTGGTAGACCTTGTTCATGATAGAAAGAACTTAACCTGCTCTCTCTAAGCCTCAGGGTCAGCATTTGTAAAATGGGAATGATGAAAAGTATTTATCATGAGTATTGTCATTTTGGGCTTCCCAGGCGGTTCAGTGGTAAAGAATCTGCCTGCCAATGCAGGAGACACAGGAGATAAGGGTTCGATTCCTGGGCTGGGAAGATCCCCCTGGAGTAGGAAATGGCAACCCACTCCAATATTCTTGACTGGGAAATCCCGTGGACAGAGGAGCCTGATGGGCTGCATTCTTTGGGGTTGCAGAGCTGGATACAACTGAGCATGCATGCATTGTCATTTTGTGTTCCTAGAAACTGGCAATAATATTCTCAGTTGAGAATTAAACTTTCAAATTGACATAAGAATCCATGCAGAGAAGGGTTGGATTACCCTTCAAAGAGATTGGGAGGCCCAGAGAGCAGATGGGATTGGGCTGTAGGAGTCCCCATATCTAGAGGGGGGACATTGGTCAGCAGTGGTCACAGAAGCAGACCTTCTGTGTAGTAGTCTTGGCCATGGAACCTAGAGCTTCTAAGCCCATATCTAGAGGGGGGACATTGGTCAGCAGTGGTCACAGAGGCAGACCTTCTGTGTAGTAGTCTTGGCCATGGAACCTAGAGCTTCTAAGCCCCTAAAGAAGATTGCTGCTGCTGCTGCTGCTAAGTCGCTTCAATCGTGTCCAACTCTGTGCGACCCCATAGATGGCAGCCCACCAGGCTCCGCCGTCCCTGGGATTCTCCAGGCAAGAACACTGGAGTGGGGTGCCATTGCCTTCTCCGAAAGAAGATTAGAGAACTTGAAACCACCTAGTGACAATCAGACAACTACCACGTAACTCTAGTCTGTTCAGGCCGCAGCTAGTTGCGGTGCCAAAGGATGACTTGGAGGTGTTTTTGTCCCCTCACAACCTCCCTCAGCACCGCAAACCAATGAACAGACAAACATACTATGTCTCAGATATGAGCATGGTTATATGCAATCTTTGGTAAAGGGTGAACCAGGGTGTCTTTGGATAATGTTGCTATGTTCTTGATCTGCAGTGTACAGTCTAAGTGAAAACAGCAAGCTTGCCAAGCAGAGCAGCATTGAGACCAGTGCCCTAGTCCCCACTTCCAATCATACTGCTGGCCCTGAGTCCTTCTTGTGTAGAATCATCTAATTACCACTGTAGCTACAGGAACTCTGCATATGTTATTTCATTTAATCCTCCAAGAGAAGTCACTCAGTCGTGTCCGACTCTTTGTGACCCCATGGACTGTAGCCCACCAGGCTCCTCCATCCATGGAATTTTCTAGGCAAGAGTACTGGAGTGGCTTGCCATTTCCTTCTCTAGGGGATCTTCCCGACCCCAGGATCGAACCCTGGTCTCCTGTGTTCCAGGCAGACACTTTTACCGTCTGAGCCACCAGGGAATCCCATTCCTCTAAGAAGCAGGCATAAAGCCCCCACCTCTACAGATAGTAGACAGTAGTGATTCAGAGCTTTGACTCCAGGGCTCCTCAGTCCTGGGTCAAAGTGTGTGTATGTGAGAGAGAGATTCTGGGCCTCCCTGAATCTTTTTATCTGCAGGGAAAATACCCAGTTGAAGGAGTTGTGTGTTGAGTCTCATAGTAACATGTATGAACAAGGCTATCTTTGGCTCTCAGAGGCTAAACTTAACCCCTATTAAGGTCCAAGGGCTCCTGAATACCAGGAAACTGTCCTTCTTTGAGAAATACCTTGAATCCTAAAACTGACCTGAAACTCTTAGGACTGGAGATGTTGTGTGTGCCTGGTACAAAGCAGATGTTTGTGAGAGATTGTTCTCCAAGGACTTGACCCAAGACACACTTCTGAGGAAGTTTTGGTCTGTCTCCATAGACTGCCATAGGGGACACGCTGGTTCAGGATGTTCGCTATTCCCCAGATACCAAAAAGCTCCTGGTCCGGCTCAGTGATACTTACAACAGGTAAATGAGATTTTTGACTTCATCTGTACTGAGGGGGAGGGCACCAGATTCATAGCTCTGGCTTGATATGGCTGTGCCATGTTCAGTCGAACCATGATCTACACTGCCAGAGTGTTCTGTTCCTGGGCAGGAAGGTTGTAGTTGCTCTTCCTCGCTTACTGCTGAGCCACTAGACAAGCTGCAGCCTGGCCTGCTTTATGGAGTCTGGGGAATGGGTAGTCTGTGGAATGGGTTTGTCCTAATCCATCCTGTTTATGAACAAGGTCATTTCTGGAGAGCCTGACAGTGAATACAGAGAATTTGCTGCAAGTGGAAACCACAGGGAAGGTGAAAGGACTCATTCTCACCCTCAAGGGAGAGCCTGGCGGGCAGACTCAAGCATTTGACTTTTACTCCAGATATTTCGCTCCGTGGTACGGTGTGGCTGAAGACCCCGTAACAGGTACTATTTGCCTTGAATCCTGAGGAAAGTAAACAGTGGAGGAGGAGGAGGACCGCTGTTCAGTGCCCTCCACAGTGAGCTTTCGGGTTGTTTGGGTTTTGAGCTGCCTTTGTTTCCCTATCTCCCCTCCCCATCCCTTCACTGAAGTCTCTTGTGAAAAACACAGTGTTAATGAGGCAGTATATAGCAAGGTTAAATTTTAGCATCAGACAGGCTGGGTTTGCGTCCTAGCTTCCTAGCTGTTGACCTTGGGTAAATGACTTAACTTTTCACAGCTTTTGTTCCCTCTCTATGAAATATGGATAATACCTCATAGGTTATGTAAACACAATGCATGTTAAACACAAAACATAATGAGCACAGTGCCTGGCACATGGTAAGTGGCCAATAGCTGTTAGGTATTTTAACAACTAACGATAAAATTGGCTCCTTGAGCCAACACTTTTAGAGCTACCTGTTGCAAAATCCAGTGGCCAACGTCCACTATATTCCCAAAGTCCTTTGTCCTTTTCAGTGGCCAGCCTATGTGATCATTGACCAAGATTTGGTCTTTGAAGAACCAAGTCCTGGACTGCAGGTGGGAAACAGGGACAGGAATAGTGTTTTTCTTCCTCCTCTTTGCCACACCTGCTCACTAAGTGAGTGGAATGGGTTCAGGAACATAGGAATTCAGGATCTTCCACAAGCCAGAAGCAGAGAGTTGAAATAAAAAGTTGGCAAGAATGTGATGCTTCCTACTTTCATCCTCCTTGATAAAAGTGGGCTGAGCAGCGAAAGGTGGGGAATGCTTTTTGGAGGAAGCTGATGGATAAGAAATTATGAGTGGATTTACACATGCATGGCTGCTTCCCAAAGATTTTAATTATCACAGAGGGAGGGGTTTTTCCCCTGGAATTATGCTTTTCTAGAGTGGGAAAGCTCTTTGGACAGTGATGGCCAACAGTCTTGGTTTGCTTGAGACTGAAGGACTTCTCAGGGTAGGGATTTTCAGTGATGAAACCAGGGCAGCCTTGGGCATACTGGGATGCCTGGGCACCCTGTCCCATGGTATTTAGTATGTTTTTCTGAAGGAGAAACCTATTTCAAACCATCCTTTCCTCTCCCAAATACTTTCTTGTCATTTATCACTTAGCAGTTTGTTTCTTCATTTTAGTATTTATTCTCTGATCTACACCTAGGGCACAATCATGTGAAAAAATATCTCACTAAAACAAAGCTCTTTTGGCACCAAAAAACTGGGAACGTTGGCTTCATGGAAATTTTGGTCTTTTGTCAGAGTTCCTACCCTTCCTTGCATGTGCGTCTTAGGAGGAAGGATATGTTTTTCCTTGATAGATGTAGACAGATTTACACAAAAGCCTTAATTCTACTATGGACTGACAAGGAATTGATAGACAAGAATTAATGCCTGCAGTTTAATTCAGCCTTCAGAAAGTGTAAGATGCAGCAGATATGTCTTTTGAAGGAGCTTATCCATAAATTCTATGTCTTCCTTTCTATTTCCATTCATAATTCCACACTTTGCAGAAGTCATGGACAACATAATGACTAAGTTGTCTAAGGTTCAGTCAAACTGGATAGTTGATCCTTTATGAATTTAGCAGAGTCGCTCCTGTTTTCTTTGGGATTGTAACATAACTTTTCACTTCTTTTAAGGGTCTGCACATACTGTTCTCAGTAGCTACTGGTCTGAGCAACTGGGGAAGAAAGACTTGCACGGTAGGACAGTTCTTTTTCAAATTTAAAAAAGAATTGCTAAACTTTAAGCTAGTATTCCTTCTCATATATACTATCCACTTGAAGATGTAATAAAATGTTAACTATCAAAAAAAAAAAGTTAACTATTACCCACATGAAAACTACAGGTTTTGAATTCCTTCACCCTGAATCTTCTGCTCAACATCCTCCACCCCAAACATCTTCCACCTCTGTTTCTCCCAAAGCACAGACACACTTCTAATACAGTTAAGTGCCAAGTAAGTATTTGCTGAATAAAGTTAACTAGCTGTGTAATTTTGGCGCAGGAAGGTTCTTTATAATGTGATGAGTTGAGATTGGATGATTACCAGGGTCCCATTATGGGATTAAATAAAACAAATTGCTTTGAAACCAAGTCTCCTAGTGATTAATATATTGCTCAGGACAGAGAAAATAGATGGTAGCCAGTGGAGGTTACACAGCTAGTACCACATGCAGAACAGGCTACACAATCAAAGTAGAATTTTGACCTTAGTGGACAGAAGTTCTTAGTGGGATGGTTAATCGTCTGTGACCCTGATTTGGGAATAGCAGGGTGGCTGTTCTCTTTCCATTGTGAGCCTAATTACTTCCCTAAACTCAAGAAGCCTGAAGCTGTACCTCACGTTTGCTTGACAGGTGTGGTTGCTTGCAATCCACAATGAATAGGGAACTCCTTTTGTCCTTTTCAGACCTCGAGAAAGATGGGGCCTTCTCTGAAGGGCCCAAGAGGACCCCCTCTTTATCTTTTTAGACTTTTAGTCCTGGGCTCTATCTTTTCACTTGTGCTTGCTTACTCCTAGACCTAGATGGAGCCAGAGGGGAAGCTACGGTTAGGGTGAGTCTGGGGCATTACTCCGAGTAATAAAGGAAGTGGCTCAGGAAGGGAAGATGTAGAGCTGTGTGATTTGTGTATCAAATTGCGGAGAACAGGGTGGGCTAGGCAATATTATGAACAGATGAAGGACTGCATTCTTTAAAAAATTAGTTAATAGGTTTTTATTGACAGTGTTGATTTATTACCTCAAATAAGTTTCTCATGTACATTGTATTTCTGCTTCTATACATTCTACAGTGTGCTCACTATCAAAAATTTATTTTCTATCCTTCACCACGGAGAAGGCAATGGCACCCCACTCCAGTACTCTTGTCTGGAAAATCATGGATGGAGGAGCCTGGTAGGCTTCAGTCCATGGGGTCGCGAAGAGTCGGACACGACTGAGTGACTTCCCTTTCACTTTTCACTTTCATGCATTGGAGAAGGAAATGGCAACCCACTCCATTGTTCTTGCCTGGAGAATCCCAGGGGCGGTGGAGCCTGGTGGGCTGCTGTCTATGGGGTCGCACAGAGTCGGACACGACTGAAGCAACTTAGCAGCAGCAGCAGCATCCTTCACCATGCAGTTGATCTCCTTTAAGTGTTTTGATCCCGCACATATCACCCTGCCCCTCCCCTTCTGGTAACCACTCTCTGTTCTCTGTGTCTATGTGTTTGTGTTTGGTTTGTTCATTTATTTTGTTTTCATTTGTTTGAAAGAATGTATTCTTTAAACTGACCTGGGAGGATTCTAGAGCTTGTAATAATCAGTCTTTCACTATGTCTTATTAATTAAAGGGGTGAAAATGATCTTGATTTGTGACTTGTTTTATGTTTTCTTTAGCCTTCCAGTGTTCCAACCGGGGAGGAGAACTGACAATTTCCCTGCGTTCTGATGGACGAGTTGACATCAAGGGAGGCGCGGCTCTTGTTTTAGAGGGCACGCTGACAGCCTAGACTGCTTGCACTGCAGTGATGCAATCTTGAATTACTGAGTATTTTCTGCATAAAAAGAAATGTAAGAGACTGCTTTGAATAAGATTGCATTGTAGTCCACTTAATCCTCACCTGAGAAATAGAACAATGAAGACATATTAAGGGATTTAATAATGCTTCCTGATGAATTAACTAAAGGAGTTTTGGTTCTACCTGTGAACATATTCGAAGTAACCCATATCAAAGAATAATGTTGTCACCTTTAATTATGACCACCAATCACAGAATGAGGAACACATTTATGAAGAGTAAGATTAAATCATTTAAACTCAGATGTGAGTACCTGATAGACTGTTTTGCAGCCATTGAAAAGACCCAATAGCTATGCGGAAATATAGAAAAATAGTTCATAGTATAATACTAAGAAAGAAAATTATAGTAGACTATTAAATGTCAGCAATGTTATGCTATGTCTGTGGAGAATAGGAATTTATATGGACAAGAATGGATCATGAAGATAGAAAAGTAAAAACAGTTTATGTGTGAATGGTAAGGGTGGAGTAATTTTAATGTACCTAAAAAATTATTTCCTTTATTGGAACATGCTTACGTTTAATACCTAAAAATCAGGACGTGTAGCTAAATAACTAAAACGCCCAGAAATTTTTTAAATGAGTGATAATGAGTGATAGAGTGATAATAAAATTAAACATGGAAAGTAATGCGATATCCTGCCTCTTTCCAAGTTCTTTTCAGGGTGGGAATCCCCCTCACTGTCACTCCCATGTATTCTGCAAGTTAGGTGCCCAGCTGGTATCTGAATTCTCACCCTGTGGGTCAGATCTGCTGCTTAGCAATCTGATGTGGTTGGTAAAAAGCAATTTGCTGTCTCCTGTGTGTAAGACACTGGACTAGAAACTGGAAGGGTAGAGAGCTGGGGGGCAGGATGCAAAGGAGATTAGAGGGGGAGCTTGTAGAACTCTCAAGGGACTCTAACTGGGGAGACCAGGCTCATCCTTTCATGAAAAGATAATGAGCACTTGTACTGGTCTGTGATTAGGGTCTGCCATATGCAGACCCTGAGTGCTACGGCGTAGTCAGGGGAGTGTTAAAAACAGGGTTTCGAAAGATGGGCATGAGCAAAGCTTCAGAGATGACTGAAAGTACATGGCCTCTAGGTTTTGTCTAGAGTTTGTATATCTTGAAAGTAGTTACATTCTATAGGAGCGGAGATAAAAAGGAAAGTAGTTATTAAACAATAATCCAGTTGAAGAGATAAGACACAAGGACAGAGAAACACATGGACAGATAAATAATATTGAAAGCTATTCTTTTTCTTTTTTGAAAACTAATCTTAATTTTTTTTTTTTTCTATAGAAAAGACAGGAATCACAGCAATTGTGAGTTATCCCCAGTGTATGAGAAAGGGAGAACTATGGTTCTTCAGGTGTGGTTTCCCGGACAAGTAGTATTTGCATTACTTGGGAGCTTGTTAGAAAAGCAAATTCTCAGGCCCTATGTCAGACCCACTGAATCAGAAGCTCTGGAGATGGAGACCAGAAATCTAGTTTTTAACAAGCCCTCCAGGCAATCCGGGTGTACATTTACATTTGAGAACCTCTAGTATTCATGGTAATGAGTGATAGAGTGGTAATAAAATTAAACACAGAAAGTAAGGTAATATCCTGCCTCTTTCCAAGTTCTTTTTGGGGTGGGAATTCCCCATGCTGTTGCTCCCATGTATTCTGCAATATCCTAGTATTCAGCCATTGTCTTCTTCCCTCTCAAGTGACAATTGCCTATGTAGCTCAATAACTTTTATTCTCTATTGGGTTTTTTTTTTTTTTTTGGCTGCACCTAGTGGCTTACTGGGATCTTAGCTGCCCAGCCAGGGATTTAACCCAGGCCTTTGGCAGTGAAAAGTGCAGAATCCTAACCACTGGGCTGCCAGAAAAGTCCCAATAACTTCTAAATGTGCATTATCTCAAAATCTCCCTGACCACACCAATATACTTGCTGCTTAATGTAGTTTTGGAGGAGCTGTTTTTTTTTTTTTTTTTTTTTTCCCCTCATAGCTTCCAGTTCTGTTCAGCTAGAAAAATTAGCTGTGCTCAGGTGGGAGCTGTTCAGTAATGTGTTGGTAATATAGAGATTAGTTAATCAGCCATGATTTATTAATGATGAATTAATTATACCTGATTATGCAGTTCTGCTAGCTAAATGGAGCTTTAAAGGAGTTATTTTATTAATCATCATGGTGCTAATTGCAGACACTTACAGAAGTATCACTAATTAAACATGCAACCATGTGCAGAACAAGTTGAGCTGCTGAGACCTGCAATAATAAGAAACCCTGACTTTTAGGGGAGCCAAAACAAATTTTATTTTATGCAATATTAGGGAGTTGGCTTGGCAATGTTAATCATCCACTGCAAATTAATATTGTAATTTTTCTCAGCAGGAATTGATCCTTATATCAAAAAATATATAGCACTCTGCATGCATGTATGCTAAGTCGCTTCAGTTGTGTCTGATCCTATGGACTATAGCCTGCTAGACTCCTCTGTCCATGGGATTCTCCAAGCAAGAAGACTGGAATGGCTTGTCATGCCCTCCTCATATAGCACTCTAGTGAGATTCTAATAAAGGGAAAGGTTGTTCAATCCTATATTCTCTTTATTTATCTGCTTTATTTTTTGACTGTGGTGGATCTTTGTTGGCTTCCTCTAGTTGCGGTGAGTGGGGGCTACGTTTCATTGCAGTGTGTGGGGTTCTTACTGCGGTGGCTTCTCTTGTGGAGCACAGGCTCTAGGCACACAGGTTCAGTAGTTGAAGTGCTTGGGCTTAGTTGCTCTGCAGCATGTGAGATCTCCCTGGACCAGAGATCAAACTGATGTCCCCTGCATTGCAGGGCGTATTCTTAACCCCTGGGCCACCAGGGAAGCCTCTATATTCTTTTATACATATGCAGGATGGTCTTTGCTGAACAGAAACCTTTGATTGATGGGATGTGACTCACAGCAGAGAAAGTCAAAACCACAAACCAGCCCTTTGTATCAGAGAGCATCAGGTGAGTTCGAGACTGTGACCTCTTGGAGATCAAGAACACGTGTGTATTCAATCACAATAAGAGGATTCACAGCCTTGTACTATTGGAGCAGAGAAAGGAATGAGACTGTCCAGTTGAAGGGGCATGTGGTAAACTGAAAGTGAAAGTGTGAAAGTCCCTCAGTCCTGTTCGATTCTTTGTGACCCCGTGGACTATACAGTCCATGGAATTCTCCAGGCCAGAATACTGGAGTGGCTAGCCTTTCCCTTCTCCAGGGGATCTTCCCAACCCAGGGATCAAACCCAGGTCTCCCACATTGCAGGCGGATTCTTTACCAGCTGAGCCACAAGGTAAACTGAAGGGTAGATGAGTAATGAGAAAAGCATTTTCAATTTTTGGCTCAAGATGAATGAAAGCCACTTTCTGACTTTTTTTTATTATGATTAATTGGAGTTATGCAGCATCCAGGGCTTCCCAGGTGGCGCAGTTGGTAAAGGACCTGCCTGCCAGTGGAGGAGGATGCAAGAGATGTGGGTTCAATCACTAGGTCAGGAAGATCCATTGGAGTAGGAAATGGCAACCCCACTCTAGTATTCTTGCCTGGAGAATTTCATGGACAGAGGAGCCTGGCAGGCTACATTCTATAGGGTTGCAAAGAGTCAGACATGACTGAGCACACACTGCTACCGCCATGTAGCATCCAAACACCAACCTTCAAGGTTGTCTTAGCACCATCGTTGGAAAATTCTCATTGTGAGAAGCCAAGGAGGTGGTGGCCAACTTCCTCCAAGGAAGCCAAAGAGGTCAGGTGCGACCTCTCCCTGCACACAGAGGGCAGGCATGCTACTGGGGCTCGGTCAAATCAGAAACTATCTCCTGGGAGTTTGGATCCTGAACAAGGGAAACAATACTGTAGAGGCCGTGGCTAGAGGCCTGTACTATAAAGGTCCACACTATAGCTCATTCTACAGCAAGTTCTTTCCTTTTCTTACCTTTTTTTTTTTTTTTTTTTTTGCAGTGGTGGGTCTTCATTGCATCCTGTTGATCTTAGTTCCCTGACCAGGGATTGAACCTGGGCCCCCTGCATTGGGAATGCAGAGTCTTAGCCACTGGACCACCAGGGAGCCCCTCTAGCTTGTTCTTTCTAACATTATTCCAAAGTGTAGCTGTTTTATCGTTTACTCAGTCCCCTCAGTCTCCTGCTGAAGACCTTTATTTCCAGATTTTTTACCATTAGAAGCTGTCCTGCAGAGAGCAGCTTTATTTATTTTATTTTCTGTGTCCTGGTACTTTTATTTCTTTACAATAGGTGTGAGAGAGAGGGATTTCTGATTTGAAAAATATGTGTATTTTTTATTTCAGTAGCTGTTGTCAGATAGCTTTCCAAAAGAGTCTGTAGCTGTTCATGTTGCCAGAGCACCGTGTCCTTTTCACCGCAACCCACTAGCAGAAATCTGCTAATCGGGTAAGTGATAGCTTATTATTACTTAATTTGCATTTACTTTTTGACATTAACACGCCGTTTGTATTTTCTCTTCTCTGAATTCTCTATTCATATATTTTTCCCACTTTCAATTGCATTTTGTTACCAGTTTGCAAAAACACTTTCTTCATTATGATCTGTCACAGGTATGGAAATATTTTCCCTGATGTTTTGATATATATTAAGGCAGTCATTATTTTCCATGTTTTGTAGATGAGAAAATAAATGCTCAGAAAAGAAACTGACTTGCTTAAGTTTACTCAGCTAGTATAATGATTAGATCTGGACTTAGAACCAGGATGTGATTACAAACCAAGTGCCCTCACTATACTTCAAGGAATATCCTGGAGGGTTCCTCTGGTTACTATCCTGTAGAATAAGTTACCCCCAAATTTAGAGGTATGGAACAGTCACTGGTTATGCTTAGAGATTCTGTCAGGAATTTGCACGGGACATGATGGGGAAGGTTTGTTTCTACTCCACGTGCTGTCAGAGTGGTTCAAAGGCAGGGCTGAGATCATCAAAGGCTTGTTTACATACACTGGGAGCCTGAGTTGGGAACACTAAAACAACTGAGAACTGGAACAGTTAGGCTTCCTTGAACACTTTTTTTTTTGGCCACGCTGCTTCCAGGATTTCAATTCCATGACCAGAAATTGAACCTGGGCTTCTTGCAGTGTAAGCATGGAATTCTAATCACTGGACTGCCAGGGAAGTCCCTCAAAATTAACTAATTTTTTAAAATTTATTTTTTATTTTATTGGCCACACGACACGTGGGATCTTAGTTCCCCAACAGATTGAACCTGAACCCCCTTCATTGGAAGCACAGAGTCTTAACCACTGGACCACCAGGGAAGTCTTGAACACCTTAATCTATATATAGTCTCTCCACATGATGTTTCCAGCATGGCAAATTTAGGATAGCTGGACTTGCTCTGTGTAGGCTTGGCTCCCAAGGCCCAGAGAGAGCCCAGGGGAAGCTGTGTCACCTATTGTGACTCTACCAGGAAGTCACATGGTTTTACTTTTGCCACATTCTATTGGTTGAGGCATTTACAAAGGTCTGTCCAGGCTCACAGGGCAGGAACACAAATCCTCTCTCTTGATGGAAGATTATTCATGCCACATTGAGCATGGGAAAAGGGATATATTTGACTATAGTTGTCTTTAGAAAAATATGATCTATCACAAGAGTGTTTTGAGGAATTTCCCACATCCTTGGGAAACTGGGAACAAAAAGGGTTAGCAGGAATAAGACATACCTTCATAAATAGAGGAACAACAGCTACAGTCATTGAACCATCATCAACAAACATATGGATATGTTGTGTTTATAGATCATCATCAGAGACTTTCGAAAATGTTCTTAGCTTACTGAACCAGAAGATATTTTCAAGGAACCAGAAACATTTGAGCATCAGCTTTTAAGGACTTTGTGGGCTCTCAAGCCTGCTCTGAAAAGGAGATGGATCAGACTGGATCTGCTCCACACTTAGAGGGAAACAGTGTTCTTTGGCTTAGTTCTTTATCTTCAGCTGTCTGAGCTGCTATAACAAAAATACCATAGACTAGGTGGCTTATAAACAACAAACATTTATTTCTTATAGTTCTGGAAGGTGGGAGTCCATGATCAAGATGCTGGCAGATTTGATGTCTGGTGAGAGCCTGCTTCCTGGTTCATAGATGGCATTCTTCTTCTTGTGTCCTCACATGGTGGAAGGGGCAAGGGATCTCTCTGGGGGTCTCTTAATAAGGACCCTAATCCGATTAGTGAGGGCTCCACCCTCATGACCTAAACACTGACTAAAGGTCCCACCTCCAAGTGCCATCACACTGGGGACTCAGTTTCAACATATGAATTTTGGGGACACACTTTCAGTCTGTGGCAGCCCTTTGGGTCAAAGCCTTGTAGTTACTGTTTCCTGATGCTGCCCAGTGCTTCTGGAAAGGCCAGAGTGGCTATTGTTAGGGGTGAGTGGTTTATGACTTTGTGCAAGAGCCAGTCGAGGTGATCACAGTACCTTTGAGCCAGGTTATTTTAAGTTACAATAGACAGTTTGTGAATTTCATCAACCAACTGGAGGCTCTTCCTAGCTAAAACCACGATTTCAGCAAAAAAGAAAAGAAGAGGTAAGTTAAAAGTGAACACCTGTTCTTCTAAAATTGCTCTACTGCAGGTACTGGCCCTAGAGAGTTGGCAGATGGTTTTGTGTTTCTAAGCCTGACCTTAGCAGCCCTTCATCAATCTTGAGCTGATTGATTCTCAAGAAAGAGGAGACTCTGGTTTCCCAGGGTACCCAAGACACCTTTGCTGCAGTTACTACCTGAAGACCAATTAATTAGTCCACACTGGTTCTCTCTAGTTTTCCTAACAAAACTAGGAAATCCTGACACAGCCTGGCTGGGGAGGCTTTTTAATTGCTCATTAATTATTGTCACTCTAGACATGGATATTCCTAAAAGAAAAAAGCATCATTTTGCCCTGGGGAAGACTGGTGATTTCCTAGACCTGCAGCTATTAATATCTTGCATTATGATCCCGGTTTCCAAGGGGCTCCCTTCTTTAAAAAACCTCCACCCATAGAAATGAAACTACAAACTGCTGCTCCCATCGAATTTTTTTTTTAATATTTATTATTTATGGCTGCACTGGGTCTTCGTTGCTGTGTGCAGGCTTTCTCTAATTGTGGCAAGTGGGGGCCATTCTCTAGTTGCAGGGCATGGGCTTCTCATTGCAGTGGCTTCTCTCGTGGCAGAGCATGGGCTCTAGGGCACTTGGGCTTCAGTAGTCATGGTGCACAAGCTTAGTTGCTCTGTGGTGGCATGTGGAATCTTCCTGGACCAAGCATCGAACCCGTGTCCCCTGCATCAGTGGGTGAATTCTTAACCATAGGTCCATCCCATTGCTGACCCGGGGAGTTTGTCAAACATGAGAGAATTTGTCCCTTGACTATCAGGCACTTTTTATTTTTTAAATTTAAGAGTATTTACTTGAGTTATTTTAAAGTCAATGCGATTGTATTTTTTTTCTTTTATGAGGGTATAGTCAGGTCACCCAGACCACTTATGATGGCTTGTCTCTTGCTCTCTGTACATCCCCTGCTCGACCAGTGCCCGCTTCACCTGCACCTGCTCCCATGATTGACCTTCCTACATGCTTGACCCCGATCCCAGCTAGTGATTGTTCTAACCTTTAGATCAGAACTTTTCCACCTGCTAAGTTCTCAAGAGGGCCATGAGGGCTGTGCCCTTTTGCTAGTTTCCCCAGTATCCAATGAACCAACCTGCCCTCAATTCCCTGGCCCTCTCCCCAGGAGCCAAGACTGCTGCCATCTTGTCCAACACCAGTCGCACAGAGTGGGGTTTCACTCCAGGACCTTAATTCAGACATGTAAGATCCCCCCATCCACCAAACCATTGATGTCTCTGCTGCTGACTCCAGGCTTTCTTGAAGCTGGGCCAGTACAGGGCTTGCAAGCCTGCAGGGTGCAGCCCAACAATGATGCAGAATTAATTCATAATCAACTCTCAGTTATCATGTAGATGGACATCTGGAGGTCTCACTCTTCTCACCCTCTCAGCTAGTTTCCCCTCTTCTGTCTCTCAATTGGAACTATTTCTCTCCTGGTCTCTTAGTCTTTGTTCATCCTTCCATAACTTAGCTACATAAGGAAACCAAAACCTAAGCCCATGAATGCCTAACTGGGGAGGGTAAAGGTGGGCTGTGGGAATGTGTTTAATGTGAGAAGAAGTAATGTTAAGACTCGTGTTAAAGGATTAGGTACTCTATGACTGTTCTCCTTTCAGAGAATAACCATAAGTTGACTTTTGCTACTAAGAACTTCCTCCTCATGATAGATGTTATTTCTTCGTAGCATTAAAAGATACACTGGGGCATATCTTTAAAATTTAAGTTTATCTGAGCAAAGTGAAAGAAAGTGAAAGTATCAGTAACTCAGTTGTGTCCGACTCTTTCTGACTCCATGGACTATAGCCCATCAGGCTCCTCTGTCCATGGCATTCCCCAGGCAAGAATACTAGAGTGGGTAGCCATTCCCTTCCCCAAGGAATTTTCTTGACCCAGGGCTCAAACCAGGGTCTCCTGCATTGCAGGCAGATTCTTTACTATCTGAACCACCAGGGAAGTCCCATTTGAGCAAAAATCTCTTTCAATCTGACAGTGCCAAACCAGAAGTGGTTAGGAGCATTTCCCTGACAGGGGCTGGGGGCAAGGCTTTATTATCAAGAAGACTCTGAAGCAGAGCAAGGAAATTATTTTATTGGCTACAGCTCAGGCATTGTATGGGAAAGTCTAGTTGGCTGTTTGGGATTGGTTGTCCTTAGGTTTTGATTTCCTACCCTGGCAGCATCCATAGACTTAGCTTTTGGTTTGCTTATGTAGCTAAGACATGAAAACCACCTGAGTCTAATGGCCTCCTTCTTTAATTAATTTAACAGTAATATACACATTAATTTTTTTATTGTTATAGACAATTTCAAGCATGCACAAAAGCGAAGACAATAGTTACTACCTTGGCCTTCTTCCCTGCTGCTCCCCACCCTTTGCACCCACTATGCAGCATCAACATTTATCATGACCAATTCTGTTTCATAAATGTTCCTCAAACCCAGGAGTTCTGTGCTCCGTATTTGGGGTCACCTGAAACCGTGTTTCCTCAGCTGAACATGCGTAGGAGGCAACCCTGGATGTGGCAGACTCCTGCCAGTCTGCGCCTTCCACTCTGTCCTGTGGACTGAGGCTTGAGAACATCTCAAGTGTCACATTCTATTATACATGATGGGGAAATTCGAGGCGTCCTGGTGGTGGGCTGGACAAAAGGACAGCTGTGCTGGGCTGCCCACAAATTAGGGCATCTTTGGAGGCTGTTCGCCAATTCCCAATTAATTTTTAGGAGAGCTTTAATTATGCCATCAACAGTCCTCACTTAAACAATCACAAGGCACTCAGGCTGGGGGAGAAATGAGTAACTGACTAGATTTGCATAACCATTTACCCTAATTAGAATGTCAAAAGTTGGTGGCAAAGAGGCCAAGTTGTGCTGTGACTTAGTATCATTTTAATTTAGTCCAATTTCCTATGATTACAACTGTCTTCCTCTTTGCATCTCAGGTCCTCTTTCCTTCTAAACGATTTTTGGCAAAAACAGAATGGAAAACAGAACAACTAATAATAACTTGCTTGAGGGCTGAACTCCTGAAAAACTCTAAATGGTTTCTTTCCTTAATCCAAACCATAATTTTAGTTTTCATCTAAACTTATAATTGCATAAACATTTAGATTTAGGTAATTTAGGCAGACACATAGCTTTGAATCCAGAAGCCTCCTCTTTGTGTGTGTGTGTGTAAGGTGGTAGAATCATCTTCAGGTTGTCCCATGAGAAAAAATATTATGTTTGAATAGTTACTTTTATTCCAATGTTTTAACACAAGGGTTGGTATATAATAATAATGATTGCAAGATGTGCTTATTAATAGGCAATATTATTTTAAATACTGTATAAAGCTTCTATGATACACCTTATGAGCTATAAAATTTGAAAACTACAAAGTCAGCAGAGACTACAGAATGCCAGGTCTCAGGCATAGAACCACCCTGACCCATTAGAGACTGCTTAGGCACGCATCAGTGGTTTCTAGGTCCGGCTGTTTTTCCGCCCTCATTCTCTTTTAGCAGCAGGAGGCCACCTATTTAATTAGTTGGGGGGTGGGAGCGTCTGTAATCTCTTGGGGGCAGCTTTAGCCCCAGAGTTGGATAAGAGGGTGAATCCATCCCAGGGCGTGGCTGGCCTCTCCCCTGCAACATATGGGGAGCCCACCATGCCTTCAGCCCAAGTTCCAGCAGCAAGTAGGAGTGGGGGGGCCTTCCCTGCTGGGAACACACCCTGCAAAGCCAAGGCAGGTGGCGTCACTAGTAGAGTTCAAGCAATTCTTAGACCAAACAGCATCTGGCAAACTGTGCCAATTGGAAATCAATGTCCCTCCCTGGGTGGGTTTAATTTTATGGCTGTTTGCACAAACTTACAGCTCCTAATAGGTAGGGCAGAGCTCAGAGCATCCTCCCAGGGTTGTTCCGATGGAGTCTGATGTCTTCACTGCCCATCGATAAGCTAAATTAAAGTCTGTTTACTAGAGGCTAGTTTGGAGCCTGGCTGTCAGGCCACTATTTATTCCAAGGCCTGGAGGTTCCTGTGACAGGAAGGGGGACGGACCCCTTTCAGGACTCAAGAGTGGGCTCTTGTCTAACCCTCTGAAATGAATTGTCAGAGGAGATACATGTGCTGACAAAGCAAGAGACTTTATTGGAAAGGGCACTGGGCAGAGAGCAGCAGGTTAAGGGAATACAGGAGAACTAATTCACTATGTGGCTCACAGTCTCAGGTTTTATGGGAATTCGATTAGCTTACAGGTTGTCTTTGGCCAATCATCTTTCTTGGCCCATAGTCTGACTCGTGGTCCTTCCATAGTCATGACTTGGTGAGAGATGCACATGCATCTCTCAGCCAAGATGGATTCCAGTGAGAAAGACTCTGGGAGGTTGGTCGTCTCCTCTGTCTTTTCGTCCCTCCTAAGTTCTCCTGGTTAGTTTGCTAAGCAGCACCACGTTCCTTATTGGGACCTCCTGTTAGGACACAACTCAGGCAAGTGGGCTGGGCCAAGGTGCTTGGTTTCGCTGCAATTTGAGAAAGCCCATGTGCTCAATGAAGACCCAGCACAGCCAAAAATAAATAAATATTTATTAAAGAAACAGATAGTATGTTAAAAGTATTTAGTATAGTGTCTGGCACATGGATGTAATTTTACTCCATCTTGGGTATTAAAAATGACAATAAGGATAATAATGATGATTCTGGCCAGATATGAACAGCATGCATGTGTGCATGCTAAGTTCACTTCAGTAGTGTCTGACTCTTTATGACCCTGTGGGCTGTAGCTCACCAAGCTCCTCTGTCCGTGGGATTCTCCAGACAAGAATACTAGAGTGGGTTGCCATGTCCTCCTCGAGATCTTCCCAACCCAGGGATCAAACCCGAGTCTCCGGTGTTGCACACAGATTCTTTACTACTAGTGCCACCTGGGAAGCCCATAAACAAGATAGACATGTTAAAATAGTCAGGAACAGAAGACTTGAGTGAGCAGTGCTGGTTTTAAAATCTTGAATTTTAACATTTTACCATTGAACTCCACCGTCTTAAAGTTATATGTAAATTCTTTAACCTGCTCATTTCTCTCTTGTTCTGACTCATTAGTCCTTATTTTTTCAAAAAGAGAGATAAAGATCCAAGCACAATGCTGTATTTTGGTTCACCTTGAAATGTATGGGTTGTTGCTTTAGAAACATTTTATGCCAATCCTCACTCCTGCTAGAACCAGCACTCCAGGGAACCCAGCAACAGCCATGGCGATGACTTCTGTTGTGTTTCTCATGTGGATCATCCTCAGGAGAGATTTGGATAATCAAGATCAGATGCTGACTCATGTGGGAGAAAAACGTTTGTGTAGCTGAGGATGCAGTTACTTTCTTCAGGGCTGGACGCTCTGATGGTGTAAGAGCCTGCCTGGCCATATGAACCCTAAGCTCTGCTCTCCCACATCAGAGCCGGTTTTATTACAATAGACAAAAAGGGCACGGGGCGAGAAGCCCTGCTTCTGAGTGAGGCTGGGTGAAGAGAACAGGGGAGGAAGGGCCAGTTCTCCCTGATGAATAGAGAGCAGTGGTTGGCAGAGAACCGTGTAACGGCCAAAATCAAAATTTCCATGAGACGCCTGATTCCTTTTTTCCTTTATCTACAGTTTCCTCTGGATCTGCATTATTGGGGGCAGGATGAAAGGGTTGCTTTTTGTCTAACAGACACAAACTGTACTGGCTTCTAGGTCACAACCAGTCTCCAAGGGACCATGTCACGGTTTCCTAACCATAGCTAGACATGCCCGACGAGTTGGTCAGTTCAATTCTCTCTCCCGGGTATTTGAAAACTTGACTGTAATAGACAAGTGAGTTGGAGCAGAGTCATCTCATGATAATACTCCAGGGCCAAAAGCAACGGCAGCTAAGGTCCCAGGTCACTTTCATTTGCATCCTGCCAGAGAAAGTGTTGTCTAAGCTTTCTTTGATTTAAGCAGGCTTTTTGGTTTGTTTTGGCTGTGCCTCATGGGCATGTGGAATCTTAGGTCCCCGACCAGGGATCAAACCTGAGCCGGCAGTGGAAGCTCAGAATCTTAACCACTGGATGGCCAGAGAAGTCCTGCTTCGTTTGATTTAGTGAACTGCTCCTCATATCAGCTCATACATCCTTTTTGCTTAAAGACTGGTTCCATTTTTTTTTTTTTTTCTGCTGCAAGAACCTTAAGTGGTCTTTCCTACTGAAAACTTGGAAAAAAAAAAAAAAAGCAGAGAGGGATGAGTTTTGTACAGTAAGGCTGTGATGTTTGCAAATGGTTTAATCCAAAATCTTTGGGTTCTTCAACCTTGAGAATATCATCATAACATAAAATATCCCCCATGAAAGGCATTTTCAGCCACAAGAGCTATAAGGTTGCATAGAGATGCCAGGTGGTCAGCCAGCTGGACCTATTCCTTGGCTAAGTGATTTACATCTACGTCTAGTAACTTGGGATTTAAATTTGTGCCTACACAAAATGACTAAGTGCACTTTCTTAAGAATAGGTGACACTGGAGTGTTAATTTTTAAAGTGCTAAAATGTCTCTGAAAAAAGGTCCCTGGCTCATCTAAGCTGCACAAACTTGTACATTTGTGCTAAGTACATTAAAAAAAAATGAACTATAACATTACCTTCAGTGATTAATTGAAATAACCTCAGCTGTGTGAATCATCCAGTGAAGCAAGCCATGAGTTTCTTACAGTTATTGCTAGAAATGGCTTCTGTCATGGGTTGCATGCCTCTGATCCACATTTGGACACTAATTCAGACTAGGAGGGGCTTTCCAGGGGTTGGTAAAGAATAGGCCTGCCAATGCAGGAGACACAAGGGACATGCGTTCAATCCCTGTGTCAGGAAGATCCCCTGGAGTAGAAAATAGCAACCCACTCCAGTATTCTTGTGTGGAAAATCCCATGGACAGAGGAGCTTAGCAAGCTATAGTCCATGGAGTGGCAAAGAGTTGGACACAACTGAGCATACACACACACACACACACACACACACACACACATTCAGACTAGGAAGGCTCTGGTCTCATCTTCTGAAAAAGGCTTCCTCTGAGGATCCACATGTTAGTTTGGGTCCATTTATCAGTGACAACTTTGAAGCTGGCCAAAATCCCTGAGCATGAGATCAGAACCCCTCTTCTAGCCTCCTCAAATAGGGAGGTTTCCATAGGATGTCACCAAGGGGTGGGTAATTTTGTAACAGAGCTAAAGATATGAGACCTTGTTAGGACCAGTTCAATTTCTCTTCTTCTCTGGCCGTATAGTGCATGACCAGCCTCCTCCCAAAGAGCTTCCCTTGGCACAACCCATCCTCACTTCTGCAGGAGCCTCTCAGATCATCAGTGGTCTTACTTTAGCTTATTAGACATCACATAATTTACCAAAACCTCCACCAACTTTTTGGAGTTTTCATGTTTCAATGTCATAAGTTAGCACTCACAGCCTTCTCTCATGGAGCTTCCTGGTTGAGGACTCCAATGCCTTGCACTTGTCTAAGTCTCCCACTCTTCCTCTCCTCCCCACACAGTAGATAAAGGGCCTGGGATCAGACCATGGGGAAGCAGCTAGGCCTGTCTCTAGGCAGGTCTTGGATAAAACCAGAAAAGGATGGAATTAGCTTATGGGAACTCAGCAGCAGACATGGTAGTTTGACTGAAATGGGTCACCTCCTTGACTCCAGAGCAGTGATGCTACCCACCAGCATCTGAAGACACACACTGCTACTGTTATGAATTATGTCCCCACTTCTTTCTCTTTTTTCTTTTTATAAAAAGATAGCAACAAAACCAGTTTTAAATATTCATGAGTGTAGAGATTTTTTAAGTGTGGTCAGTTCTTTCTACGGCCTACAGCAGTACCTTGCACATAGTAAGTACAATAAATACATGTTGAATAAATGAATGAAAATTAGTTTGAAATGATGGAATAAGTTGGTATATGGTTGTCAGATGAATAGAAAAAAGTATGTATCATTATGGCTACCAATGTTGGACTCCACTTAAAGCCTAGGGATCTAGGGTACAGATGTCTGGTCAGCGAGGCATGATATCATTTTGCTCCCCACTTGGGATGTCAGAAGCAGGCAGGGAAGCAGGACTCGAACATGATGGTGAGGAGAGACAGGAACATACCGTCAAAATTCAAGGACCCAGGGGTCTGAACATTTAGAATAACTTGTGCAGCCAAGGTGCTGAAATTGCAGAAGGAAACAAAAAATTGACACCAACTGGAATCAACAGAAATTCGCTTCCCCCTGGGGCAGAGAGCCAGCATCAGCGGCTGGTCTGGGCCAGAAGGGCTTCTGAGCTTTAACTCTGTGCTGACTCAGGTACTGCCTGAAACCTGGGTTGCAGTGAGAGCCACCCTTTGGGGCAGTAAGCCACCTGCTCACTGTGAAACAGCAGATACCACGATTTCAGAGCAGAAACAAAAGCAGCAGGCCTGTGGTCCCTGCCTTTGGACGGCACAGTTTCCCCCAAAAGAGTCCTATTAGCAGGAGGAAAAAGGGCTGTGATGCTAGGGGGAAAGTGTCTATTCTCCCTTTGTGTGTGGGGTCCTTCCATACACCTTTTCCTCCTCTCTCTTTCTCCTTGTTTCCTTCAACCAGTATTTATTGAGCATCTATAATATTCTAGACACAATTCATTAAATACTGAGATACAACAAGGAACAGAAGAGAGGAAGCCCCTGAATTCCAGGAATTTCCAAACAAACAACTAAGGACATACAACATGGATAGAAGAGGAGCTGGATGATCCAATGGAGCCAGCCAGGGAAGGTCTGGGGCAGTGGCATTTGTGAATACGGGAGCAACCAGTGAAGAAGCCCCAAGGTGTGGGTGAGTGGGCAGTGGAGGAGGAGCAGCCTTTTGAGGGGCAGCAGTAAAAAGTGATGCCAGATAGGTGTGGCCACCAGCTGAAATCCTTATCTCCAGAGCACAGTGGAATCTCCCTTCTCTGAGCTCCTAATGGTACTAATTGTGTACTACCCCATGCCTAAAAGGATGAGCCCAATTTTTCCGCTCACATGTTCCTATCAGTAAAAATAAAACCATTGGTGTGGTCTTTCCTGGGCTTCCCAAGTGACTCAGTGGTAAAGAATCCGTCTGCCAATGCAGGAGACAAAGGTTCAATTTCTGGGTTGGGAAGAGCCCCTGGAAATGGCAACCCACTCCAGTATTCTTGCCTGGAAAATTCCATGGACAGAGGAGCCTGGTGGGCTACAGTCCACGGGGTTGCAGAGTCAGACATGACTGAGTGACTGAGCATGCACATACACACGGGCTTCCCTGGTGGCTCAGTGGTAAAGAATCTGCCTGACAGTGCAGGAGAGAAGGGTTTGATCCCTGATCTGGAAAGATCCTGCCTGCCTCTGAGCAACTAAGCCTGTGTCCCACATCTACTGAGCCTGTGCTCTAGAGCCCATGCTCGGCAACGTGAGAAGCCTGTGCACGGCAACTAGAGAGTGACCCCTGCCTGCCACAACTAGAGAAGAGCCTGAGCAGCAGTGAAGACCCAGCACAGCTAAAAATAAATAAAGTAATTAATTAAAAAATTGGTACATACTCATGTATAAATATGTGTATTTATATTTTGTACTCTATAAAACATACCTGGAGATAGAAATGAAAAGAATGACATAAAATGAGGATCAACAAAATTTCTAATCATTTCCTCTAACTCTAATGGACTATCCTGTGCCCTTCTTGGGGAGCAGGACTCTGGCTGCTGGAGTAAGACCAGGTGGGAGCACTGGTGCAGAAGTCAGCTTCTCTGTGGCCACCGCCTTTGTGAGTTCACGTGAAGCATCTGATTGTAGGCCTGAGGCTGTTCTTGGTCAGCGGGGCTGGCGGTCAGGAGGGAGCACCGGATACACAATGAGGAAGAGCAAAGACAAGAGCGAGGTGCTGGAATCTACCGGCACCTTTGTGTCTCTCTCTCACAGCCTTTGACCTACAGTGATCTTCAGAGCATGGTGGCTTCACTTCTGCCTCCCAAAGCTCATACAGATTCACTTTTGCCTAACTCAAACCCAGAATCACGCAGGGAAAGGCATTATGAGAAACATAGCTTCCTGCCCAAGTTTAACACAGAACAGTCCAGCACATCCCTGAAACTGATTCTCTGGGTTCTGCATCTGCATTCATGAAAAGAAGCATCATGATTTTTGATTTGTCTTCTCAAATACCTCAGTGCAAGGAAGGGAAGGACCTGGGGAAGTGAATGCAAATATTTTGTGTTTGTCATATCAGTCGTATCTGACTCTTTGTGACCACATGGACTGTAGCCTGCCAGGTTCCTCCGTCCATGGAATTTCCTGGGCAAGAATACTGCGTTGCCATTTCCTTCTCCAGGGCATCTTCCCAACCCAGTAATGGAATCTGAATCTCCTGCATCTCCTACATTGGCAGGTGGTGGATTCTTTATCACTGTGCCACTACCTGGGAAGGCTGAATGCAAATATTTCAGTCACTGGAAAGGTGAAGCATCTCCTGAAAGTTAACATTTTAAAATAAGTGTCTGTCAGTGAGAGACTGAGCCTCAAACTACAATGAAACCACAAAACCTGCTACCTAGTAAGGCCTGGGGAGCATTTTTTTGGCTTCTGTCTGTGATATTCAAACTTAGCTGGCTCCAATGTGAAAGGCAGAAGGAACTCCTTTGAATGTACCTTCTTCTCCTTGTCCCTGATCACTCTGTGGGTCAAGCACTGAAGATGAGGGAAATAAAAGAGAAGGAGAGGTAGCTGGTCTGCATCCTGGATAACTGCAAGAAGTGATTTTATTTATCTAAACAAGCATCTATATCACATTAAATGGTATGCCAGGCATAGGTCTAAGTGCATTACAAAGGGTAACTAACTCAACTGTCATATCAATTCTGTAAGATCTTTCTATTATTAACCTTCCTTACAGACAAGGTTGTTGTTGAAGACTGGTGGGCTACAATCCATGGGGCCACAAAAGAGTCAGACACAATTTAGTGACTAAACAACAGCAACAACACAGATAAGGTAAGAGGCTTAGAGAGGTTAGGTAAATTGTTCAAGATCACACAGCTGGAATTCATGTCATGCTTAATTGTAGCTTTATGTGTAAAGGGTTAAAAAATTATTCACTGAAATCAAAAGCTGTAGAAAGTGATTAGTTCATTTTTGTTATCACTTGTAAAAACTATCCAGAATATGTAGTATTAGCTGTCACTTAAAGAGTGACCTTTTTAAAAAAAAAATATTTACTTACTGGAGCATAATTGCTTTACAGTGTTGTGTTAGTTTCTGCTGTACACAATGTGAATCAGCTATGTGTATACATATATCCTCTCCCTCTTGAGTCTCCCTCCCACCCTGCCTCCCAAAAGAGTGACTTTCTTAGGGACCAGGCAGAGTTCTTTATTTCATAAAACTTCATTTAATACTCACTGCTGCCCTGTGAGGTACGTATTATGATTCTGCTTTGTACTTGGAGAAATCAGAGAAGTGATTTGTGTGAGAGCACATAGTTGAAAGGAGATCCAGGATTCTAAATTGACTTCAAAGAAGCTAAGAGGAGGCTAAGATCCATCATCCAGAGTCCAAACCCTGTAAGTCATTCAGCTCCTGGCGACTAGAAACTAAGTCAGGATCCCAAGCCAGAATTCTCAAACAGTGTGTAAAGTAACTGGGGATTGGAGAATCAGCTGGTGATTTAGTGAACCTGTATTTTCTGAAGGTAAATGATCATTTTTGGAGTCTAGGACAGAGCATCCCATTTTTTTTTTTCCAATCTCTCTTTTGGCCCCATGATTTGTCTCTGCCCCTTCTTAGTTTCTGCCCTCCATGAGAAACCTGGGTTTTCTCATCCCGGGATCTTTGAGAGACAAAGGACAGAGATGCAAATCGTTGCCTCTCCTTTCCTTTCTCTAAACATATAAATCCTTTTGCAGGCTTCCCCCCGCCTTGGTAATCACATAACACTTTATAAAATAACAAGAATTTTGAAGACCTTGCACTTCTGATCTTTTTTTGAAGTATAAGTGGACCTCAACTTCACCATCCGTTAAGCCTTTGCTGGCTCATCTCCGAAGTTTTTCAGGGCCTCAAAGTCCCCCAGTTGCCACTCTCTCCAGAAGGAAGCCCTATTCCTCATTTTCCTTATTTTGTTTGCAAATTCAGAATGAAAAAGTGTTCTTCTCTCTTTCTTTTAATTGCATGTCTCTTTGGAGAGTGTTTATTTAAAAAATTAAACATAATTTTGGGTAATAAAAGAATGTTTATCCTTTAACCTATTCTATTTTATACAATAATTTCTAGTCATTGATCTTTTACTTTTAAAACACGGTTTCTCCTAGCTTTCTACTCCTACTGGTATAAGCTCTTCCTGTCATCCTCTCTGTCTCATCTCCATCTGCCAGTTTTGATTTCTGGCCAACTCTAGACATATAGTAACTGCCAATTCACCTGGTAAGATCATGCCCTCAGTATAGAAACACAATAGATATTAGTCTGACAGGCATGTTCTTTTGGCTTAAATGGCTAAGGATGTGTTTTTTGATAAGAAAGAATCAATTCTGGATTTAAAATGTGGATCTAGTGTGTGATCTTTACAAAGTAAGGAAATGTAAATTATTTGTCAGAGTTATTTTCACTAGGAATGCACTCATTCTGATTAGCATCTATCTAACTATCATTTAAGTAACTTTTTTTCAGCCATTCAGCCTAGGTTGCTTATTACTTGCTATTTTCTAGGCACTGTGCTAGATACCAGTGTTATGAAATAAATGACACCATCCTTTAAGCACAAAATTTCTAATTCTATTCCTGAAACTTTTACTAGTGACTGCTGACTTTGGGAAAGCATTAGTGGATTTCAACTGCCCCAATATAAGCTGAGGGGCTTGTACTAAGTGATTTTAGTTTTAAAACCTCTGAAATCAGAGGCTACAGGAGATGTGACTTCTTGTTTTAATTCAGTCGTTAAGTTGCTCAGCATCTTTGCACCTATTGTTTAGTCTCTGGATTTCAGTCCTCTATAAAATAAATGGAAGGTATTAGAGGAGGTTTGAAAACGTGTATTCCAAGGAACTTTGTTAAGGGAACTCTGTAGAAAAAAGGGTTCTGTGTTCAAGAAGGTTTAGGAAACTCTGGAGTCAGAAAGTTTCTTTGCTCCAGCGCTGCTCAGAAATTTTAGTATAGCAATTTTGCTTTATGACTCTCTAAGTAGGTTATAGCAAATGTGTTTCCCAAATTTACTGACAGCAGAATTCTTTTTCCCCAGAAGCATCTTTGTAGTACTAATACATTGCCCTTCAAAATACATTTGAGAAATAAATGACTGTATACTTTCTACTGCCCTTTGTTGCAGCAATGCTATTATTGGATCAATTTCACGTCACATATCTGTTAGTTTATATTCCAGCATAGATGTGCTGTGTGCATGCTGCCAGACTTCCTTTTTCTCTTCAAGCTGTGTTTACAATTCTCTTGGTGCACAGGCAATTATATCACCAACCCTGAATACATGGCCTGCAAAACCATACATCTCATTAACATTTTGGTCAGTAGTGTCCAAAACAGTGTTTTTTAAGGGAAAAGTTCCTAAGAGTAGCATAGAGGAGGCTCCTTGGGGGAAGGATGAGATAAATGAACATGAGAAATAATAGCATTAGTTGGGCTGATTTCCATGAAAACTCGAAGAATTGTATTCGACATTTTGATGACTAAACACAGTCTTTCCTGTCATACGAGTGCTATTCCTGACCAAGACTGTTAAGAATCAGAGTAATAGAGCTGAGTGGCTCCATGCAAAAGTCTGTGTTCAACATCTGTCATGTTGCAGATCATTAATGTTCAATTGAATTCTATTGTCTTCATGTTACTCAGCTTCATTTCATTGTCATTGCTTCAGCTGGGGATTAATCAACTATTTATGGGAAGACAGGACTTAGAGTCAGGGCAGTCACAATGGGGTTTTAGCCTCAAACAGTGGTAAGAGAAGACACAGTTAAAAGACTCCTGCTTTGTGGGAACTTGTTAATAATTTGATTAAACAAAAATAAATGAGAATAATACCAACATAATCCATATCTCAAAAGGAGAAAGAACATACTTGGTCTTCCTAAAGAATTCAGAAATTATTCTGGCTTGAATCTATTTGGAACTGGTTTATTTGCCACTTGACTCTTCCATAAGAGCTAGAAAGAAGCTGAGATAAGAGAATCAAGTAAGCAGTTTCTCTACAAATCAGCTCCTCATTAGCAAGAGTGGAAACCATGTTTCATTATTGTTTCTGAGGACAGTTGATACAACTGAAACAGGGAAGTAGTATGAGATACTTACAACTTTATGAGGTGGGGGAAAAAGTCTTCCATTAGGAATTATTTTTTAAAACCTCACAAATCAGATTCCCTGGTGTTCCAGTGGTTAAGACTCTGCGCTTCCACTGCAGGGGGCATGGGTTTGATCCCTGGTTGGGGAACTAAGATCCCACATGCCACAGGGTATGGGCAAAAGAAAAAAAAAACACTTCACAAACGACTTAGATGTTTCCATTTTGCATATATATGTGCATCATGATTAGTTTTATTAGATTTAAAAGTCAAATGAAATAATTATCATCTCAATATACATCCCCAAAATATTTATAAACCTGTGTTGGGGGAATGTGCTATAAATTCTGAATTTGCCTAAGTATCCAAACTCATGCAATCCAATTATATAGTAAAATAATATACATTTTTACATATATGTTAATCTGTTTTTTAAACCATTTTTGATTTAAGTATAGTTAATTTATAATGTGTTAATTTTAGGTGTGCTGCAAAGTAATTCAGTTCATATATATTTGTATATATACATTCTTTTTCAGATTCTTTTCCACTTAGATTATTATAAGTTCCCTGTGCTATACAGTAGGTCCTTGTTATTTGTCTGTTTTATATATAGTAGTGTGTATATGTTAATTCCGAACTCCTAATTTATCACCCTCCACATCCCCTTTGGTAACCACAAGTTTGTTTTCTGTGTCTGTGAGCACACCAATATCTTTTGATATGCTATACTAAATTATTCTTCAGAAAACAGCCAAATTATCTGCACAGTAAAATTCCATGTCTGAAATAATGTTATGACCTGCTGGTTTGTCCCAACTTAGTTAATAACTAAAATAAAATGAGAATATACTCAGTCAGCATTGTGAGAAATTGCCACACATCTTGACAAAGCAAAAATTTCTATCACTGAACATCTATATATCTTACAATTCCAAGACCAACATATTCACACAAGACCAACATAATCACAAAAGTGATTTCTAATCATTTAAAAACCATGGTTCAATTTTTGATCTGTAAGCTGCACACTGATATGGGAAAAGATGAACCAAATTCTCCCCCACCCCCACCCTGTTATTCTTTTGGGGACAGACCGGCCACTCCAGATGGTGTGTTAGTTAATGCTGGACATAGCTTTGGAGAAACTTCCAATAGACGAAGCCGGTGATGTCAGGATTTTGCTGTGCGTCGTCCCCCTTCCCCCCTGCGGTTCCCAGGGTAGGAAGGTGCTGAGATGGAAGCCGAGGGACGCCCGCCCACCTGCCACCACCTGTTCCCTCCTTCAGCCTTCTGCTATAAATTCTCCTCCTTCAAAGATTGATCCAGCACTCTCCCACAGCTACTGCAGAAGAAGCGCTCCTTTCCTATCTGAGCTTCGGAAAAGATTTTGTCTTCCAGAAGTCTCCGGTTTTCCCAGAGAACTGAAAAGACCTTTCTCGAACCAGCCACACCGATTCTGCTGCAGGAAAGTTCCCTTCTCTTTTGCAACTTAACACTGGGAAAATGACTTTCTCTTTTACCTCTCAATTTCCTCTAAATTTTGGCAAGTGAAGAGACATCTATCTGGTTATCCAATAGGACACAAGGCGGAACCACGCACTCCCCACTGCAAACTTCCATTCCACGTAGTTGCTTTGTGTATAACTTATTTGCTAGGAAGAGCCAAATTGCAGAGCGGGTTCATACAGCAGCCACACACAACTCGTGAAAGGACCCGAGAGTTCGGCGCCTCCCTTCTGACGGCGGGGAATGAAGTCCTGCAAGCCCTGCAACACGGCTGCGGGAGCGCGTGCCGCGCCCCCTTGCGCGGGTGGTGCCGAGTGCGCGGGCACGTGCGCCGGGGCCGGGCGGCTGGAGAGCGCGGCGCGCAGGCGCCTAGCGGCAAACGCGCGCGAGCGCCGCCGCATGCAGGGGCTCAATACGGCCTTCGACCGCTTGCGCAGGGTGGTACCCCAGTGGGGCCAGGATAAAAAGTTGTCCAAGTACGAGACCCTGCAGATGGCGCTAAGCTACATCATGGCTCTGACCCGCATCCTGGCCGAGGCTGAACGATTCGGCTCGGAGCGGGACTGGGTCAATCTCCACTGTGAGCACTTCGGCCGAGACCACTACCTTCCGTTTGCGGGCGCGAAGCTGCCGTCAGAGACCGAGCCCTACGGCCAAAGGCTCTTCGGCTTCCAGCCCGAGCCCTTCCAGATGGCCAGTTAGGTCGCGCGGCCCTGTCGGAATGAGACGCCCGATGATCCGCGCTGTGGAGCCGTAGCCTTCCCCACTCGGTGGCATAGGATGGACACATTCTTAGAATAAAATTAGGAAATTTCCAGGTTACTTTTAGCATTTCTAGTCCTAGGGACGCAATGCTTTTATTGCTTTACTTTTCCCCTCCTTATTATGTTGTAGATTTCATTAATGCATCTTGGAATAGTTTTGATTGATTCCCCCTTTCTGGGCGACTTTGAGGGAAAACAATGTAAGAAAAAATAGAATTGGGTTATACTTTAGGTTTAGTCCTCACTTCCTTAACCTTAGTAAGTCTGTCCTGTTAGGATGAAGTTACAGTATCTCTTACCTGTGTATGCTTAATACAGAGCTGCCTTCCTGTCTTGTAAATGCGTTTGTGCTTAGTGTACTGTGTGTGCATGCATGAAGTAGACTTTCTTTTTTTCTTTGGTAGAATACATGGGTGTGAGTGCTCTGTATTTTTTAAAATTGTGTATACATTATTGTAATATACATTTTGTAAAATAGAATTAAAAACCTGGGTTTGCTTTTCATGCGAGGTGCCCTGCTAGTTTTCTGATGGCACTAAAGGCCTGTTTCTTTGGGGGGTGGTGACATTGAGTGCTTACCTGAGTAAAGATGTATTTAAATCTAACCCCAGCAATTGGCAAAGTGCTGTTTTGTAATCATCAAAAAAAGACAAGCTGATGAGCGTGCAAGTAATTAATTTGAAAGTTTTCTCTATTAACTTGGAAATATATTTTTCATGGTTTTTAAAACGATTGGATTAATTGAAATAATATTCAACTTTTAAACAGCTAGATACACAGTTCCTTAATCTTTTATTTTCCTTATTAAGCCAGTTGCTAACTACTAATTCCTTACAAGTACTCAAATATATATATTTGCTCATATATGTATTGAATATATGTATATTTGGCTTTTGGAAATGATTTGCTTTTAATCAGTACCAGTTGGGCAATAAGGGCTTCACTACCACCAAGGCTAATCAAAAAAGCAATAATATAATACACATGGTATTGGTTTGAATTACTTTTATAAGTTTGCTTAAGCATTGGATGAATAAGCCAAGCCCTTAATGTAATGACTTGGTCAACAGATCGCATGTTTTTCGGTGAATATCTTGCTAATAATTGGAAAAAGCAAGACTCTTAAGCTATCTGTGCCTTTGGAACTTGTCGCAAGTTAACAAAACAATGACATTTCCCAAACCCTTTTTATAATATTATGGGTTCCAACACCTAATATCAGGCATAGCCACCATTTGCAAATTTTCTAGAGTCTTCATTAAAATTTTGTTAGTTATCCCTGATTATCAGATTCCTTTTGGTTTATAATGACTGGCAGTATCTTCCCCAGGCCGTCATCTAAAATTGAAAAAATCACAAGTGTATTGCTAGAAATTCTAACAGTCTAATGCTGCATTTCCCTTTCCTTCTTATCTAATTTTTTTTTGGCTGTGTGCCTCCATGTGGGACTTTAATCCCCTGAACAGGGATGGGCCCTGTGCCCCCTGCAGTGGAAGCTGAGAGTCTAAGCCACTGGACACCAGAGAAGTTTTTCCCCTACCTTCTGATACCTGTAAATAAGAAACTAAGGTGTGCTCAGGATTTTGCTTCCTCAGTGCAAATTAGAGAATAAAATGTTTAACCTCTTGACTTCAACAGCTCTTAGAAGACACGGTAGTCCCAGAAGACAACAGATCTAGAAGGGATGATGTTCAGACCTCTTTCTGGTCATACTCCACTCTGCAGTGAGTACTTGGGCTCTGGCAAGGTTCAGGGCATCTCCCATCCTATTTGAGCACAGTATTCTACTTGTTTAGACTTAAATTGCTTCATTAGGAGCCCCAGGGAGTTTGTAGAATGAATAAAATCAGTGCTAAAATAAAATAGGTTAATCAGAGAAAGTCTCACAGATGTATTAAGATTGTTAGTCCTTTTGTTAAGTAGGGTGCACGTTCCTCTCTCTGGACTATAAATACCTTGCAAAAGAGAACTGTTCTTTTCATTTTATCTCTGTGGCTTCTAGCACAGAGATAAACATGCAATAAGTATTTTTTTTTTTGGTTGTTAACAGGAAATGAAATGAAATCAAATGATTTAATTAAAATGTGATTCTAATCCTATGCCTCTTTTCCCCATCCCCATTCCCCGAAAAGAGTAGGAATCTGTTAACTATTATGCTTTAGTGGCTCATTTCTGTTGGAAATCTCTGGAAGCAACTTAGATCTTACCAAATTCCTAAGATTTCCTAGTACTCGATGTACTTTTTTTTTTTCCTGAAAAGACAGTTGAAGGAAAAGTAAATGGGTCTCAGTGACCAAATGCAATCTTTGGTAAAACTCTTCAAACTGTATGTTGAGTAAGCTGTTGTGGCTTATGGATTAGGAGCTTGGATAAAACAAATGTAAAATATTTTTGAACTTAAAGTTCATATATTATTATACATAATAGAATTTAAATTACCAAGCAACCTAAAAGTTGCTTTTGTTGTTTAGTCGCTAAGTTGTGTCTGACTCTTTTGTGATCTCATGGACTGTAGCCCACCAGGCTCCTCTGTCCATGGAATTTCCCAGGCAAGAATTCTGGAGTGGGTTGCCATTTCCTCTTCCAGAGGATCTTCTCAATCCAGGGACTGAATCTGTGTCTCCTGAACTGACAGGCCGGAGAAGGCAATGGCACCCCACTCCAGTACTCTTGCCTGGAAAATCCCATGGATGGAGGAGCCTGGTGGGCTGCCATGGGGTTCCACAGAGTCAGACACAATTGAAGCGACTTAGCAGCAGCAGCAGCAGAACTGACAGGCGGATTCTTTACCACTGAGCCACCAGGGATGTCCTAGTTGCTGCAATATACTATACTGTCTCACCTTTGAAAATCTATGTTCTTTGTAGTTTGATAACAGAACATATTGAAATTTAAAAATATTCTTTAATCCATGACCCCTTTCCTCAATAAATCACCATACATTATCAAGCATCTATTTATACCCTGGCTTACCGAGCATTATCTTTGTCCTTGAGTAGGCAGTCAAGAACATACATGTACTAATCAGTAAGTGGCCCTAAACAGGGTTTACCTGAATGCTTCAATGATATGAAGTATCAATGATATGTGCCATAAGAGCTCCTAAGAGAGACATTAAATAATAAAAGATGACCCACTCCCAGGCATCGTTTGAGTTCCGTTAGTTATTTTATGTGGGCTTTCCCTAGGTGCTAGCTACAAGCTGAGGCCAGACACCAGGGTCAGAAGTCTTGAAGAACCATATACAAATGAACAGGGCTATCAAGATGGGGAGGGCCATCCAAGCTAGTGGTTCTCATCCCAGCCTGCTTATTAGAATCACGTGGGGAATCTTGAAAAATATACCAATTCTCCGGCCCCCAGTTCAAGAATTGATTTAACTGTTCTGAGGTGAGGCCTAGATATTTTTTTTCAGTATTCTCCCAGTGAGTCTAACTGGCTAATGGGGTTGAGAATTGCTTAATTAAACAATATGTACTATGACACCATTAAACTCATTACTCAAAACTGATTATATTGATGTAGCATTCTTTGTATTTATAGATCTTAAGAAGGATTAGGCTTTCTTAACATCCAGCTACAGCCAATTTCCTAATGAGGTGACCTTTATATTAATGAAGGTCTAAAATTTCCGCTGGATATGAGCCAGATGGGATGTATTTGGGTTGTGGCTGCAGGATTCAACAGTTAAAGCTCAGTTCACTTAATTTTGGTCTTATAGTAAAAGCAAAGTGTTATTTTGGACTCATTTTGGCTCTGCTCTCTGGTTAGGTTTCACTAAAGATATCCCTTTTTGCTACCTGTGGGTAAAAGAAATTTCAAAGCACATAATTACGTGACCAACCTTTTCACATGTATACCCATTCCCTTCTCTGGTCATGAATATACTAGATGGTGCAGGCTTAATGAGTGTTTTATTGAACGAACACAGGACTTTTGGATTGCTATTTCAAACTGGCAGTGAGTCCCCCAAAATACCCAAGCTGAAAGAAAACTACTGAGAGGAAGAACTTACCCATCTCACATATGAAGACTGGAACCAAAGCACAACCCAAAACAAACCCAGTAACTAACTGAGAATAAATAAAATTTTATTTAATGAATAAAGAAACAGTCCATCACATTCTCTAAATTGGTTTTTAAAACATCCAGTTTGAATTAAATACTGGTACCATCCAGGTTGAATGAAATACTGGTTTTTAATTTTTCTTTGTTTTCTAATTGCAAAGTTTCCAAGCAAAACACAATCCCCAGCAAATCTTCAAGAAAGCACAACTAGAAAACAGCAACGGGTGGCATGGAGACGATGTGGTCTACCGAGATAGAGTACCATATACTTTCTGGACAAAGACAGTAAATGCTCACAAACATTTTGGCTTAAGTGAACACTGGTTTTCAGTTCCAAAGAATACCCAACATGCATGATGCAGAGGAAAGGAATAAAAGCCAAGATCCATTCATTGCTTTCTAGTAATAGAGGCAAAATATACAGTTTATATAGTTCACACGTTTCAAAATGTTTACTGTAATAGTTTTTCCATTAGGATTTCAATAACCAAAAAAGTACTTTAGAAATTAAGTTGACTCAAGCTTCCTGAGATGGAAGCATAGCATGTTTGTGAGCCTTCTGGGGCCTGGTGTATTTTTAGGTTAAAAGAAGTCATCATACAGGAAGAGAAAGGAAAAGATAAGATGTGTGTCACTTGACCATGATTGAATTGTTAGCTGTGGGTGTGTTATGTGTGTGTGTGTGTGTGAGTGTTTGTGCGCGCACACACTCACATAGAGTACATCCTTTGTCAGTCCTCATGGTTACAATGAATCATGAGGGTTGTTTGGGGCTTGATGGAGCTAATAATTTGAAAACAGAGACCAAAGGTTATGCTTGTTTTTGAGGGTCCTTATCTATCTGTTATCCTCAGGTTGATTCATTTAACATAAGGCCAATGAGTGCCAGTATGGAACGTTTCTTCATTAGAGCCTAGAACAGTATAACAGAGTTTTCCTAAACTACTTGAGCCAGAAAGGAATACAGGAACTCTCTTGCTATTTCTCCGTGCACTGCGGAGCCATTATTTCCACTAGCTTCAGTCATAGATGCAGGAGTCAGAGTTCTTTAGGCTGTGTTGAAATTAATTTCCCTTGAATCTGCCTATAGAAAGCAGCTAGGATATTTCTTGAATTTATTTGATTTTTCTCCAGATTTTTTTTCAACTGCATAGAATCTTGGAAGAGGAAACTCCCCCATAGTGTATGTAGTACCCTTCTAAGGAAACGACATGGTGGGACAGGGAAGAAATGTGAACTTTTAAAACAAATCAACTACTTACTTTGGAGAAAAATATTCTTACCATTTTATTTGGAATGAAGAAACCCCTGCTATCACTTTTTAAAAGGGTCTGTGCAGTAAACTCTTCATAAGTATTTATTTATTTATCCTACCCTTCATCCTGGGAAAGCCTCAAATGTTTTATTTTACAAATAAAGAAACAAAATCCAGAGTTATAGAAAAGTTAGAAAACATGTCTGAAATTCATCTGAATGCTTAAAAATTCCTTGGAATTCCCCTGAGAATTCCTAGAAATAAGGAGCTCTCTGGATGCTATTAAATATTTTACAGATTTTTATCTTGACAAGAAGGTAATGAGAGAAGAGAGTAGGTCATGAAAAATGCTAAAGCTTGGAAAAAATAAGTGAAATTTAATCAGAAAGGATACAGTGTCTCTAAAAACAATACTAAGTAAAAGTTAATTTACCAGTGTGCATTAAAAAAAAATACAGTTGCACTCAAATTATTTCATTGGAATTATTTCAGGACTTTAACTCTCCTTAAAATACACAGTAAAATCGTTTATACTGTGTGCACATACATTTAGTAATCTTTTGGTAGTGACTGCTATGGGCAGTACTAGAACATATTTCACTGGATTCTTGCACCACTAATTGTGGAGAAATTACAAGAATCAGCCTCCAGTTTGCAGGTAAGTCAATGAATCTGTGTAGAAATATCAAGTTCTTTGGAATTTTGGAACATCAAACAATTCTTTCTTACCATACTATGTGAAAATCATTCATGTTTCTTAGTGGGTACTAAAGTACTTCTTATTGTAAGAAAACTATACTTATAACTCCATTAATTTCCAGTTGAAACTGGTCAACCCCCCCCCCCCCCCGCCATCTTTCACATCTTTAAGTCTCATTTTAATGTGTCTCTATTTTCAGTTAGGAGGTAGAATGAATTTTTATCTTAGAAAGTAAAAAACATTCTATGAGAGATTTATTGGGTTTGCTGGATGTTTTAGGAAGATTAAAACCCAGTTACCTTTCTGTTCCTCTAGGGATATCTGACCAGGTTATAGCATATGTGGTAATTTTTTCAATTTGAATAATTTATGACTTCCCTGGTGGCTCAGACAGTAAAGTGTCTGCCTGCAATGCGGGAGACCGGTGTTCAGTTCCTGGGTTGAGAAGATCCCCTGGAGAAGGAAATGGCAATCCACTCCAGCACTCTTGCCTGGAAAATCCCGTGGACAGAGGATCCTGATAGGCTACAGTCCATGGGGTCGCGAAGAATTTGAATAATTTATACAATTGAATAACTTTTAAAAATCACTTTTAAGTATTGAATATTTGTATATTAAAAAATCAGCTTAATCGTTAAAAAACAATTGATAAACCTGGAAACTAGCACTGTTTTCTGCATTTTAAAGAAAAATGTTTATGTATTTCAACCTTCAAATATTTATTGTCAAATAATGTTGAAATATTTTAATTTTTATTATTAGGGGAACATTTTCTACTCACTTGTATGTTAAATCTTCTAGCAAATTAGCGAATATGCCTCTACAGTACAGCCATTTTCTTTATGCTTACTCTCAGCATTTATGGCACAATTCTCAGAGGATTGAAAAGTGAGTTCTTTCTCTATTTCTTGCAATTTCAAGGCTATTGCGTTTGAAGTGGCCATTATTTACATATTAACAAAAAAAACAGCATGTTTATGGTTCTACAACACCAAGTATGCTAACTAATATAATTAGACAGAAAAAAGAGGCAAACATATTTTTAACAAATATGCATTTTTTTTGCATCGCACAGATTTTTAAAAAACATGGTAGTAGCAACTTTTTTTTTTAGCATACTGATGACCACTGCATTGTCAAAGTTTAGAAGATGCTAGGCATTCTTCCAGCAATGCTTCAGTAATTAACTTTCTGAAATATTGATCCACTTAAAACAAGGCAAGGCAATTAGTGGTGAAAAGGACTTCGACAAGCTCTATTGCAATCTAAGTAACTTCATCTTCCTGGTGAGGCACAGTGATTTTCAACTCGACCATCATTGGAAATGCTTTGAGTCCAGGTTACCTGGGAAGAGACCTTGAATAAAGGTCATTATGAGTAAATTTGCCTTTGAGTTTACAACCAAATTATACATAGCCCACATACTCACAGACTCAGGCCAGGATCTCAGTTTCAAAGGTTTTTTGGGAGTTTTGTGGGCAGGAAGAGGACAGGAGGAGTCTGATCAACCAGAATAATTTGGGTGTCAGATTCAGTTTTTAAGACCTCCCCTCCCAACCTGATTTTTTCCCTTTTGCCTGCATTCCTATTAATATCAGAAGTTGATGGGAGTAAGAAAGCAACTGCTTTTAAAGGTGCAACACCGCCATGAATTTAAAAGGCCCTCAGGCATTCAAGATTTGTTCAGTTTGGACTGGTTTCTTTTGAACACCAAGCCAAGATACAATGGGGCAGCAATTAGGTCATTGCGGAGCACGAAGCATGCTGGGAAAGGGGAAAGGAGGGGTGGGTTACAGCCTAGGGTATTATAGAACAGGGGACACAGGGCATCTTGGAGAAAAACACAGAATGGGGTATAGATGTAGAAAGGACCATAGACAGTGTAGCTTGGACGTATCATGAACACAAAAATGGAGGAGAGGGTAGTCTTGTTAGTTGCTTGGCAGTTCAGGTTTAATGGTGTGTTTTCTTTCTCCATTATCCTTCTCATCCCCATTTCCATGACTCAGCAAGTTATGAAAAGTCCTTCACTTGTTTGGTTAGAAGGGAGCTTATGGGATCTGCATAGCTTTTTGAAGAAAGGGCCAGAAGAATTGTCCCAACTTTCCCTCTTTCCCTGGTCCATTTTTGCAGATTTAGGGCTTCATGAATGCTACATGTCCAGTGAGTGTAGTGCAAGACAGTAGGGTCTAATGAGGCCAAAGTGCATGTTTATTTCTGCTTTCCAGGCAGGCATTGCACGTGCAAAAGGGAGGAAGTGCATTCTTCACTGACACCAACACCATAGCCTATGCTATTTGCATCCCTTCCCACCTTCTAGGGTAAGTTCTGTGATCAAACCATGTTAATAAAATGACTCTTCTCAATCTCACTTGCTCACTGGAATCACCTGGGAAGCTTTAAACATACTGATTCCTATGCCAGAACCCCAGAACTTATGACTTACTGATTGGGGATGTGGCTTGGATATTGGGATTTATTTTTTCAAGTATTTATTTATTTGACTGCACTGGGTGTTAGTTGAGGCTTGTGGGATCTAGTTCCCTGACCAGGGATCAAACCCCTGCTGCTTGCATTGGGAGCTCAGAGTCTTAGCCACTGGATCTCCAGGGAAGGACATTTTGGGATTTTTTAAAAGCTCCCCAGGAGATTCTAATATGCAAAGTTAAGAACCACTGCTGTAGACTGACTTCATTTTATATAGAAACATACTGACTTGCATAGAATTTTAAAGTTCAGTTTAGATCAATAAATATTTATTAAGTGCCTACTCTGTATAAGGCAACATTTTGCCATGGCAAACTTTTGACACAGTCCATACCAACAAGTAGCTAAAATCTAGTGCAGGCAAGACTGGGTTAGTGCAAGGGGAGAGACAGGCAGGTATATAGAAGCTGTGTTTTATACAAAGTTCTATACAAACTAATCTTTTTCCAGACTCAAGAAATTTGCTATAAGATTTCAAATAAAGTCAACTGTATTTTACTGGGGTGGTTGGGGGGACACTAGGAAAATATTTCATAGAGGCAGTAAAGTAGCCTTTGAGATGGCCTTTAAGCAATAGGTAAGATTTTCATAGGGATTGGGGAGAAAGCGTTCCAGGTGGAGGCAGAAAAGAGCCATATGGGTGGAAAGCAGGGGCCTGTGTTAATTTTACTGGTGCACTGGGTGTGTTTTCTGAGTAATGGATGAAAAGCTTTGGGATCATATTGGAGCAAGGCTTGAATAGCATGGGCAGAACAGCTGGCCTGGGTTGGCTCCAGGGAATCTCTTGGGGTCCAAAAATTAGAGGAATGATATGAATGAAGCAGTGCATGCTAAGTTGTGTCCAACTCATTTGTGACCCCATGGGATGCGGCCTACCAGACTCCTTTGTCCATGGGATTTCCCAGGCAAGAATACTGGCAGGGGTTGCCATTCCCTTCTCCAGGGGATCTTCCTGACTCGGGGATCGAACCTGTGTCTCCTGCATTGGCTGTTAGATTCTTTACCACTGAGCCACCTGGGAAGCCCAAATAAAACAGTACTTTAGGAAGAATGGTCTGATGCTGAGATCAGGGCTAGACTTGAGTGGGGATAAAAAGCAGGACTAGAGGCAGGAAGACCAGTTAGAAGTCTCTTATTATGGTTAAAGTCAGAAGTATTGAGGGAAATTAAGAAAGTAATGAAAGTCTGAGCTGGGAACCACAAGGGGGATGAAAGGAAGGCCTGACTATAAAAGAAATAAGAGTTAGAGTTAATATGATTTGTCAATTGATTAGATAGAAGAAACAAAAAATGACTTAAATACTCCATTTGGAGTACTAGGACTGTGATGGTGCCACTAATAGAGATAATTAAACTAGGATGATGAGCGGCTTGTGAAAGGGAGACCGTGAATCTGATTTTGGATATGTTGAGTCCAAACTTACTCAGCAGAACTGAAATTTCTTATATAAGTATTCCTTATTGTAACTGAATTCCAGTAGAATTTGGATTTGTTCAACACAGTAGTTCTTAACAAAGGGCATCCTGCCTCCTAGATAACAAGGCAGTATCTGAGGACATTTTCGGTGGCCACAACTTGGGGAGTGGCTCTGCTCTACTTCTGACATCCAGTGGGTAGAGGCCACGGATGCTGCTACACATCCTACAGTGAGCAGAGGATTCCCCGGCAACAACTAATTATCTGGCCCCAAGTGTCAACAGTGTCGAGGTTGAGAAACTTTGCTGTAACATGATCCAAAAGTTAAAATTCGAGGAATTTTCAAGCTTGTTATAGTTTAGGCTCAACAGTGCCATCTAGTGGTGAAATAGAATGTTTATCCTAAAATCCTCAGAAAGCTAAGACATATACCCAGAAATGAAGAATATATCCTCTTATGGGAGAACTGTCTAGAGTTTACATTAATAGATGTGATGAGGAGGTTGGGTGTCCAATTGTGGAGAAGCAATCCTGAACTTATAAAGTTCTCTTTGGTCATAAAGAGATTTGATAATAGAAGCCAATATGGAAACAATGTATTCTAAAATGCATTCTGTATGAAATGCATTCTATATCCTTACAGTTGCCTATACCTTTACTATTGTTCCCACATACATAAGAAAGGAAGAAAAATCTAATAATTCTGCTAAATAACTGGCTGAAATCTTTATTTCTTAAGGATTAACCTATGGTATTTATTTAGAAATAAAGATTGAAAATAATTAGATGATTTTTAGAGTCATGAAAAATGTAGGATGAAGAGCACTAGAAAATTCCCTTTGACAAAAGGATTTTTGCTCCAAAGAGCAGAACTTGACATGCCTTTTATCTTACCTTTCCCGCTAGATTCTAAGCTTTCTGCAGGCAGGTACTGTGTCTTATCATATTTGTGTATGGCCCACAATCTCTAGCATAGCATTTTATACAGAGTAGACACACAAAATATTTTTTGAGTGAATGAATTTATTTTTATACTGGAAATCTTTGCCTTAAAGTGAAGGAAATTTCAAGCCTTTCTAAGCAATTACTATTTGTTCACTTGAGTAAGATGCCAGCTGAGGGTGTCTGGCTCAGAGAACACCAAAGACTTGGGCACAGGGAGTTGGTAACAGATACTCCATTTCATTTCCCTAGTGAATTTGGAGCAGACTGTGCCATGACGACCATCCCTAGGGCAATGTTTTGACTGGTTCATGCATTGTAGATTTCTCTAATGTAAAATTCATTCATTCAATGAATATTTATCAAAGATCTATTTTGTGCTAAGCAATCTTCTAGGCACTGGGCTATCACAGTGAATGTAAGTCTAAAAATTCCTTAAGTGGAGAGGCCAATTCTGAATTGGTGAGTTAGAATAAAGAGGCACATTCCTTTTCCCTCCCACTTCTTCAGTTAGCATAGTATTTTCTGAACAGAAAATGCAATTTGACTAATGATTTCAAAGCAGTTCACAACTATTAAAGACCTCTCCTTCCACAACCACTGCTTTGCTCTGGGAAATGAAACAACAAAAACCATTCTCTCATCACCTCCTCTCCTTGTTTGCATTTTTTCCTTTCTCATTGCTTCATAGATGTGCAGACTTTGGGGGGCGACGGGAGAAACAGGAGAGTCATTATTCTGTGGGCAGATAATGATGATGCCTGCATAGTTTTGCAAGTGGCAACTGAAGCTAGTAGTTTTAAAAGTGACCCCGCAGAAGATTTCCTTCTGGTTGGTTTATTAACAACACTTTAGTTATAGAATCTATGTATATATTCAGAGAGAAAAACCACTCACCATCATATTCAAAAGAAAATGGTGCAGGCAGGCTGGTGGGTCCCTATTTTGGCTATAGAATAAGTGCACTGTGCAATATTGAGCATTCAGTGATTTTTTTTTTTTGGTATCTCAGGCACATTTTGGCACTTTATCATGTGGCTCAATATACCCAGGATAAGCACATCAAAAGTGCTTCTCTACGTATGTGAGTTGTATAGCACAGTCTCCTAGTGCTAAGTAGAAGCTGATTTAATGAATCCAAAACTTCTGCTATGAATGCAATCAGTGAAAGGTGATGGACACCACCTCCCCCTGACCCCCTTGCCTTTTCCCTTTGCATTGTTTGGTGAGTTAGGATACCTAAGGTCACTACTGTCTAACTCCTTTCAGCCCAAGCATCTGGCCCCTCATTGCTCTTAGGAGGGCCTGAACACCCCTAACACAGCAGAGGGCAGAGGAGCATGCTAACTTTTTCCCAAAGCAGTGGACAGCATCTGCGTTATATCTTTGGTTCATCCATATTATCTTCTCATTTTGTTGGAATCTTAAAAGGTACAGCCCTCCATCTCTCCCAGGAGAGATGCAGGAGTCCCCAGCTGACTTACTCAAAGCTCTCCTTGCCACAGGTCCAGCAGCATGGAAACTTACTCAAATCCAGTTGCTTGGAAACCACCTTATCTGGTTTGTCCTCCTTCCCCCTCCACAGTCTGCCCCCTTACACAGCAGGCACCCAGACATTCTTAAAGTTCATCACTCTCCACTACACTCCGAGAAGAGCAGGAATACACCATCGTGCTTTCCATGGAGGAGAAAGCAGAGAAAATGTCAAGTCCTTTACTGGTGAGTGATCCATAGCGACTGCCACTGGGCCGGACGGTCATGGGCGGTGGGATCTGGTGATGCCACTGAGCTGGAAAATGGACCAAATCATGTGTTACAATCAAAAGAATACAGTCTAGCAGGTACACAGCAGGGGTGCGCTCTGTCCTCATGCCAACACTTTGTGTGGGATCTTGGTAAATCATTGAAATATATGAATAGCGGGGTCTGAAATGCCTCATTTGTAAAAAAAGGAAAAAAAAAACAATAAAATCTCTCCTGTCCTGCTAGGAATAGGGAAATTGGGCTCGTGATCTTTTGATTCTGTAATACCAACCCCCATGATTCTAATCCAGCAAAATCTGGGACTATAAGAAGTAAGAGTGGGTGATGAGGGTGATACCTCAAAATTATCTCCTGACCTAACATCACTGACCTAGCATGGAGTCTAGAGGGGCTGGGGTCGGGTGTGGGTGTAGAGAGAGTTGTAGGCTCTCAAGAGAGGGCTCCTCAGAAGGAGGAGATGAGATACCTGTGGAAATGGAAGACAAAAGATGAATCCAGACCTCTGACGAGTACTTACTGCTAATCCTAATCACCCTTAGTTACCTACCTACTGCCCTAATCATGTTCTAGTTAGTTATAGCCAGAAGACTGAAGAGTAACATATGCAATCAACCAGGGTTGGGGGACAAAAGAGAACGTGTTAGAATTTCCATGTTCACTAAACACTGTCCAAGGGGGATCCTGGCTGCTTAGTCCTGGGCGTTGCCTCTGACCGAGAAATTACCAAGCAGCCCTCTCATCAGGTTTCCAAGAACCTGGCGGTGGCGAATAAGGAGCACCAGGTGGGAAACACTGATGCTCCGGGTCCTGGGGAATCATGGATGCGTGTAGCATTCCCAGTTATAAATGGGCTCTTTGTTGATTTCATTATTTCCAATTAGTTTTTCAGGGTCTAAATGCCTCTAAATGAACTGATTAAAATCAAATTTGGAAAGCTACAAAACAGGACAAAACATAATAGCGATTCCACAAGAGAGCAGGTAAGTGAAGCAACTGTGAACTACTCAAGTCTCCCTCGCCGCGGCCCTTCTGCCTCTTAGCTTTTCCTCAGTTCTCTCGGCATCTTAACCTGACAGGAGCTACTCTTAGAAGCCCTCCTTTGCGGGCGAGGAGGGATGCCTACTGTCCCGGTTCCTCGGGCAGGTAGGAAGTGGTTGTGGGGGGCGAAGTGGATTGATCTCAGCCTTAGGCCTCTATCCCTTCGCCCACTCCCAGAGCTGTGGAATCAGGACCAGAGTCTGGGAGACCTGAGCTGGGATAAACTGAAGTGGGGGCTCCGCCACGGAAGAGCAGGATCCGGACAAGTGTCATCGGTTTCAGGGCTTATTGGTAGGAGCTTCTTGGTTGGAGACTTGTTTCCTTCCGACATGGTGAAGTGGGTGAAATGGTTAAGGCATTAGCTTAGATTAAGAAACATATCAGTGGCTTCTCTTTCTCCGGACCCTTCCAGGGGAAAGTACATTAGAGTCAACTTCCTTCACAATTGAATTTCAAGTCGACAGATTAGAGAGAATAACCAGAAAGCTATGTATTTCCTCTAAATATTAGATTGAGGGAAAATGGCAGGCCAGGACTCCTATGTGCTGTCAAAAAAAGGGGAATGCATGTGGTGTGTACCTATAAGTAGCAGGGGCCTCAGGTTCTATGCATAGTTACTTTTTCTTCTTTGTTATTCTGGTTCATCATGTTAAATCAGTAAGGAATATTAACCCAACCAATTAGTTTTTTTAAAGAAAAAAAGGATTACTCTTTTGGATTAAGAAATATTTCTTAAAAATGCCAGTTAATGTCAAAATTATAGAGGAGAATAGTAGAGTACACAAATACATTAGTAAAGATTAATTTGTTAAATATTTAGAAATATGACTCGAAGGAATGATGTAAAAAATCTGAATTTATTTTCCAGCTGTGGTCACTTAACCTCTCTGAGTCTCTGTGTTTCTTTGGCATTTAAAGGAGGGTAACAACAATTACAGTAATCTCACGGGTTTGGGACTATCTAAGGGTGAAAGTCGGAGAAGGCAATGGCATCCCACTCCAGTACTCTTGCCTGGAAAATCCCATGGATGGAGGAACCTGGTAGGCTGCAGTCCATGGGGTCACTAAGAGTCGGACATGACTGAGCGACTTCCCTTTCACTTTTCACTTTCACGCATTGGAGAAGGAAATGGCAACCCACTCCAGTGTTCTTGCCTGGAGAGTCCCAGGGACGGGGGAGCCTGGTGGGCTGCCATCTCTGGGGTCACACAGAGTCGGACACGACTGAAGTGACTTAGCAAGGGTGAAAGTTTCCCTTGTGGCTCAGCTGGTAAGGAATCTACCTGCAATGTGGGAGACCTGGGTTCCATCCCTGGATTGGGAAGATACTCTGGAGAAGGGAAAGGCTACCCACTTCAGTATTCTGGCCTGGAGAATTCCATGGGCTGTATAGTCCATGGGGTTGCAAAGACGTGGACCTGTTGAGTGACTGTCACTTTCAGGACAGCTCTCTGTTATTAATCTGATTGTGAGATGAGAGTTAATAAATATTTGTGGAAGAATTAACAAATGAATAGGGTCTGGAAAATTCTGCCATGTGGAGATATGACTGGGGAATTACAGGCATGGGGAGGGGTTCCTGTGGGTGACCCATGGCAGCAAGGGGATGGCATGAAGATGCTGGGTGATCATAAGTACAAGCCCATGTATGCTCTGAAGTAGCTGTATTAGAAGTACAGAAAAAAACTTCATCTGGAAGAAGGTTAACATTATAGTGAAATGGAAAAGTGTACAAAAGCCCTGAGGTGAGTAGAATAAAATGACTTAAAAAATGCATATCTTAAGCACTAAAATAAAAACCAATTAATTCATTTATGAAAACATACTACACTGATCCTAAAAGAAAAAAAAAAAAAGATTTTTAAGCTGCCTATCACATAGGTCAACCGATGCCATTATACCTACCGTATATATCCAGCCTGGCAGTGCAGGACACGATGCCCGCTTCATTCTTGGCTGACAGTGTGTACCATCCAGCATCTGATTTCTTGGCTGGCTGAATGAGGAGGCAGACATACCCAGTTGTGTCCTGGTGCATGCTGGAGAAAAGAAAGAGTATATTGCATTGTACCTGGAGAGAGTTTAGGGTTCCCAGAAACTCATTTTTATATATAGTAATTAATCCTAAGATCCTAGTTTATCCCTCCCCTTACCCTTTTCCCTTCAGTAACCATAAGTTTTTCCTATGTCTGTGGATCTTTTTCTATTTTGTAAATAAGTTCACATATAATTTTGTTTAGATTGCACATGTAAATAATATCATATAACATTTCTTTGTTTGACTTACTTCATCTAGTATGGTAATCTCTAGGCCCATCCATGTTACTACAAATGGCATTATTTCATTCTTTTTATGTCTGAGTAATATTCCACTGTATGTATATGTACGTATGTATCTATATCTATATGTGGACACTTAGGTTGCTGCCACGTCTTGGATTTTGTAGGTAGTGCTGCAGTGTTTCAAATGAGTTTTCATCTTTTCTGGATATATGCCCAGGAGTGGGATTGCTGGATCATATGGTAACTCTGCTTTTGATGTTTAAAGGCACCTCCCTGCTGTTCTCCCTAGTGGTTTCTCCATGGTGGTTGCACCAATTTACATCGCCACCAACAGTGTAGGAGGGTTCCCTTTCCTCCACACCCTCTCTAGCATTTATAATTTGTAGACTCTTTTTGGCTGGGTACCTTGTGGCATGCAGAACTTCCCTGACCTGGAATCAAATGTGTGCCCCATGCAGTGGAAACACAAAGTCTTAACCACTAGATCACCAGAAAGTCCCTATTATTTGTGGACTTTTTGATGATGGCCATTCTGACTGGTGAGAGGTGATAGGTATAGATACCTCATTGTAGTTTTGATCTGCATTTCTTTCATACTTAGCAATGTTGAACATCTTTTCATGTGACTGATGGCTATTTGGATATATTTTTTGGAGAAATGTTCATGTAGGTCTTCTGCCTGGGTTTTGGTTCAGTTGTTTGTTTGTTTTGACATTGAGCTGTATGAGCTGCTTGCATATTTTGGAAATTAGGCCTTTATTGGTTATGTTGTTTGCAAATATTTTCTCTCATTCTGTGCATTGTCTTTTCGTTTTGTGATAGCTTTCTTTGCTGTGCAAAAGCTTATAAGTTTGATTAGGTCCAATTTGTTTATATTTGCTTTTATTTTGTTGCCTTGGGAGACTGACCTAAGAAAACATTGCTATGATTTATGTCAGAGAATGCTTAGCCTATGTTCTCTTATGGGAGTTTTATGGTGTCATGTTTTATATTTAAGTCTTTAATTCATTTTAAATTGATTTTTGTGTATGGTGTGAGGGAGTGTTCTAACTTCATTGGTTTACATGCAGCTGTCCAGCTTTCCCAACACTTGCTGAAGAGACTGTCTTTTCTCCACTGTATATTCTTGCCTCCTTCATCAAAGATTAATTTACTCTAGGTGTGTGGGTTTTTGGGTTCTCTATTCTGTTCCATTGATCCATGTCTATCTGTTTTTGTGCCAGAATCACTCAAGGATATCCAAAAGCATGGGATATCTTTCCATTTCTTTGAAGCATCTTCCTTTATCAATGTTCTGAGCATATAAGTCCTTGACTTCCTTGGTCAGGTTTATTCCTCAGTATTTTATTTTGATGTGATTTTAAAAGGGATTTTAAAAAACTTTCTGATATTTCTTTGTTAGTGTAAAGAAATGCAACATATTTCTGTGTGTTAGTTTTGTATCCTGCTGCTTTGCTGAATTCATTCATCAGTTCTTTTGCAGGGGGAGGATTTTTTTTTTTTTAAGGTTTATATTTTGTATTGGGGCTTCCCTGGTGGCTCAGTTGGCCCAGGCTTGATACCTGAGTTGGGAAGATCCCCTGCAGAAGAAAATGGCAACCCACTCCAGTATTCTTGCCTGGAAAATCCCATGGACAGAGGAGCCTGGCGGGCTACAGTCTGTGGGGTTGCAAGAGTCAGACACGACTGAGCAATTAAATCACCACCAGAGCCAGTTAACAGGCAACACTGTGATAGTTCCAGGTGAACAGCAAAGGGACTCAGCCCCTCCAAACTGGCCTCCTATCCAAGCTGCTCGTAATATTTAGCAGAGTTTCTTGTGCTATATAGTAGGACCTTGTTGGTTATACGTTTAAAATATATGATTCATTAGTTCTAATGGTTTTCTGTGTAGTCCTTAGGGTGGAGGGAGTGTTTCTTAATATAACCAACTGGGCATGGCAGCATTTAACTTAGTTCAGTTCAGGAGGAAATCTGTATGTCCTTTCCTCCTGTTTTCTCTACATCTGTAGTTCTCAACCTTGACTGTGTAGTGCCATCCTGCATAATTATAGCAGAATTTCAGGCTGGGTGTAACATGTTTTGATAATTTACACTGAAGGGTTAACTCAAGTATATTCTCTGTTCTTGCTTATGTTTTACCGGAGGAAAATTCTGACCTTTTTATACTTAGACTTTTTAGATGCCAAGATTCTGTAAAAGGCAATATCCTTTAGGACAAATTTAGTTTACTGTGAAGAAATAATTCTCAGTGATAATTTCTCAGTGGCAGTTCCTGTGCACAAGCTGCCCTTGTGGCATAAAAACAAAATGGCAAAGAATTAAGGATGGTTAGGGGAAATTGGGGAACCTATTGGATCAGATGGTGAAGAATCTGCCTGCAATGTGGGAGACCTGGGTTTGATCCCTGGGTTGGCAAGATCCCTGGAGAAGGGAAAGGCTACCCACTCCAGTATTCTGGCCTGGAGAATTCCATGGACAGAGGAACCATGGCAGGTTACAGTCCATGGGGTCGCAAAGTGTCAGACATGACTGAATGACTTTCACTTCACTTCACTTCACCTCAGGGGAAATTAAACAAGGCACCCATTTAGAGAAACTGGATCCTTAAATTTACTTAAAAAATAGGCATGTAGTGACAGATGGAAAAGGAGTATTGCCATAATGTTTTGTTTTGCCTTTTTTTTTTGCCTTATTCTATTTTCACTTTTTACAGTCAAAAGCTTTTGTCTGGGTACTAATATGACTCATGACATGACACATGACAAAAAGGCAAATGACACGTGACACACAAAAAGACACATGACCAAAACATGCAAGATCTTTATAAATCCCTCAAACCTTTTCAAGCTTAAAAATTAAGGTTTTAGAGACTTTCCTGGTGGTCCAGTGATTAAAACTCTACATGTTGACACACACAGGGGGTGTGGGTTTAATCCCTGGTCAAAGAATTAAGATCCTGCATGCCATGCGGTGCAAAAATAATAATAATAATAAAGTTTTAAAATGGTGGGACATTATACAATGGACTAACCCTCAGCAATAAAAAGGAATAAATTCTTGATAAGCACAGTTACATGGATAAAGCAAATGCATTATGCAAGTGGAAGGAGCCAGATTCAAAAGGCTGAAGATTTATTTGGGCGTCCTGAAGAGCTTTGCTGAACTTGACCAAGTGTGGAGGCTGTACCTGATCCTCTCTCTGGTGAAAGGGATGGTCTCGTTGTCTTTCTTCCAGTAGAACACAGGCGGAGGCATGCCTATCACCCGGCACTCCAGTCTCACGGGGTGGCCTTCTGGAACACCGCTGTTCTGCAGTTTCTCCAGGATTACAGGTGCCTTCTTTACTTCTTTGGCTGAATGAGAGAAGAGCCATGTTAGTTTGAATAGTAAGTGCCTTGGGCTCCATGCCTCAAATTCAGGACAGTTCTGGAATCTGAGTGAGCACCCACCCACCCACCTTATCTCTTCTTTAGAACACTTCTCAAGCTTCTTAGTGAAGATCACTGCCTTGATAAAAGCTCCAAAAATGATTTTAAAAAGAAATGAGAAAACGGCCTCTGCCTATCTTTAAAAAAATTTTTTTTTAATTTTATTTTTTCTGCCTATCTTTTGAGAGACAATGCTCAAGGATTTGGATGTAACACACGTGGGATGCAAATGGTAGGTGTGGAATTAAGGGAGTTTCTTTTATTGCTCAGCAGTAAATGCTGAGAAATGATATATTTTATGTACTAAATATAGTTTGTTTTCTTTTTTAGAGGAGGTTATTTTGTAGAAGGTATATTGATTTTCCCTCAATATTTTACCTTGAGAAATTTTATTGCTCCATAAAAATTGAAAGAAGTATACTATTTAAAAAAAAAAATTATGTTTCATAAGGAGGCATTTTTATTTTCCCCAGCAGAATCAGTTAAGACAAAGACACCTCCTATCTCAGGGTTCCAGAGGCCATACTTTAGCAAAACAGTGGGAAAAAAGTAAAAGCTGCAACCAGTGTATCCTCGCAGAATGAGCTTTTCCTACTCTGTTGGGAGAGGGGATTAAGAGTGGAAAAAAAGAAGATAATACAGAGGAAACAGCTACTAGCCTAGAGAGAAGGTTAACATTCTGATGCCGTCCTGATTTATTTCAGGGGCCATGCAAGGGAGGTAGCAGGAGAAAGTTCAATGGAAGAATTCATTCATTCTGAAAGCTAATTCTAGCTGGACTAACACCCCAAGGGGCTGACACCTCCCAGGGGATGATGACTGTAGGCATTAGTGTTTACAAGACATCATCTTGTAAAGTAAGGGTTCATTTGTTTAGTTATTGATTGAATGCCTTCCATGTTCCAGGCACTGAGTCAGACATCAGAGATGCACAGAAGAACAAGCTTCTATGGCCTCAGAGGCTCATAGTCTCTTCAGGGAGGCAAAGAGAAAATAGTTACACAGAAGCCATGAGTGCTGTACGAGTCTCTCCTTTACTGAGTGTTGTGGACATAGAGGAGGATGTGCCTGGTGGGTCCGCTGTGCCTTTGTGGTAGCATATGCAATAAGTCTTAGAGGATGAGTAGGAGGTTGCTAGGCAAAGAAGGGCATTCCGTGTAAAGGGACCATTAATGCAAAGGCATAGAAGCTTGGGGGTAGGGGGAGACCCTGGAGTGATGAACTGTAGGGCAAGTGACCTGAATTTCAGTTCAGTCAGTTCAGTCACTCAGTCGTGTCTGACTCTTTGCCACCCCATGAATTGCAGCACGCCAGGCCTCCCTGTCCATCACCAACTCCTGGAGTGATAGTCAATTAATTAGTAATTAATTGATTAATTATTACAATGACTATCATTTATTGCAAGTATGATATACACAAGGTACCGCATTTTGTTTTTGGCTTACTGATATGTTTTCGAGAGCAATGTAGGAAACATGGCCCTTACTACAGAGAAGGGGAAACTGAGATGAGGCTCGGTGGGGCAAAGGACAAAGGAATTACGTCAGAGGCTCTGCATATTTGGGCAGTAGCTTTGGAGGGAGTCATGTTGAGGGGTCCCAGCAGCAAGCCTTACCTACTACAGTGAGCTCCAAGCTAAAGGAATTCTGCCCAGTTTTGTTGGTAGCAATGCAGGTGTAGGTCCCCGCGTCGCGTTGAGTGAGCGGGTCAATGAGCAGAGAGTGGACTCCGGTCTCCCTGACCAGCATCTTGTGGGAGGTGTCGGGGAGGACAGGCTGGCCATTGAGCAGCCACGTCAGCTCCGGGGGCGGTAAGCCACTCACCTAATAAACAAGAGGACAGCTGAGGCAAATGACAGACTGATGACAGGCAGATTTATTTGGTGGCTGACTTCTTCATCCTGATTTGGCACCACATAGATAGCGAGGGCATGTCAGTGGTGAGAAACCTCTCCATAAGGGCATCAGGACAAGAGGGATCTGGATGGATGGACGTGTGAATTTAAACTGTGTAGTATTTGGACCCCAGTTCAGGTAATGATTATATACTGGATTAAAATGAATAAGAATTAAAAAGCTAAATAGATAAAATAGGCCTGTAGCGTCAGTTTCAGAGATAATATATTGCTTACATACCTAACGACCAAGAGGTAGCCAAGAAAGGGGCAGACATTAAACCAGTGTTCTCAAAGCGGGCTGTGTGTTATCATCACATGGGAATATTTGCAAATCCTGATGCCCATTTACTATATTAAATCAGAATCTGTGGGGAGTGGACCCAGGCTGGGTTTCTTTTAGGATTTAGGGTGGAAGAAATTAACAGTCCATCCCAAATATTATTTAGGTAACTAATTTGAGGGCAAGATCCACCTAGAGGAGTGGATTCTATAAATATTTAACCTTAAACCTTTATTAATTTGCATCTTAATCTCCACAGCATTCTGCAGCGTCAGGGCAGAAGGAGAACTTAAGTTTCTGTTCATACTGAGAACTATCCATATGCTGTTCAACTGAACCTAGTTTCCGGTGGAAAAGTTAGAATATATTATAGACTAGTTAAAGGTGATGGATGTTAGCTAGTATTAGAAACCAGCTTCTGTTTTCATAAACTGCTTTGGAGCCAGTGACTATAATTTTTTCAGAGGCTGTACCTCATAGCAGTTCATTTCAAGGATGTAAAAATCATCCTTATGTCTTTATGGTAATAAAGACTTTTCAGGTACCATACGGAAGATGTCTGAACTACATCACCTCTTTGGTTGTCTTTTACAAACATAGAGTTAACTTGATATGATACTTTCATCTGGTATTAAATGCTCCAAAAGAACCTTACGGGTGGAAAAAAGTGGTCTCTTTCTGTCTTTGTTCCTCAGTCACCTTTCACCAAAAAAAAAACCCCCCCAAACCAACTATAAAACAAATACAAACAAAAATAGGTGCATACAAACAAAAAATTACAAAATATGAACAGGTCTGGCGCCAAAGATGGTGCTAGAGGCTACCTTACAGTCCAGGCGGCAGAGGCGCCCCTCGTGAGCCACCATATCCCCAGGAGCCTGCAGGAAATGTGGTCGGAAAAAGCGTTCCTGTAGGGGCTCTTTGTCTCTTTCTTGCACTCGGGACCTTCCTCTAAAACAGCAAGCATGTTCAGGCATTAAACACTAGAAACCAATTCATAAACATATGACGTATAGGTATTTAGGCATGGCTATAGGGCTTGGAGAAAGATTTCTTTGGGGGGTGGGGGTAAGGGTTGCTGAATCATAAAGAAATAATAAGTAATAGCGTGGAGCTGATGTGAAAAGAGAAAGTATTAAGTATCTCACCACTGTAGGATTATCTTGTGAGATCTGTAATTAAATAAGCAGGCTTTAGCTTTTTTCTCTGTGAAGTCATTCTGGGTTTCTGGGTTAAGTGACTCAGCTCCCCTTGCCTTGGGTTTGGCCAGTTGTTCAAAAGTTTCAAAATAAACAAATAAATCAGTATTCAATCTGAACCTCAAATGAGAGCCAAAAGAGAAGTCCTGTTTTATTACTCAGAGCAAGGCAGCTGCAGTCCCTGTGTCTCTGAGTAATAAAATGTAACCCGGCTTATAAATTCTGCCAGACCATTAAAGATGATCATGAACCTGAATTGATTAAGACTGACCAACAGTAACAGCTGTTCTTGAAGAAGGGAAAAAAAAAAAAAAACTGAAGAAGAAGGTATAGTTGTAACGGTAGTGAAATACTGTATCTGAAACATAGGTCACTATTTTTGTTTCTTTGGTAAGTCTAATTTAATTCATCCATGTCAGCAACTATGAAATGCTTTGCTAAGACTTTGTGGCACCATACGACTCAAGAGAAAGTCAGGCTTTCTCTTCTTAACATTAATAAAGTCAGAGAGGAGGAAAGTTAGCTGCTATGTTGGAGACAATTGTTATGTTGGAGATAACGACAACAAAAATCTTTTATTAGTATACATATACTCATTAACAGTTTCTGTTTTTTAAGAAAAAGGTAACTTAGTTCAGTCTGATTTATATATTATATGCACAGGTGCTAGGGATAGTTACAAATTTTGAACATTAAAAATGTGCTGTGAACCAATACTTTTCCAATTTAATACACTTGTGAATCACCTGGGGATCTTAGTAAAATGTACATTCTGATCAGTACGTCTGGGTGGGGCTTGGAATTCTGCATTTGGCAACAAGCTCCCAAGTGATGCCAATATTTCAGGTGGAGGACTACACTTTAGGTGACAGTTTATAGGCCCAATACTTCAGTGCTCATTGCAGCAGGTACATGCTTGGGAGGGGCTGGGGAAGTGAGGTTCTCACTGTCTTTACCTGTGAGACTGACCAGCAGCTGTTAGTCGACTTCGGATGGGCAAACCTTGTACCATCAAGTGGCCAGAACAACTGATTCTCCCCTGAGAAACAGAAAATGAAGGAGATTAAAATAAAAAGAACTCCCTACTTTTTCAATATATATACGTTTTTCTGGACCAAAATGTTATCAGCTTTTGGCTATTACAAGTTTTTTGGAGGGGGGATAAAAACAATATAACTCTTTAAATTGCTGTTAACATTTCAGGGGAAAGGATTTTTAAGCATATTGTGATGCCTTTCATTTTTAAGATGAAAATGAACAGACACAAATGTAAAAAAATTGAGTTCTTATGCACTTAATATTATTTGCAGGCACATGCAGAGATCATGGCCAAGTGTTTTTATGCTTTCCTCAATAGAGATTATCTTCAAAACTAACATTTTAATAGGAGTTGGTGAGAGTAGAAATCATAGTTCTGTACCTCCTAGTCTCATAGTAGTTGGAAATATTTATTCTGCCATATTTTTGTCCAGTTTTATACTTATTTATTTATTTATTGGAGTATAATCACTTTACAATGTTCTGTTAGTTTCTGCTATACAACAATGTGAATCAGCTATGTATACATATTATGTACACATAATATGTATACATATTCTGCTAAGGGGGATTTTAAGTCCTGATCTCTTCAGAAAAGGAAAGTGAAATATTATGACTTTCCAACTTTTACCAAAAAAAGAAGAAAAAATTTTATGAGTGAGGGCTATTCACAAGTAATTTGCTTATTCTCTAAAGAACTAAACATAGCAAATCATTCTCTGATAGATTGATTTATTGACTCTTCCAGAGAGTCAATGAGTTGATAAACACAAGATGTACTCTAGAGGCCTGAGGCATATCGTTAGTGAATAGATGGTACTAATGTCCTCTTCAAAGGCTGAAGAGTGGAGTGACCCATCAATGGCTGACTAGTCGTGTAAATTGTGATCCTGTGCTCCAGTTACACACAGTCTCAGCGCTCCTCATTCATTTTCCTCAGCAGTCCTTAGGAACACTGAAATCCACTGCCCCTCCCTCAGATGCAGCACAGCGTGGAGCCCGCGCCTCCACCTGGGGGTTGGCGGCCATGATGGTGTAGTTGCCGTCGTCGTCACTGCGGGTGGAGCTAATGTGCAGAGAGCATGTCCCGTCTCCTGCTCGCTTCATTTTGAAGTGCTCATTTCTCTTTGAAATCTGCTTCCCATCTTTGAACCAGTAAACCTGAAATGAACAACAGACAAGGAGACTATGCACACTTCTGTACATCTTTAGAGGATCCTGATATAAGGAGTAGGATAAGGATAAGGCCTGGATGGATTGCCATCTCGACAACTAGTAACCCATCCTTGACAAAACAGAGAAAAATTATCAGATGTATTACAATGACAGTATAATATGTGCCTCCACGTGTACATATAGAATATTTAAGTAAAAAATTACAAATAATTTAGGATGGAGAGAAAGCTTTTGATTATTTTTATTGTACTTTATAATTAAAAAGCCACCCTAAGGGCCAGGCAGGTCTTCAGAGGCAAAATAATGAAAACTGGGATAGCTCAAAACGTTTCCTGCTAGAAGTCCCAGATCTCAGGGCCTAGAATAGCTGACCTTACTTGAAAGGATAGTGTGGTGTGTTATACCAAGTGGAATGAGGCCAGGATTCACTTGCTGAATTCCTCATCTGACTAAAATTTAAGTCTACATAGTTTTCATGTTAAGTTCTACATGTATCAAGGGGTATCTCTGAAAGACAGGTGAGTTAAAGTATGGTAGCAGTTGACCTTCTCTGCATTTCCTGGTTACCAAACCATACATGCTAATGCCATGTTAATGTTTGTGAAAGCAGAGTGAAGAGATTCCCTGCTGTAGACATTCCGGGTGTAAATCCTCTCTCAGCTGACTGCCAGAAAATCTGGTGACTCATAAGATTTTTCACCAGCCAGTGATAACGATATGACATTTTCTGCATTTACCAACCTAATAGTAATGATACAAATATAGCTCGCTTTGTTTAACAGGTTGGCTGTGGATATTCAGTAGATATTAAATAGAAAAAAAAAAAGTATCAGATTGGTGAATTTGATAGTTGAGAGGATCAATAACCCCAAAGAGAGGATTGTGACTAAGAAAATTTATTTTCAACATTTACAAAAATTTTAACATGCCCATAAGTAATCTGATTTGTTTTCTGCCTACTTAATGATTCTATTCCTGACTGTATCTTTTTAGTCAGATTATCTGGCCTTTGTTAATTTTCTGGTATTGGTTTGTATTCTCTGTATAGATGTTTCACTACAGTCGGATAAGGCTTTCTTGAGGGCACTGAGTCTACAGATTTGTACTCTTGGTTGACTGACTGGCTGTTCATCTTCCCCTACCTTTGGGACAGGTATCCCAACAATTTTGCAGGTGAATGTCACTGGAGAGCCTTCGGTGACCCGGAAGTGCTTGAGTCTTTTGTCAAAGATGGGAGCTATACACTTGCCCGTGGGGATCTCATCATGTTGGATTTCATCATCTGATTCATCAACAGGGGTGCGTTCCAAGCGAAACTCTATTTCATTCATCAGCCTCTGCTCAAAGCTTGAGATTTTGTACTCCTGTCAAAATGGCAAACATGTTTTAATGTCAGTTTCTGTGGGTGAGGAAGAACGTGTTCATCAGTATAATTTGAGGATGAAACTTTTGAAGATTCAAATGTTAGGTTCATATCATGGAACCTCCATAAACCAGGCACGTTCCATTTCCACTTCCTCACGATGGAGCACTGAAGGAGATTTGGGTCTCTACTGCAATCCCAAAATGTCCTGATTCCTCATGGAAGCAACCTAGACGCCCATCAGCAGATGAATGGATAAGAAAGCTGTGGTACATATACACAATGGAGTATTACTCAGCCATTAAAAAGAATACATTTGAATCAGTTCTAATGAGGTGGATGAAACTGGAGCCTATTATACAGAGTGAAGTAAGCCAGAAAGAAAAACACCAATACAGTATACTAACACATATATATGGAATTTAGAAAGATGGTAACAATAACCCTGTGTACAAGACAGCAAAAGAGACACTGATGTATAGATCAGTCTTATGGACTCTGTGGGAGAGGGAGAGGGTGGGGAGATTTGGGAGAATGGCATTGAAACATGTATAATATCATGTATGAAACGAGTTGCCAGTCCAGGTTCGATGCACGATACTGGATGCTTGGGGCTGGTGCACTGGGATGACCCAGAGGGAGGGTATGGCGAGGGAGGAGGGAGGAGGGTTCAGGATGGGGAGCATGGGTATACCTGTGGCAGATTCATTTCAATGTTTGGCAAAACTAATACAATATTGTAAAGTTTAAAAATAAAATAAAATTAAAGTGCATGCCAAAAAAAAAAAAAAGTCCTGATTCCTCACCTTCATTATGGAGTCCCAGTAGAATCTTGTAGGGAATGGAATGAAGATGGAATGTAATTTCCGTTGCTACTAAAAGTGTCCATCTTGATATATAGAACTATCTATATGGTGTTTTGGCAAAACTATTCTGAACTGCATTCTAGTACTTGCCTACATCACCAACTTCCTGTCTCTACTGGGTTTTGCCATCAGAAAACCTGTGTTCATAAATCTCCATTGACCCCATGCTTGCCTTCACAGTATCTCTGCAGCCTTCACAACAAAACTATTTGAGATAATTTTCTCTCTTATAGCCTCATTCCCTTGTCACCTTTTCTTTCACTAACACACTCCAGTTAAGTTTGTGTTCTCACAGTTCTCCTGAGATTGCTGCTGTCACGGTCTTCTTATTTGCCAAATCCAGTTGTCACTTATCTGTTCTTGCCTTACCTGACTTCTGAGCAGCATTAACACAGATGACTACTTTCTCCATTAAAAAAAAAAAAATTATTTATTTATTTGGCTGTGCCAGGTCTTAGTTGCAGCAGGCAGGATCTGTGATCTTCGTTGTGGTAAGTGGGAGCTAGTTCCTTGACCAGGGATCGAACCCGGTCCCCTGCCTTGGGAACAAGAAGTCTTAACCTCTGGACTACCAAAGAAGTCCTTACTTTCTCCTTTGTAAAACATTTTGTTGTTGTTGTTGATTTCCATGACACTGTATCGGTTTTCCTTCCCTTTCTCTAGCTGTTCCTTATCAGGTTCCTTTGCTAGCTCTTCCTTCTCTGTCCTAGATTGTCTCATCCAGTCTCACAGCTTTACCTGCCTTCAGTATGCCGATAACTCCACATCCATGTCTCTCAGTCTGGTCTCTCTCCAGAACTCATGTACCCAATGATCTACTCTATAGCATGAAAGTCATAAACCCACCAATTTATTCTGTGTCATGGCTTGGGTACCTCATGGACACTTCAAACGTAGCCTGGTCCAAACGGTACACACTTGGTTTCTGTTCCCCAGAGAATATACTCCTACCCTGCTCGTTTCCAATTTAGGAACCGGCACTACTATCCATCCACTTGGTTAAGTAGTTAAACTGGTGTTTCTCACATTAGCTATGGTGAAAACCAAATTTTAAAAATTGGTAGTTTTCAACCTGTTCTTCTTGTAAAATAAAAATGAATTACTAGAAAAATGAAATATTAAAAGCACGCAAGATTATGTTTGATAGACATAAAATTTATCTGTCAAATGCTATAGAAATTTCTTATTGGTTACTTTCAATTTCCATAGTTATCTCAAGGTGGAGAGATGACAGCTTGCAAATTGGCATAGGTTTCAGACCATGCTTTGAGTGCACCAGGTTAACTTAAATCTAGAACTTATCCTGGATTCTTGTCATTCCCTCTCCTGCCCTGTTCTATCAAGCTCAAATGTCACCTCCGTAAAACAGCCTTTCCAGGCATTTCATCTAAAGTAACTCCCTATTGTAATTCTCTACAGAGCATTTCTTGCTATCCAGTATTATTCTTTTTAAAAAACTTTTGAAAGATTTATTTTTATTTATTGATTTGGCTGTACCAGGGCTTAGTTGTGGCACCAGGGATCAGAACCTGGGCCCCCTGCATTGGGATCACAGCGTCTTAGTCACTGGACCACCAGGGAAGTCCCTCCAGTATTATTCTTGCTTGTTTGTTTATTGGTTAAATGATTGAATATCTCTGAGCATGTTAGCATCAAAAGAGCAGAATTCTTGTTTGTCTTGCTTCCAACGATGTCAACAGTACATATAATAGTGAGTGCCTGTCTCATGGCAGGTGCTCCTTGAGTACCCAAAGAACAGAAGAATACATGAGTGACACGGAGGCTGTCATTTGTTCCTGCACCACTGTATCCTTGAGGAATCCAGAGCCAGGGGCCTGGGGTGAGGGGGAGACCTTTGGTTAAACTTGTGACTCTAGTTAACCATAATTTTATGATTTAGGTAGGTTCCTTGCAGATGATACTAGCATGCCCCTGAAGTGAATTTGGGAGCACCAGGCTGATTTGCATCTGCCCCTATTCATAGGCAGAATAAGTGAGTTCAGGACTCATGAGATGTAATCTCAGGCTATTAAATCACATCACTCATGTCTTCTAGTTATTGTTTTATATATATCACTGCCTGAATTTGTGTAGAATTGGCACTTAGGAAACACAGAAACCAAATATTTCTTGGTTTTAATTTCTCAGAACCAATTTTAAATCTTTCTTCTCAGCCTCGTCTTAGACTGGGTAAACAAAATAAATCTACAGCAGCTCTTTCAGAGTAGGAAAAAATTATGATTCTCCAGTTAAGTGTATTCATTTTTCATCAGATAACTCAAACCAATTAAAGTAAAAGATTGTTCACTTCTAATTTGAAACCTAATTTAGTTTAAAAGTATTATGACTATTTTCTACATTTTGGGAGTTTTTTTTATAGTTAATACTTAAAACTTCCAGCTATCTACCTATTAGTTTGAACCATATGAATTTGCCATTTATTGAGGATTAAAAGTGGTAGAATATCAGCAATTTCAAATTATTCTCCCTAATACTATACAATGAGCATATTTTCCATAAATACCTTAACTAATCTTACAAATTTGAAATATTTCCTATTCTTCAAAATTTAAAAATCCCACAAGGAGTTCATTTTTCATCTTTGTTGAATTGCATTCATGCTCCCAAATAGGTATTATTTTTCCTTTTAACAGATATGTTTATTTTTTGGATGCTTAGGAATAAAACCAGTGAGTTATTTTATTCCCTTACTATGTGAGGTTGGTACTAAGTTGCTTTATTATTTTAAAAATAATAGTCAGATGAATGATTCTCATAGTTTGCAAACCTCACATGAGATCCTGGAGTTCAGGATAACCCAGGCTTTTTGTGAGGGTGTCAAGAGGTCTCAGGTTCTATGGCAGCTCATCTTGTTTTGTTTAAGTCCCCAGATGCCCAATCCATTCCATACCACCTGTAGCCACTATTTTAGTGGAGTCCTTGATCCAAGCTAAAGAACCTTCTCTGCAGCTTCTCCTACCACATAATGAGTGAGGGCTGGTCAGTTCCTGGCTTTCTATATTCAAAGTGTGAACTAATTTTTCCAAACAAGTATTATTGTGCATGGTGGTAAGTGTTGATTATGTGTATACTTCAGGGACAAATAGGTGATAGATAAGGCTTTTAGTACTTGCCTGAGAATATAAAAACTGCATTGTCTCCATGCATTCCAATCTTTAGGAACTTGATTTTACCCAGTTGGGACCTGATTTTATGGAATTTTTAATGTTTGAATTGATTTAACCAAAGGAACCATAGAAACAACATAATGAAAATATGCACATTTTGTTTTGCTATAAAAGTACACTTATTGGTTATATATTTACTATTTTACCAGTACTACAAATAGGGAGGTAATGAAAACAGATCACTCAGTGAGTTATCTAAAATATACTATTTGTTACTTTGTACTGAGGATACAGTTGTAACCAGATCTTAACTGTAAGTTTCTACTGAGGTAACAGAAATTTCAAAGCAAGTGTTCAAGGACAGGTTAGATAATTGAGATTCTTCATCAGAAATACAAAACAGTCAGGAAGGAGAAGATCCAGTGAGATGACTTTGGAGAGAGCTAATAATGTTTGTCTCATACCTCCAGTCCCAGAGTACCTGCGTTTCACCTCCAGGCTATTAAGGGAGATTAAATAGACCCATCTGTAGCACTTACTGTTCCTCCAGTGGGTTGGTATCTGACTCCTGCCTAAGGAATCTAGGGTGAGAAACAAGGTGGGTTATTGTTGGTGGGCAAGTGATGGCTGCTTTCAGTGGCCCACATGAAATCCTGCATGGTGTCAGGTCAGAGGACCTGTGATGATTCCTGTCATGCACATGCGGACCACCTATGACAGAAAGCCAGCATGGGCTCAGCTTTTGTCCCCTTGTGGCTGGGAAAGGAAGAAGTCAGGAACAGCAGTTAGTGAAATGGGAGATGGAGGGAGCAAAAAAGAGAGAAGCTGGCCATACTTCCTTCCTAGTTTTAGATGTCCCCATTTGTAGGGGGTCCCTGGGTGTGGGGTGTTTGTGTGTGGGGTCTTATTCTTGAATAAGGGTTAGGGTGTTAGTTACTACAGGAATTGGACATTGCATGTTTCTGGATCAAGACCGTATTTTGCAACAAAGAAAACATAGAACCTTATGTGAACTAAAAGTGGTCAAAATACTTTTGCGATTACCTCATATTTGAGGTGGCCAGGAGCAGGAGAAGGATTACCCCACTGAATAAATTTAAAAGGAGAAAGGGAGAAAAAATAAAATTGCATTTAAGATACAATTGTTTAAGGTACCAGTTATATGATATATGAGTCACAGATGCACAACCAAATAAGAATACTGTAGGTCAAGGCGTTTCTATGAAAGATTTCATAAAATATTTGGGGAGTTGATTCTTAGGAAAAAGGAAACTATGCAACTGTGTGGCAGGAGTATGTGGCCTGTTTCTACAGCAGCATATATTTACAACTGGGATGTTTACAAAGATGCATACCATGTCCAAAGCAGGAATTGGTGTAGGGTTTTTTTTTTTTTTTTTTTTTTGAGGAGGGGAGGGGTGCTTTGCTCCTGAGAGTTGGTTATCCCAGGAATAACTACTCCTCTTATACATAAATCAAGGTTGTCATTCCAAATTGTGACCGATGAGATTCAGGTTTTCTAAGGACATTTGCAAATAAGCAATATGTTTAAGTTAAATTTGAATGTGCTTTCTGCACTGTTCTGCACAAAGGTTGTGCTACTGAGGCACTATGGGTGGCTGTGCACTTTGAATTTCCAGGACTGGATTCGTGCTGTGGTCTCCATTTTCCCTTGCCTTGTCCTCTTTGTGAGAAGAAGCAGGAGTTTCTGTGAAGTCTGCTTGTAGGTGATGTCTGTGCTCAAAGGAGAGAATATTTTTCTGTGTAAATCTGGTCTGTGTGGCCAGCAAGTCAATGACATATGGCCCATCCCTTCCAGGCTTATGTTAAAGACCTTAAGTGAAAATGAATTGCAGAGAATTTCAGTTGCTCTATGAAAGAAAATGAAAAGCCAAAATATTACTTCAGAAGAATATGCCACTTGAACATATAGGTTCTTTTTTTTTTTTTCCTTTAAAGATAATCCTCTTAAGGCTGATAGTTTGACAACTTGAGGCATTTGGTTTCCAGCACACATCTGCAGAAATTTCCTTCAAATTGTCAGAGTGGTAGAGAGTACTTTCCTTCTGCTGAGAACCACACTGTCATGATATACTCTAATCAGATATGTCATTGCCAAGGTTCCGGATTTCCAAAACATGGGGCATGATCTGACACTCAGTGCCCTGAGCTGGGTTCTGAGTCTGGGCTTCGGGGCAAATAATCAAGTAGGATCAAACCAGCTGGAAGAGCCTGCTCAAAGGGCTCCCAACCAACTCTGGGTACAGTGTGCGCTAAAGGAAGTTGTATGCGTTAGAGAAGGTATTCTCCTTTGTTCCTGGGACAGCCCACAGTATGGGCCGCAGATCAAAGATTCCTAGATAAACTTTAACATACAGAGGATGTCTTCTTTTACCATGTATCTAATACTACATGCCACCTTCAATAGAAATAACCAGGCTTCATAGCCCCCCGCCCTGTCCTTACTGCCAGATTCTTAGAATACTATAATAGGCACTGGTGGTACAGCATTCTATAAAACAGACTCTCCTGTGGAGGAGGCAGACCTCCTTTAAAAGTATTTAAAAATACTTTAAATCCAAATTTTGTCTTTAAGAATAAATAATCACTAAATGATTCACAGATTTACCCTTAAAGCTTCAGTTAATGCCAGAGCTTTGCTTAATTTTGCTATTTTTTAAAGTTTTCATCTCTTTAGTCAGTTGATTTGGAGAAGGCAATGGCACCCCACTCCAGTACTCTTGCCTGGAAAATCCCATGGATGGAGGAGCCTGGTAGGCTGCAGTCCATGGTGTTGCTAAGAGTCAGACCCGACTGAGCGACTTCACTTTCACTTTTCACTTTCATGCATTGGAGAAGGAAATGGCAACCCACTCCAGTGTTCTTGCCTGAAGAATCCCAGGGATGGGGGAGCCTGGTGGGCTGCCGTCTATGGGGTCACTCAGAGTCGGATACGACTAAAGCGACTTAGCAGGAGCAGCAGCAGTAAGTTGATTAACATAGATTATTATCATGGTGGATAGTATCTATAATTAGGTATAATCAGAATCCCTGTAGTCAAGTGAGATATTTTCTATAGAGATGCAACAAATCCAAAATTTTCTCCTTGGTCAAAAGTTTCATTATCCTATCTGAAACTAATATAAATCCCAGAGTTGTGACTTAATTCAACAGATATTCCCTGGGCACCTACTCTGGGCCAGACACAGCAGGGGTGCAGCAATGAGCAAGACCCTCCTCCCCCGACTCCAGCTCTCAGGGAGCTTGTGACTAGTACATCCTGGGTGAACCCACAGCAGATGACATGGGGACACTTCATTGTTCCATCACTCAGGGTCCTACCATGCCCACGGTGAAAAATGTAAGGCCAGTGACACATGGTACTCTTATTAGAAAAGAAATAGATGGCAAGATTATTTATTTGTGCTCAAGGGAGAATTTTCATTAAGAATTCATGGTAAGAGATGAAAGAGGTAAGATTTAAATAGAAGAAATGACTAAGGCGGTTACAGAAGAAGGAGATTAGAGGAAAAAAAGGCAGAGCAAGAATTAGGTACTTATATTTTTTCCTCCTTGTCATACAGGGGAGTATCTGGGAGCCACACTTTTAAAAGCTTTCATTTGAAAAATGGGAGGGAGGATCAGAATAAAGAGATGGGAAGGTTTCCAGAGAAATAAGGTCAAGGATGAAAGTTGAAATAAGACATTAAATGTCTAAAGCTAATGTGGGAGTAAAAAAATAGATCATCTATATTCCCATGTACCTAGAATGCAGGTATAGACAGCTGTCAATACTCATGTTTCTTTATGATTCTTTTCCACTTTTTCTAAACAAACTTTCTTCTTAACTTCATCAGCGGGCCACAGCACATTTAGACAGTTCTTCGTGACTTTTCCCCTATTGTTTCCCAAGACAGCAGTGGACAAAACAGTATTGTAATATGGCCTCAAAACTTCCTCAGATCAACATCTACCAACCTAATGCAAGCATTCCATCTCAGATAGCTCCTTAGTTTCCTGAATTGCATTATGTAGCTTGGGTTTCCTTCCATTTCATTGGCACAGAATGCTGTGTAAGATCAATTCTGTAATTAACATACTGTAGTAACTCTAAGAAGAATAATCGTCAGAAGAAACTGACATGTGTCACAGTTTTCAGATGGGGAGGCTTGAGATACTTTTTGAGACTCCAAGTCCTGCTGTTAGCCTTGAATTTAATTCATGATGGAGGCTTAATAGAGTTCTACTGGATTTATAGCACTCTACTCATGGAAATTCATGTTTACATGTACTCACAGTTCAGATAAGAGAAAAACCCTACTTTCCCTTGAGTTGGGCAATGGACTAGCATGAATCTCCCTACAGAGTAACCATAAAGGTAAAACCAGACAGTCCCTGTGCTGACTTGGTATCATTTTTACAGGGTTCTAATCGCTCCCTGTCTGAGTTGTAAAAGACAGTCTGAACACAGCTCTGATGTCAGTGATACTTAGAAGGATTAACAACCACAACTGTGATGACAGTATTATAGGAAAACAAATCTGTGCTGGACAGAGCAACGTTTATGGGGTTTGGAGGTAATTGTCATAAAACTGCAAAAGACTGCAGAGGATCAGGGAAAATGTGTGAGTGTCTTGGAAACCAGGCCTCTGGTTCCTGTTCTACCACTGACCTGACAGTTTGACAACTGTGCCTCAGTTTCTCTATCTAGAAGATGGAAGAGAAGAATAGTTGCCTTGGTATTTGCCTCCCACATATGTATGAATTTGATGAAATGATATATGAAAAGTGTACTTGATTATGGCAAGCTTAAATATTTCCGATTGCTTCAAGTCAATAATTTAAAGTCAACTTTAAAAAACATTTTTAAGCATTATTTTGAGCATTTTAAAAAAGATATTACTTGATGTGAACCATTTTTAAAGTCTTTATTGAATTTGTTGCAATATTGCCCGTTTCATGTTTTGGTTTCTTGGCCCCGAGGCATGTGAATCTCCCCTACCAGGGACTGAACCCACACCCCCTGCATTGGAAGGCAAAGTCTTAACCATTGGACCACCAGGGAAGTTCCAATTTTGAGTACTTGTAAACACTATATTCAAAAGAATCCACTCAGTAAGAATTTCCCAACATATAATACACTAGTAAAATACTGTGTATCAGTGGCTCCACTGGAAGTAAGATTTAAAAACATGAAGGAAAGCAGCATATGGTCAGGGGAGTGTCGAACCTTGTTTCCAGGGTCACTTATATCACAGACTGCACAATATTTGACATACAGTTTTCCTAAAATTTTATGTTCTATTTCAAAATCGATTTTAATCAGTTTCTACCTGAGGAAATAAACCAAGAGTTAAATTATTAAAATATATATCTGCATTTAAAAAATAATCACTGTACAGAAAGCAAAGATAAATGGCTCAGGACTTCCCTGGCGATCTAGTGGTTTAAACACCATGCTTCCACTACAGGGGGCATGGGTTTGATTCTTGATCAGGGAACTAAGATCCTGCATGCTATGTGGCACAGACGAAAAAGAAAAACTAGTTCAAATAATCAAATTTCATATAATGCTTGCATATGACTTTCCTTTTTCTCCTCCAGTGTAAACTAGAAAGCAGGGGGTTGTACAGGTTGAACCACAGGATATTGGCTAATGGCTGTTTCACACAAACTTTAACCTAATGTAAAGATTGAGAAGAACTGGTGAGCAATCCCCAGGCACATTAGGGTTGAAGGAATCAGATAAGAGACAGCTTGGAAATCCAGAGTTCCTTCAAGTCCAGATCACCTCAAGGCTCAGATATTGAAATGTCTCAAAGATGTGATGGTGTTTGCCAATACTGAGCAGAGGATTGCTGGAATGGAAAGCAGACTATCCAGTCCCTCTCCTTAACCTACTCTATTCTAGGTAAACGCATGTAAACAAGTAAACTGAATTAGCTATTGGGCTAATCAAGAACTGTGGATCCATGTGGACAAGTTTCCTGTGCAAACCATGGTCAGCCTGGACTCTTGCCTTCCAAAGCTGCAGTGTCAGTTTCACTGAGGTCAGGTGACCTAAAGACTGAATTAAGCAAACTTATATTCCCTACAATGAAATTCCAATAAATCATCTGAACCCAACAGTCTTACCTGCTGGTTTGATCTGACATCACTGAAATTCATCTTTTTTCCCAAGTCTAGAATCACCGCATTCTTAGTTTCACGGATGTAATCATCATTCACTGGGTGGGAAGACTTTGTATTTTTCTTCATTAGTCCCTGGGATGGCCTGTAAAATTAATTCACCCCTAAGTCACTCATGAAAAGCCCTGGTCAGGGTACAAAGGCCTAGGAATCAGAGTGGTTGGAATGACAACCATACACCAGGAGTCATCAAGCACTTATGTAGGGCATCTTGCGTGCAAAAGTTGAGCACTGAGCAAAGAATCTGTGTATAGAGGTGTTTTCAGTATTTAAGTTATAAAAATATATTTAAAATGCATGCATGCTAAGTCACTTCAGTCATGTCTGATTCTTTGTGACCCCATAGACTGTAGCCCTCCAGGCTCTTCTGTCCATGGGATTCTCCAGGCAGGAATACTTGAGTGGGTTGCCATGCCCTCTTCCAGGGGATCTTCCCAACCTGGGTCTCCTGCATTCATGTGGATTCTTTACCATCTGAGCCACCAGGGAAGCCCATATTTAAAATAATCACTTACTTTTGTCCTAAGGTGTTCAATATCCATTTTGTCTATGAGATAGGATTATAAAGGATAAATGATAGTGATAATATAGGATAAATAATAGTGATAACTGAGAGGCCTATCCTAGACTAAGCTATTCTTATGCAGACTCCTTCTTAAATGACATCTTTTAAATCAAGAAACCTCAATGAGGGACTTCCCTGGTGGTCCACTTGTTAAGACTTAACCTTCCAATTCAGGAGGTGGGGGTTCAATCCCTGGTCAGAGAGCTAAGGTCCCACATGCCTTTTGGCCCAAAACCCAAAACATAAAACAGAAGCAATGTTGTAACAAATTCAATAAAGACTCAAATCTCAGAGATACTTACATGGATGGTGCGCTTTTAGGCAGCCCCATGGCATTGGTGGGTGGGATGGCAGGGAGAGAAGGCAGAACGGAGCTGAGGAAAGCCACTGGGTTCTGAATCCGGCCAGTGGGAGAGACAGGAGCTGGGGACACACAGCGGGGCTGAAACTGGTTTCCGCTGGAGATGGAAAACGTGAGTGGCGATTGCGCTGGCTCTGTTGGAGCTGGAGTGGGGAGCAGCTCATTTTGGATGGAGGCCCCTCCTAGAGATTTGGTTTGAGCCGAGGGGTGAGTAACTAAGAGGCTTTCTTTGCTCACTGTCCTCTGCATGGCTTGAGGAGTGCTGCTCAGGGTGAACACTGGAGAGCTGGAAGGGGACACGGAGGCCACAGTACTTGTAGAGGGGAAGAAGTGCTTTGGCCGGGCCAAGCTGAATGTCTGTGATGGAGAGGCCTTCGCATGCTTGCTGGACACTGTCACTGCTGGAACAGTAGTGGAGTTCAAAACACTCATGTTGAAAGGAAACTCCTTAGGAGATGAAGGAGATGGGTTTTGCAAATGCTGTTGTTCCAGTAAAACTTGGTTGTGAAGCTGTTGTAGCTGACTGGAGTCGCTGCACACAAAACAAGAGTCGGGGGAGAGAAGAGAAACTGTCACCATCGCCTCACCCGTCAGAAAGTGTCCAGACAGGCTCTTTATTGTTGGGTTGGTCAAAAAGTTCTTTCAGAAATCAGAATGAACTTTTTGGTCAACCCAGTATCTGCTAAAAAGGCACAGCCAGAGCGGCCAGCAATCAGCCAGTTTCTTGTGAGCTCTCTCCTTCTTTCCAGATCTGTTTGATTGCCAGGAAGAAGGGAAAGGCCACCACAATGCACAACTCCATGAGGCATCATTTATTGACATTTTGTGCTTTGTGTTGTGACCCTGGTGTTGGGCAACACAGCAGCCCCATTTTAGAATGTTTATAAATTAGGAAGAAGAAATAGAAACAATGGCCCTCTTGTTGGGAATGCTTAAAGTTCCAAGATGATTAGATAGTATCTGGGTTAGGGGTAGGCCATGAAATTAAAAGATGCTCCTTGGAAGGAAAGTTATGACCAACCTAGACAGCATATTAAAAAAGCAGAGACATTACTTTACCAACAAAGGTCTGTCTAGTCAAAGCTATGGTTTTTCTGGTAGTCATGTATGGATGTGAGAGTTGGACTACAAAGAAAGCTGAGCACCGAAGAATTGATGCTTCTGAACTGTGATGCTGGAGAAGACTCTTGAGAGTCCCTTGGACTGCAAGGAGATCCAACCAGTCCATCCTAAAGGAAATCAGCCCTGAATGTTCATTGGAGGGACTGATGCTGAAACTCCAATACTTTGGCCACCTGATGGGAAGAACTGACTCATCTGAAAAGACCCTGATGCTGGGAAAGATTGAAGGCAAGAGGAGAAGGGGACGACAGAGGATGAGACGGCTGGATGACATCATCGAGTCGATGGACGTGAGTTTGAGTAAATTCTGGGAGTTGGTGATGGACAGGGAGGCCTGGTGTGCTGCAGTCCATGGGGTTGCAAAGACTCAGACACGACTCAGTGACTGAACTGAACTGAACTAGGGTTAGGGTTAGGGTTGGGCTCCTGGACAGAAGGTGTTGAGCTACACACTGATGTTAGTTACTAACACTAAAGAGGGCTGAGTTCCCCACAAAATGTGCTGGATTCATCACTCTGCCTCATTTTAGAGCAAACCTTAGCAAAGCAGCTGGATATGTCTTGGTGTTTCTCATCCTCTTCTAACAACAAAGCTTTAAAGATAAGGTAACCATATGTTTCAATGCATTCTAGACCATCCTCCTTTATGCCTGTTTTCCTGCCATAATTACTGCTGGTGCTCTTTTGCTCTCAAAAATGTCATGGTTTCAATGCTAGATTATATGGTCACCATAATTATAAATGTTGCCTTAGACTTGGCTTGTGCCTAAAAAAAGGAAGATGATCAAGCTGGGAGCACTTTCTCTATTTAAAGGAATCTGACTCACAGAATCGTATGATTTGCCTTAAGTCCCACAGTCTAATACTTTCTCTTAAAATAGTTAATTATTTTTTAATAAAGAAAATGGAAAATGTCTAAATACTATGCTGCTGCTGCTAAGTCGCTTCAGTCATGTCCGACTCTGTGCGACCCCATGGACTGCAGCCTACCAGGCTTCTCTGTGCATGGGATTCTCCAGGCAAGAACACTGGAGTGGGTTGCCATTTCCTTCTCCAATGCAGGAAAGTGAAAAGTGAGAGTGAAGTCACTCAGTTGTGTCTGACTTTTAGCAACCCCACGGACTGCAGCCAACCAGGCTCCTCCATCCATGGGATTTTCCAGGCAAGAGCACTGGAGTGGGGTGCCATTGCCTTCTCCACTAAATACTATATATGCATCAAATTGTCGGGGCTGTCAAGTTTTGCTGTTTAGGAGACTCTCCTCTTGAGAAAATAACCATAGGAGGAGCCACAAGTGAGCCCACAGTGCTTCAACCACCATGGTTTTATGTTCTCTGAAAGTATACCTGGAACATAGAAGATGATCTGCTGAACATGAGATCTATTAAAAATGAAAGGTTCTACATTTTCATACCATTGGGAAAGTCAACACCAACAATATCAAGTCAGGGGCTTCTCTGGAGGCTCAGTGGTAAAGAATCCTCCTGCTGATGCAGGAACCATGGATTCGATCTCTGATCTGGGAGGATTCCATATGCTGTGGAGCAACTAAACTCGTGGGCAACAACTATTGAGCCTGTGCTCTGGACCCTGGAGCTACAACTGCTGCAGCCTGTGTGTCCTAGGGCCGGTGCTCTGCACCACCAACAAAAGCCCCACCCGCACCCCTCCCGCAATGAGAAGCCTGCGCAGGGCAACCAGAGAAAAGCCTGCACGGTAGCGAAGACCCAGTACAATAAAAACTAAATAATAAATAAAACTATACATTTTTTTTAAAAGATTGAGTCAGAAGGCTCTCCAAACCTTGATTTAAAAAAAATCATTGGAGTTTAAGGCATTTTTCCTTCCCTTCGTTGACATTTTTGATACACAATATACGGAAAAGTAACTTCACAAAGTAGAGACCAATCTCTACTTTCGTTAAAGTACTTTCTCCTGCCAAATGCTACATACTGTATGATCCTTTGTTAAACTATGAAAACTCTCATCTTGGATTAAACTAAGAATTTAGAAGTACTAGCCCCACTTGGCAGAGTAACTTTCTTCCCCCCTTTTAGAAGTAAGTATTTAAGCTGAGAGAATAAAATTAATTAAACCTTTTCATTTTATTTAGCAATCAAGAGAAGTAGAAATATCTTTCTTGGATATCCTTAGAAAAATATACACAATTAACATTATTTCTGCTGGTGTTAACTTTCCCAATGGCATGAAAATATAAGATCTTTACAATTTTAATGGATCTCATATTTGGCAGGTCCCATTCTGTGAGTGCTATAGTATAAAGACAATGTTGTGTGCTTTTTAGGACAGATTTGTATTGTATTCTTGAGTAAATTTTAATCTGATGATGATGCAGAAATATTTTCCTGTGGTTTGGAAGTATAAAAAGTAGTATATGAAAACTAAGTCATCTTAGAAAGCTAGGGATGAAAAAAAGGGGCCAGGAAGTCACTTGATACTGATTGATTCTGATTTTCTTTTAGCTCCCATTGAATGAAAACCAAGAACTAGCTTTTAACTTTAAGTCAGACTTTAAATAGCATCTTGGCCCTTATAATTTAATGCAGTATATTGGAGGGTCACAAACCTTAAACATAATGATATATGAGATACAGCATCAAATTGTTTTGATTATCTAAGATTCTGGAAGAATTCATTTGAGAATAATGTATCTTTTTGATTGATAGGCTTCCTTGATGGCTCAGATGATAAAGAATCTGCTGCAATGCAGGAGACCTGGGTTTGATCCCTGGGTCAGGAAGGTCCCCTGGAGAAGGGAATTGCAACCCACTCCAGTATTTTTGCCTGGAGAATCCCATGGACAGAGGAGCCTGGCGGGCTACAGTCCATGGTGTCACAAAGAGTTGAACATGACTTTTTTTCTCCAAATGTTACTAAGCTCTATCTTGTTTCAGAAGGGATTTAAAACACCTGTTTCAATTTGCTTGTTCATTACAACAGGGCAAGGTGTCAATTCTAGTAGTCAACAAACTTATATTGAATCTTCTGTATGTTTACTTTACTAAGTGCTATAGGATATACAAATATGCCTCAGATAGTATGAACTATTCAGGGCTTAAAAAAATCTTTCTATATATGCATGTAACACATAATGAGTGGTTATTTACATATAACATATTTGTTGTTGTCATTCAATTCAGTTATAGAATTTACTATTTAATAATGATACACATTGCAGTGAAAGAAGAAAGGAAGAGTTGATTACAAAGCACACAAAACCCTAAACCTTTCTAATTCAAAATAACAGCCTATCATAAATTGCTATACACTCAGCTGTTTACATCTTGTTGCTGTGAGGATTTCTGAAATCAGGGTTATACCCAAGCTTTCTTTCTGTAGATTATCAACTCTCTCGGGTTATCTGAAAATATCTTTTCTTTTGTCACAACTTAGTTAAAGCATAATGCTCAAGAATATGGCCTCCGCAGAAAGACTTAGATCCTAATCCTGGCTCTGCCACTGATTATGTGTGTGGTTTGGGGTGGTTTCTAGGTTTTTTCCGACCCCGATTTCTTCATAAGTAAAATAGGAGTAAGTAATTTCTCTTCACATTGTTGTGAGAATTGGTAGATGAATCACCTAAATCAGTTGAGTGATCAACAGATTGTGGCTATTATATTTTTCAGTTTCTGAACTACAGATACCAATTTTAAGATTTGTAAGAATGAACATGGGTTTCAAAAATGTTAAGGTTGCTTCTTATTGTGGTTCTGGAATATGAAAGAATTTCTTAGGGATTTTAAGTGGTTGAGATAAAATGTCAAGGCTTCATGATAAGCACTGCAGAACAAACTTGGGCTATTGTATCAAGTACCTTTGACAGCAGTTTTGGCGACAACAATTGGGGCGGTGTGCTCTGGAGCCAGCTCTCATTGGCTCTGGAGAGAAGATTGTGCACACCTCATCCCAATTCCCAGTTCAACAATCTTTCTTTAGTAACTTGAAATCATCCCTGGTGGGAGGAAATTGGCAAGTGCTGCAAGTCAGGGCTTCCCTGCCTCTGTTCGTAATTAAAACATTTGCCAGTGCACCACTGATTAAGATAACTAATTCTGGGTAAATGTGTCCTTGCAATCAGATTTAGCTGTGGTTTTAGCAGTGGTAGTCATGCTGGCTGTGCAGAGAGCATAAAAGGCAAAGAAACCTCACTAATTTAGGCACCACTGGCTAGAGAGTCAATTGGCTTGGGAAAGGATCCAGGCATAGTTTTTAAGTGTAGGTGAATTGTTCTTAAACTTCAGCGAGCTTCAGAATCCTGTTGGGCTTGTTAAAAAGATAGATTTCTGGGTCCCACGCCCGGGGCTTCTGGTTCAGTAGGTCTTAGTGGAATACTAGAGCTTGTAGTATTTCTATCAGGCCCCAAGGGGATGCCAGTGCTTTGAATAGTGGGCCTCTAGGTGATTCTTGCCTGCATCCAAGACTGAGAACCACTGCTCTAGAGAAACACTTGTCTCCAAAGCATACGTTTTCCCAGTACATTCTCATCTTGTCTCTGACATTTTATCCACTTTAAATGTTTATTCTTGTTTTTCTGGCCATGGAGGAATGTGTGTATGGGGCTGGGTAGGGTGACAAAGGGTTGTAAGTCAGGTTCACCAACTTTGACACTCGTAGTTTCCAACTGGCTGTACCTAAGAATAATCTGTGGAGAGATTATGATTCAGCTGGGGTGCAAGGCATAAATATTTTTCAGAAGCTCTACATTTTATTCTAGGGTATAGCCAGGATGAAGAATCACTTCTTTAGATAACTTAATATTCAAGTTGAAATTTTCGAAGTCTAAATTATCTAGGTTTTGATGACAGTGTTTAAAAATGACAGCTTCCCTTTGAAGTTTTAAGATCTATAAGAATTCTATTTTCTATATGAATGGCAAATTGAAGAACAAGCAGAAAATGGTATCAAGATTACTGAGTCAATATGTTTTAATGTAAAACCTAAAAGATTAACATCAATAAGGTTAAAACCAGTAAGAAAGTGTGTAAACACGTGGATTCACAAAGGGAGTATGTGTGTGTTTGAGAGAGAGAGAGGGAGGAAGGAAAAACGGAGGAAGCGGGGAGCATCCACATGCATATTCTTGTCTCTAATACAAAATTTAAGGAAGGCAAAAACATATTAAAGAATTATATAGTGCTGAGGACTGGATTTTTAGAGGGCGTCACTATATAACTTAGTAGAATTTGTATATTCATTGAAAATTTCATGTGGTAGCTACTGCTGGCTGACTGCTTAATTCTCCCCTTTGTAAAGGGACTCGATTTTACTCATGGAGCCAACCTGTGCAGCTAAAGACTACACCTCCCAGCTTCCTTTATTGTTAGTATGCCATGTGACTAAGTTCTGGCCAGTGAAATATAAGTAGATGATGTGGAGTGAGTCCTTAGAAGACTCCTTTAAAAGACAGTAATATCACGACTTCTACCCATTTGTTCTTTCTGCTGCTTGAAACGCAGACGTGATGACTAGACCACTATCATCCATCTTGGACCATAAAGGTATTTGGAGAAGAAGCCAGTGCCATTTCTACAGAGCCCTGATAACAGCCCCAGCAGCCCCTCTAATTCCTTTATTTCATAGAAAAATAAACCCTCATGTATTTAACTCACTGTTACTTTGGACTTTCTGCAACATGAAGGTAAATCTAATGGTAAGAGGAGGCTCTACAAAATGGCAAATGGATTGTCTGGGGTTACCTGTTCCCACAACTCGCTTCTTTGAGAATTGCCTTCACACACAGTTGTGATTTGATCCATTTGGCTCTTCTTCCCTCTAAACCTAAATCCTCTGCACCTGACAAGGATGGGCTGATTGGTGTTTGGAATGGAGCTGCTGAGAATGATGTAGTTAGCAGTGAAAACAAAGTGAAAGTGAAAGTCCCTCAGTGGTGTCCGACTCTTTGCGACCTCATGGACTATAGAGTCCATGGAATTCTCCAGGCCAGAATACTGGAGTGGGTAGCCTTTCCGTTCTCCAGGGGATCTTCCCAACGCCCCAAGATCAAACCCAGGTCTCCTGCATTGTAGGCAGATTCTTTACCAGCTGAGCCACAAGGGAAGCCCAGTTAACAGTGGAACTTGACACAAATCGTGAAAGGACATGTCATTATGGGCCAGATATGAGCTGATGAGGCTTCCAAGAGAGAAGACTGCAAACAGGAAGCAAGGGGGTGCTTAGGACGGAGCATGAACAGCAGATAGAAGCTGGACTGACCATGTATATGATCCTAGCTCCTAATGAGAGAGTCAGTTCCTAGGCAGGTTGATAAGAAGTCCGGGGTCCCTGAGGAGGAGGGAGAGGGATCTGGGGTTCTTGAGGAGGAGATAGGGGTCTGGAATTTTCAAGGAGGAAAAAGGGACAAATGTCTTTTTTTCCCTCTACATTCCTTAGTTTTAGTCTCATAAAATATTTGTTTCTTTAAGCCCAGAACTGATGATTACACAACAAAGAACTCAGTTTAAACTCTGTACTAAGGATTATATAACAACAATGTGTCCTGTTTGAGGAGAGTTTCTCCTTGTAAACCTTCTGACTAATCCTGTTATTTTAGAATGTTTATCGTGGGAGTGGGCCTAGTAAGATCTTTACAACTTTGAGACATTCTTTTGATTTACTATAATAACCAATTGGAAAAGTATATAACTCCCTTGCTAACACTAGCGAGGGGGGCACTCTCCGTCTCCCTTCTGATGTCTATGTCAGAAGCTTTCTCTGTCCCTTTTTCACTTTAATAAAACCCTGCTACACGAAAGCTCTTGAGTGATCAAGCCTGGTCCCTGGTCCCAAAGCTAAATCTTCTTCGGAGATCACGAATCCGACATTGTTCGCCGTAAGCTATCACTACCTCCCTACTCTCCTTCTCTGCGCAGGGCCTGGCTGTGTTTTGTTTCCCATTCCTGCTTATATCCCTACAATAACCTCTTCCCTTCTTTTTACTTCAAGTAATTCGTGTTTCCTGTGACTAGCAGAACTTTGAGGGGACAGAAGTTTAATTTATATGCAGAGTACATCATGAGAAACACTGGGCTGGATGAAGCACAAGCTGGAATCAAGATTACAGGGAGAAATATCAATAGCCTCAGATATGCAGATGACACCACCCTAATGGCAGAAAGTGAAGAACCACTAAAGAACCTCTTGATGAAAGCGTAAGAGGAGAGTACAAAAAGTTGGCTTAAAGCTCAACATTCAGAAAACTAAGATCATGGCATCTAGTCCCATCACTTCATGGCAAATAGATGGGGAAACAGTGACAGACTTTATTTTGGGGAGCCCCAAAACCACTGAAGATGGTGACTGCAGCCATAAAATTAAAAGACACTTGCTCCTTGGAAGAAAAGCTATGACCAACCTAGACAACCTATTAAAAAGCAGAGACGTTACTTGGCCAACAAATGTCCATCTAGTCAAAGCTATGGTTTCTCCAGTAGTCATGTATGGAGGTGAGAGTTGGACTATAAAGAAAGCTGAGCACCGAAGAATTGATGCTTTTGAACTGTAATGCTGGAGAAGACTCTTGAGGATCCTTTGGACTGCAAGGAGAACCAACCAGTCCATCCTAAAGGCAATCAATCCTGAATGTTCATTGGAGGGACTGATGCTGAAACTCCAATACTTTGGCCACCTGATGGGAAGCATTGACTCATTTGAAAAGACCCTGATGCTGGGAAAGACTGAAGGCAGGAGGAGAAGGGGACGACAGAGGATGAGATGGTTGGATGGCATCACCGACTCAATGGACACGAGTTTGAGTAAATTCTAGGAGTTGGTGATGGACAGGGAGGCCTGGTGTGCTGCAGTCCATGGGGTCACAAAGAGTCAGACAAGACAGAGTGACTAAACTGAAGTATTTCTGGGTGTGACTTGTATGTTTTGTAACATTTAATTTTATGCCCAGAATTTGTGTGTAGGGAGAAAAATATAAAACTAAGCAACATGAGCTGCTTCCAGTGAGTACCTTGTGGTCAGCACCAAGGAACACATGATGGGAGTCCTATTACTGTAAATTTCATTGTTGATATTTAAAGGTCTATGTGCTTATCAATGTAATTTTATCACTTTGATGTGTGGATCAAACAGAACATAATAGTACTATCACATTCAATGTTTGCTTTACTGTGGATGCACATTAAATATTGCAACAGGATGCTGATGGAAGCTCTGAAGAGGGTTTGGGCCACAAGTGCATCAGATTCAGAGGTGCCTGAATTTTTATGACTTCTTTCATCCTATTACATTTATATGAAGCCTACTGTGGTTACCACAGCATATCTAGCCATACCAAGGAACTATCTGAAAAACAGTTGATATCCTTTCTATAATGAGTATAAAAACTTAAGCTGAAGTAGAAACGGGAAATAGAGAGATGAAATTATAGGCTGTAAAGATTATTAGACCTAAGAAAGGGCTTTGTAAGAAGGCTATAGAGGTGGGAGGAAGGTTCAGGTGGGCGGCACCTAGGATCTGTGTATACCTACGGCTGATTCATGTTGATGTATGGCAGAAACCAACACAAAAATTATAAAGCAACTATCCTTCAATTAAAAATAAATTAATTGAAAAAACAGACCAATAGACACAAAGATATTTATAACATCCCAGAAGTGGCAAATTTGGGTTTTAAAATCCAGCCAGTTTTAGCACAGGGGACTATATTCAATATTTTGTAATAACTTACAAGAAAAAAGAATCTGAAAAGGAATACATATGTATAACTAAATCACTTTGATGTACACCAGAAATTAGCACAACATTGTAAGTCAACTATATCTTAATTTTTTTAAAAAAGGAAAAAATTCAGGTGCAAAAAATATTGAAGGATGTGGAGGGACTTCCCTGACACTACAGAGGTTAAGACTATGCTTCCACTTGAGGGGACACAGTTCGATCTTTGGTTGGGGAATTAAGATTGTGCAAGCTGCTCAGTGCAGCCAAAAAGTAAAATGGCTCAAGAAGCTGAGTCAAAAAAAGTTTATTAAAACAGAAAAGTGCAGAAGTGCTTCACCTGAAGCCATCTAGTATAGAACAAACATCTTTTTGAGCCCGTTTAGATGTAACATTTCTTGGAAGTAGAATATGAATAGTAAGGATGATAGTGATAGCACATTTACACTGATGTAAGGATATATGATTTGCAAAGCATTTAATGTGTGTTTTCTCATTTCATAATTCTCCTTTTCAGCTTCATCATTTTTAAGAAGGGCAGACTCAGAGAAGGTCACAGGCACTCTTGGTTATCCATTCTAATTTTTACTTACAGTTTGGGTTTGGCCAGAACTGGAGGGGGCTCTTTGACGGGTGAGGAAGGCTCAGAGATTTTTGCTGACTGTCCATTGAATCTCTCCTGGAAGGAATCTGGCCTGGTCTGGTGGGTGGTCACCATGCCACCCTCGGAGGATTCTTCGCTTCCTTTGTCATCTTCAGGCAGGTTGAAGTGCACACGGAGCCCGATCCTTGAGCTGGACCGGGGCTCGTTGTGGTTCACCAGCACCCCTTCCAGTTTGGGTTTAGGGGGTTGTTCCACAGGAGGCTCTGGGTTGGGTGGGGATGGCTGTTGCTCAATAAGAGCCAGGTTGGTGGTGGAGTTGGCTGAGTGAAGAGACCCATTGTTTCTGAGATCTTCATTTCCTGAAAGGATGATAACAGGACCTGAGCCATTAGCCTTACTCAACAAGACTGAGAAAGGACTGTAAACCTGAGTTGGGGCAGGAATCCAACTTAGGCGAATGTGCTAATGAGAGATGCTTGTCAAAAACAGAAAACCCAATCTGAGGCATTAATGAATGGTAAGGATACTGGGGGAAAAACTCAAAAAAATCTAAGTAGCATTTTGGAAAGAATTTTAGAAGTCTGTGTAAGACCAAGGACATGTTTTTTAGGGAATATCATAAATAACAGCAGGATAAATGAGATGGTGGTGATAAATACAATAAGAAATTAGAAATTGAATTCTGTTCAGGAACACTTTCCTCAATAATTCAAAAAAATTTTAGGAGAGCTACACTAGCTTCATATAAAAAGCAGTAAGAAAGGGTAAAGTATACTCTTCATACTTATATTCAAAATCTTAGTCTAAACCAATGGTCCCCAACCTGTTTGGCATCAGGGACTGGTTTTGTGGAAGACAATTTTTCCATGGACTGGGGTTGGAGAGGTTGGTTTCAGGATGATTCATTCAAGTGCATTACATTTATTATGCTGCTGCTGATCTGACAGAAGGTGGAACTCAAACAGTAAAGTGAGATGGGGAGCAGCTGTAAATACAGAGGAAGCTTCACTTGCTCACCTGCCGCTCACCTCCTGCTGCATGGCCTAGTTCCTAACAGGCCATGGACTGGTACTGATCTGGGGGTTAGGGAATCCCTGGTCTAGATGGTTACGGCATTGAAAGAATCCTTACCTCTCACATCTAGCTGTGCAATGCTTGACACTGTGCCATATTTGTTGCTTGCAGTACATGTGAAGCACCCAGAGTCTTCTGCAAATACCTCAGCAATGACCAAAGTACAGATCTCCTCTAAAGCCAATAAAGCAGAGATGGTTACTGACTTTTTATGGAAATGGAATTATGGGATTTTCTGATATTAGATAGTGATTCTATAAAAGTCAATAGAAGAAGATGATTATATTGTTTGAAAATAATTAGTCCAATTATTTGATTGAATTGACTGGTTAGCAGACCAAATGAGCCAAAGGATGTAAAATGAATAACTCCATGCAGACACTCAGCAAGAGAATTTAATAATAATATAATCAGATTATGAATTCATAAATATTATGTGTTTATGTCATCAGTCCAGAAAACAAAAGTAGAACCAAGAAACAATAAGCTTAAAATCACAAAAACAAAGGATTTAAAGCAAAAGGAGGCTATGGCTGATTCATGCTGATGTATAGCAGAAACCAACACAATATTGTGAAGCAATTATCCTTCAATTAAAATTAAATAAATTTTTTAAAAAAGCAAAAGGAGTTCTGTGTGAACTAAAAGGATTGAAAAAACGATTTTTAAGCCCAGATCTCACTATTTCCGTGGAGAACTATTTTCTTCTTTTTTGGTGACCTATTCTGTGGGGAACTTTTGTCATGAGGTAATTTTAAATCAAGGCCATAATTTAAAACTGGACAGTGAATATTTTGCTTAGCTACTAGTAATTAGCTGGTAGAGCAACTTAGAAATCTGGGTGAAAGAAAAGTGAAATGCACCTTTTCTTTTGTGATACTATGGTAATTCTTATAAGATTACTCCAATACAGAGCATGAACCCCCTTTGAGTAACTGCTGAAGCGATTCCCAGATAGAATCATATGATTACAGCCTTAAGTTATTATAGTTAGGTGTTCCTTGGCAACTAATGAAGAGAGATATAAGATGGTAACATAAACCTCCAGTTATCACTTAGTGGAACTGACATTAAAAACAAAATTAACAAAAGCAGAGTTGTATTAAAAACTTGGCATCTCAGTGTTTCATGATAACTGGATTGAATTAGCTGGATAACTTCTAGGAAAACCGGACAGGAGGCCATGGCAGACAGTGTTGAGTACCTGCTCAGTTAACTCTTCATCTTCCTTACTCCTTATTAATAGAATCCTGGCTTTGCCCACCCTCCTTGAAATGATCATAGGCTTCAAGGCAGACTGGCCTCTCTCAGCCGTGGTTGGTGAATCATGACTGGTCATGCTAACCAGTCATGCTAACTCTGTTCTTGCTTAGATGGTGGCATGTGACACACAATTTTGATCAATAAGATATTAGGGGAAGTCTCCTGAGGAGTTTCTGGGAAAGTTTTCTTTACTCTTTAAAAGGAATAACAGAGAGCATTATTCCCTACTTTTGCCTCTGGACGTTGTCATCTGCATGTAATACCCAGAACTGTGGCTGCTGTCTTGGGTATATGAGTAGAACCAGCTTAAGAGGATACTCTGAAGGTGACAGAATGAGGGGAGGAAAAAAGCTTGGTCCTTGATGATCTGAGATGCAAAATTAAGCAGTCTCAAGACTTCCATTTCTTAGGGCATTTTACAATGTGACAGGATAGATTTTTCTTGTTGCTTAAGCCACGTTTGGTTAGGTTTTCTTTGCTTGCTGCCCAAAGAATCTTAAATGATGGAGAGGCGAAGTTTGGTTTTTGGTACCTCTCTGTCCTTTTTCTGAGGCTTATGCTTCCTTCTCTCTGTTCCCCTTCCCAAACATTTGCTCTCTCAGCTTTCAGGAACCTGCATTCAGAAAATGATCTGATAAATTTATTCAGACTACACTATACCTGCCTGATAAAATATTCTGTCTCCAAAGGGTATTTGCATTATACAAGGTGGAAGGAAGAACTCTCTGGACATGAAATTTTAGATTGTAGAGCTTGAGCTTAGTTTTGGTCATGGACCTCTTTAGCGTAACTCTGCAATTATTTTGTGTATGAGACTACCTAGTGAAAAAGCTTGTCCTGGTTGAAAGTATCAAAAGACTGAAATATATTCAAGGGGAAAAATGTTTCTCCACTGCAAGCAATGCTAGAGTAAGACCACTGTGGTCTTTACTGTATCCCCAAGGGCCTACTTACTGCATAATCCAAGGTTATGCAACATGGATTATTGTTGTTCAGTTGCTAAGTCATGTCTGATTCTTTGCGACCACGTGGACTGCAGCACACCAGGCTCCCCTGTCCTTCACTGTCTCCCGGAGTTTGCTCAGATTTATGTCCATTGAGTTGGTGATGCTATCTAACCATCTCATGCTCTGCCACCCTCTTCTGTTCAGTGTCTGTATTGGGAATGCTTTTCCATTCAGTTTTTGGGAGAAAGAATTATAATAATGAAATTCCAAACCATGATTCTTACCCACGGACACAAATACAATCTTATTTTTCAGGGTGATCACAGAGAGGACATTCAGATGTTTACGCTGTGATTTGTGAATGACTTGTATTTTCTAGAGGTAAGAGCTTCTATGTCATCTTAATATCCTCCCAACCTCATCTAATAACACCACTAACATTGTATTGATTCTGAGTTGATTCTGTGAATTTCAAAATATGATGCATAACTTTTGAGAAACATAGTCTGTAGAGTTGGAATTGATCTAGCATCATGGAAATTGCTCAGCCCAGTTGAAGGAAATCATAAGTAGGAAAATATTCCTAAGAGGGAAAATATTCCTAAGAAACATTCCTCAACAACCCAGAACTAACTGTATTCACAATAGGTATTGAATATGTATTTCAGATTTGTACATGCTCCTCATTTCCTTCTCCTACAGTAATAGCAAGAGTTGGCTTCGATCTTCTTTCTAAAACTTTTTTTTTCTTGACACCAGTATAACTGCAATATGTTTTATTACATATTTCAAATCACTGATCACATAAAAATGAAAGTTAAAATGATCTTTACCTGGCTCTGCCATGGATCGAGGTTCTAAAAGGAAAAAAAATTAAAAGATTCTGAGCATTCATTTTACTGAGAGGTGATATTTTCATCAGAAGCTTCCCACTGAATTTCACAATTTTTTTCTGCATACTCATGAGCAATTTGACAAAGCTAATCTGTGAATGTTAAGTAAAATGACCTAAGCACCGATGACCTTGATGGGGATAGGATATTTATCATAGAAGAGCAGCAAGAGAGAACTACTGCTTAAATGATGTGGCTGCATCTTGGGACATACCTGGGTTCCACCTGAGACATGCAAACCTTAGGTTGGGAAAAGTTACTGAATTAGCTGGTACTCAGGATGATTTATTTTTATTGTTTTCATTCGGCCTGACCTGAAAAATTCTGTGAAGACTGAGGGATCCTTCTTGGCTTTGGGCTATCACATCTTGATATAATGTAGGATATACCTCCTGCCCTAAGGTTTCTAATGTTAAGAGCCTCAGGATAGATGACAGGTTCCTCAAGAGCAGATTTTATTTTAAAATTCTTTGGCATTTCTGAAAGCGCCTGATTGGTACTTAAAACAGGTGCTCAACCAATGTTTATGGAATTGCAGTCATGCAGAACAGTCTTTAACACTGATAAAACTAGTGAGGGTTTTTCTTTTTTTTCTCAGCTTAAATGGTATTCAGAATATTATTGTTCCTGCTGCTGCTGTTAAACCTGATAGTAATTTGATTCATATATCTAATCTATTTTGTGATAGGAAAAAATGAACAAATTTCAGCATATTTATGACTGAAATGTGTCAAGCTGAAAGCACTGCATGACAAGAAAAGAAGAATTAACCACTTGGATACACACACACACACACACGTACATATATGTTTATTACAATAAAAAATAAAACCCAAATAAATAACGAACAAATGATATGAATAGGTAATTTAAAAAATAAATTTAAAGACCTAATACATATGAAAAAGAAGTTCCTTCCCACATCTAATTAGTGAAGTGCAGATTAAAACAAGTGTTCTCATTTTGGACCTAGAAAATTAGTGAAGATTAAAAAATATTTAATATCCATTGTTAGTGAAGGTATTAAGACAAAGGAATTTCCCATGTATTTCTGGTTGTATAGAATATACATGTAGTAGCATGTGTCCCAGTCGGCTGGGACAGATATCTGGTTTATTCCTGGGATCTCTGTATAATGATTAAGAGTACCCTCTTTTACTCTCCAAAATTAGATGATCAATTATATGATCATTGTAAATTCAGTTCAACCTTTCTGGAGGGTACTTTGGTAATTTATATTAAAGGCTTAAAAATTGTGAATTTACAGTAACAATTCTAGTGCTCAAATTTATTCATAGATATTCTCTGTTAACATGATTTGAGATATAGTTTATAATAGTAAAAATTTTTGGACATTCTACATTTTCAACAATAGGTAATTAAGTAAATATGAAATTGAATTGATTTATTTTTAAAGGTAAAAAAGATCTGTATTAATATGGAAAGATATTCGTGAAATGTTGAGTGAAAAATCAATTTACAAAAAATGATTTATTTTTACTTAAAAAACATGCGTGTTCAAGAGGGAGGGGACATATATCTGGACTTATGTCTGGTTCATGTTGATGTTTGATGAAAAGAACAAAATTCTGTAAGCAATTTTTCTTCAATTAAAAAATAAGTAAATTAAAAAAAAATATGCATGGAAAAAGTTTTGGAGAATGTACACCAAAATATTAACACGGCTTAGTTTGATGGATTATGATTATAAGTGATTTTTATTTTATTCTTTTTTATTACATTTTAATTAGCTGTTGTTATAAAAATAATGTACACAATAAATTTATAAAAATTATTTAAAAAGTTGCCAGTCCAGGTTCGATGCACGATACTGGATGCTTGGGGCTGGTGCACTGGGACGACCCAGAGGGATGGAATGGGGAGGGAGGAGGGAGGAGGGTTCAGGATGGGGAACACATGTATACCTGTGGCGGATTCATTTTGATATTTGGCAAAACTAATACAATTATGTAAAGTTTAAAAATAAAATAAAATTTAAAAAATTATTTAAAAAATAATTTTAAAGCATTGACTTACTTTTCTGTAAAATTCTAAAATCTGGAGAATCTTCTATCAAGGTCCCTTCTCTATACCACTCAACTTTAGGAGATGGGGCTCCTTTTACTCTGCATTCAAAGACAACTAGCTGACCCTCAGAGGCTGATAAATTTTGTAACATCTGTAATGAGAAGAATACTGTTAGAACCAAAAAGTATCTATTTTTGGAATCTACTTCCAGCAGCTGAGTTTTCCAAAAAGGCACCATTGCTTCTATGTTTGGGTTTTCTCCAAATCTTGTGCATTTCCAGCAGCTTCAATTTGGTGGATCTACATCAAATCTATTTTTAAAGATAGAGTCATCTGTGCCCATAGGATACTTTTTCCTCACTATCTTCTTCCTTCTCTGTTGTAGTGCCAGACAAATACTAGGCAAAATGTTTTGAGGGTTTGCAAAAATACTAATTTTCAGTAAAGTCATTCTGCTTCCTTTGAGAAAATGCCCAAGTAGAGTTTGGTTTTCAGAAATAATAACAATTAAAAAAATCTGCAGTGAGTATATACTAGGTGTATTCAGTATGAAAATAATGTATTTCAGGGGGCTTCCCTGGTGACTCAGTGGTAAAAGAATCTGCCTGGCAATGCAGAAGGCCTGGGTTCAATCCCTGGTCTGGGACGATCCCACATGCTGCAGAGCAACTAAGCCCGAGCGCCACAACTATTGAGCCTGTTCTCCACAGCCCGGGAGCCAAAACTGTAGAACCTGCTCTCTACAGCCCGGGAGCCACAACTACTGAAGCCCCAGTGTTCTGGAGTCTGTGCTCCAAAAGAAGAGAAGCCACTACAAAAAGAAGCCCCTGCACCGCAACCAGAGAGTACCTGTCACTTGCCATAATTGGAGAAAAGCCTGAACAGCGATAAAGACCCAGGGCAGCCAAAAAGTAAATAAATAAAACCTTTTTAAAAAAGAAAGTAATGTATTTTTCCACATAAGAATGTTCCATGAGGTGGGAAATCTTTGTGGCTCAACACTGACTATTTTCTTGGCTTGCTTGTCAACTTTCTGCAGTCCTGGAAATTGATGTTTGTTCTGCTATTTTGTTTTCTGTATGTGTTCTTTACAGTATAGCCTCAGAGTCTGTTGAGGGATATATAGAATGGCAATCTCTATATAATCATAATTGCATGTGAAGTTTTGGGTCATGGTAAAATATGTCATAATTTTGTGAAGGCATCATTAAATGCTCTTCCAAACTTCCACACACACAAATAAAAAGTTTACAAAAATCACTTTCAACTGTAAAATATCAGTCTATTCTGTAACAGACTCTATGGGAGAATAGAACTCACATTTTCCTTTCATAACTTGTCTTTCACTCATCGTGATTTGTGAGCTTAAAGTCACACATTCATTTGTGTTATTGGTACTTCATTTGATTGTGAAAAGCTCTGTTGGCATGTGTGTGGGCACATTTTTACCATAGGCTAAAAGATTACAAATGTGGGAAAGGTTATGATTATCTTCCTCTACAAGCTCTATTAGCAATAAATAATTCAGGCTTTCCTATTATTACAATTTTGGGGTCTGCATTTAGGTATCAGCTCTTGCTTCAGAAGGGGGTGGGAGACTTGGATTTGATCCTTGGGTAGGAAGATCCCCTGCAGTAGGAAATGGCAACCCACCCCAGTATTCTTGCCTGGAGAATTCCATGGACAGAGAAGCTTGGCAGGCTGCGGTACCAGGGATTGCCAAGGGCTGGACACTTTCACTTTACTCTGAGCAACTTTCACTTACATTTCACTTTGGAGAAGGATGGGCCAGTAGTCTTTTTCGCTTTTGTCATTCACTCTGATAAATATTTTATGATTGTTTACAGCTCTTGTCTTAACAACATATGGTATTTTGTGCATGGACCCATCATATTCAGAACATCTGTCTAAGGAATAACAGGGTGAGGAGAACCACATGGCTTTAGCTACCATAGGAGATTTTTACCTGAGAAGGGTGTGTAAGTTGATATTGTGACTGCCAGGGGGCGCCACAGACAAAAGTTAGTGGGTTTGGTGGTTTTTTTTGTTGTTTTTTTTGCATTCCCAAATTTGTTTGCTGAAGGAGTTCAGGATGGAATTTGCAGAGTGGTTTCTGAAGTAATGAGGAACTATTTGATTAAAAGCCTGGTTTTTCCTTGTCTACTCGCAAACAGTGGCTTCTAGTGACAAGAATGTTCTCAATAAGTAGGGAACATCAGTGAGTTTTGGGTGCTCCTGGCAAGCTGGTGAATATGCCCTTCACTTTGATATCTGAGCCAATTCTGTGCGAAAATGGTAGTTTGGGAGTCTATCGAAAACTTTAATGGCAATCAGACATCTCCCTGGGATTCATACATAATGAAGTCTCTTTCTTCTTGAGGCAAAAAAAAAAAAAAAAAGCAAACCCAAAAAAAGTGGCAGCTGCAGAAGGGATTGAATAAAAAAAAGTGTGGCACATTTAAAGAATGAATGTAAGCAGAATGAGGTCAATCTATTCATTCTGACCTGACTTGCAGTTCGGATATATGAACCAAGTCTCTATCTGGCAGTGCTGTGTGTACGTGCTAAGTTGGTTCAGTCGTGTCAGACTCTGTGATGCTATGGACTGTAGCCCACCAGGCTCTTCTGTCCATGGGCTTCTCCAGGCAAGAGTACTGGAGTGGGTCGCCATTTCCTGCTCCAGAGAATCTTCCTGACCCAGGGATTGAACTTTTCTTTCTTATGTCTCCTAAACTGGCAGGAGGCTTCTTTACCACTAGGGCCACCTGGGAAGCCCCAGTCCTGTTTGCAGAAGGACCTCCTTGAGAGAATATGTTACTCATAGTTGAGACCTCTGTTAGCTTGTTGTAAGTACTCACTCGACATTGAAAGCCGAGACCTGTGTTCTGCGGGAGACAATAGCCAAGACACTTGAATGACTACAGTTACAGAACATGCCTGTTAAGTGTCTGTGATATGAGATGGAAGCTTGTTCCCGTGGGGCACATCATCAATACTCAGTAAAGGAGAGGCCCTGGGTCATCTTACAAGCCACTTAGAAAAGGTTGTTGAAGGTCATGATTTGAAGGACAGTGATAGTTGTTATTGCTAAAAGCTGTGCTTTTCTACAAAAGTCTCATGACAAGAAATCGGTTCACATCACTGTCCAAATCAGTTGCACCATTTGAACATTTTGTAAATGGGGCCATGTTCAACACAGCAGTAGGTCTTAGGCTGTTACTAATGACACATTGTATAAGACTTGATCATATTTACCTTGACTTCACTGAAGATGAATAAGACGTGAAACATTCCCCAACAAGCAAAGATTAAGTTAGTCTTAACTAGGAATTACAGATTTGAATTAAAGTCCCTATAATGAAAAGTCTACAACCTGCTGAGGTAAACAGTATCCGAAGTGCAAATCTGTCTTATGTGTGATCACCGTACTGATCATCCAGGAAGACATTCTTTGCGGGGTAACTTGACAACACAACCCTAAGAAGCATGTCTTCCACAGCCATTTGCTATTGGATTTTTTTTATTCTCTGTTCCTGCTAAAGACACTCTGAAGCCACAAAGTGAGGAAAGCAGCAACTCCTTCTTAGCCGAAATGGAAGTGATTCACCACAGAATAAATATTATTGGGTGCCTGCTTTGTACCAAGTGCTGTGTGCAGGTGCTGTAAATGTGACTTGAAAGGACACAGTTGCTGCTCAGTAGATCCCACAGATATAGTGCAGGGACATCCTTGAGAAAAGGCGTCTCCCTTACTGGTTGAAAAGATGTCAGCTACAAGGTTCATATCGTTACTGTATTCTCTTTTTTAAATCTAGTGGCTGCTTTTGCACTTTGGGAGATGCTGGGAATGAATGCTGTAGTGCCTTAGGCTGGAGTTGGATCAGAGCAGTTTTTACTGGTCTAGAACCCTTTTTGCTCCAAGATAGTCACAAGTGTCCAGTGCAACAGTTGAGCCAGAGAAGTCTCTGGAATTGTCAGGTTGGGGAGAGGGGCCCATGTAATCTTCAGGAATCTAGAGCCAACCACCAGCCCAGTTATTTCAGGGCTTCCTGCCTCTGCTATTATATAATGAAGTGCCGTTCTTCAATTTTTCACTTCCCCTGCCCCCTTGCACTCTTCAAATTACTGCTGAAGCAGCTGCAGCCAATGCTGCTGCAGCCTTGAAAGCCCGCCCGAGCAGCTGCTGTTGGAGTGGGCGCAGCGACAGGAGTAAGATTCTAATTTGATCATCTACCTCCCTTCATGTTCAAGGAGTGTGAGCACTGTTTTCCCCCCATAAACAGAGTGAAAGCGTTTTTGATACACTATAGAGGATGGAGGATAGTCGATCTCGTAAAGTATTTAAAAATATAGGTATCCTTCATAAGAGCTTATTTACAAAACAGAGACAGACTCACAGACTTGGAGAAAGAACGTTATGGTTACCAGGGGGAAAGAATGAGGGAAAGGGATAGTTAAGGAGTTTGGGATTGACATGTACATGCTGCTGTATTTAAAATGGGTAACCAACAAGGACCTATTGTACAGCACAGGGACCTCTACTCAGTGTTATGTGACAGCCTGGATGGGAGGGGAGTTTGGGGAAGAATGGATACATGTATATATATGGCTGAGTCCCTTTGCTGTCCACCTGAAACAATCACAACATTGCTAATCAGCTATGAAAAGTGAAAGTGAAAGTCGCTCAGTCGTGTCCGACTCTTTGTGACCCCATAGACTATACAGTCCATGGACTCCAGGCCAGAATACTGGAGTGGGTAGCCTTTCCCTTCTCCAAGGGGTCTTCCCAATCCAGGGATGGAACCCAGGTCTTCCGCATTGCAGGCGGATTCTTCACCAACTGAGCCACAAGGGAAGCCCATACTATATTCAGCAATCCTCCAATATAAAATAAAAAGGTTAAAAAAAAAGTTATCCTCTATAAGTAGAGCAATGAACTAGCATATGGGACCCCACACTTCTTTCAGATTCTACCACTGTTTTGCTGGGCAATCCTCCTTTTCATTTTAACCTTCTCTAAAGAGAAGATAATACCAGTACTTCCCCATCACCAAAGGAGGTAGAAGGGGTTAAATAAAACTTTGCCCTCAAATTGCTTGCCATTCCCTTCTTCAGGGGATCTTCCCAACCCAGAGATTGAACCCAGGTCTTCTGAATTGCAGGCAGATGCTCTACCGTTTGAGCCACCAGGGAGGCCCCTTTTAAAAATGGCTTGTTGCCATTATTGGCAGAGAAATGCTTTGTTGGGCAGTATAGAAGTGAATCATAGGGACTGGAATGCCAGACGTTCCTAAAGAAGTAAATAGAACAAGGAAAAACCCAAGCAAACATATGCCAACGATCGGTTATCACGGCTCACGCCACGTGGTTACCGTCATCAGTGGCTCTGATTCAGAACTTTTCTGATGACACTGGCAGTGACGATGACCTCAGTTCTGCCCTCACTCATGGAAACTAACGCAAGCACACTGTTGCTGATAAGTCCCTCTGGAATCTCAGCCACAGGCTATGCTAGAGCCCTACATCTGAACAACCCTGATCCCATTTATGGAGACAAAAGCACACTTTCCGAGGGCTGAGAAAGCCTCACCAAAGTTTGAGTCTCTGTATTAGAGATTGCTTTCCCACCATGGAGCTAACATTTTTGGAGATTCATCTGATAAACAGCATACACTGATGACTAATTCACTTTCTCATTTTTATTTATCAAAGGCATATATATCATCTGCAAATCAGAGCATCTAATTAGAGGCAGGTTATCAGTCACCACACAAAAACAGCTAACTTGTGACTAACCAGTCCATGAAAATTAAATGTAAAGAATAGTTTTTAAAGTCTTATTAGGCTTTTGGGAATAATTAAGATAGTTTTGGACCTATTATAATCATGGTGGACTCCCATCTAGATATTAGAGAGAGGCTTTAAGGTGCTTGGGAGAGACAGAAAAGTAAACCTTTTTATTATTGTGCTAAATGTTATATCAGAGATATGTACCAGATGATGTAGATGCAGAGAAGACAGCACCCCCAAAGGATGGGAAAGTGTGGAGGGAGGTAAGGACACCTCTCTGCTGTCTGGTTGGGCAGATGGTGGTGAGGAGAAGAGTGGGAGGAGACTTCAGTTTGGGACGGAATAAATTATTCTGTGATTTCGTTACCTTTGAAGAATCAGCACTACCTGACGAAGGTAGTGTTATGACAAATAGGCACGACAGAGTGTTCAGATTTCTCAGCGTTTAAGCTCTGTTTTAAGGCTAGGCGACTTAGCAGTGAACTAAGACAAATAGAGGTAGCTCTGTTAGCTATATTACACACACACACACACACGTCCACTTAAAACTCTTCATTAAAGTCTGGTAGTCACCAAATCAGAACACATTGCTTTCCTACTGCTAGTCTTTGAAAGTAGCAAAACTTAAATTCTGAAAGCAGGTTACAGGAAACATCTGAAAAATCGCGATGCATCTTGTTTCACATAATAATGTTTGCCCACGGTCATGGATAAACATGTCTCACTCAGACTCTGCTTAATTTTGGAAAACCATCTTGGATGAGCTAATATGGTAGAACTTCCCTTAAAACTGATGTTTCTGTGGAAGTTGTGAATTTAGCTCCTCCTTTAGGATCAGTACTTCTTGGAAAAGACACCTTTTTTGTTTTGTTTTTTTTTGGACATTTTTCTCTAATCCATGATTTCTCAACCCCAGAATTAACTGGCATTTTGGATTGGATAATTCTTTGTTGCAGAAGGCTGTCATCTTGTGTATTACAGAATGTTTAGCAGTATCTCTGGATGCCAGCTCCTGTTGTGAAAATCAAAAAGTGTCTCCAGACATTGTCAAATGTCCTTTGAGGAGCAAAATTAACTCAGATCAAGAACCATTGCTCTAAAACATACTTCTGAGAGGATAAGATCTCTTTGGGTTTAAGTTTGGTATTCATATAAAGAACAAATTATAAATCCAGGCATAAACTCCTTTCATGTAGTCTTCATGATTCCAGAACAAATTCAGTGTGACTCAGTTGTTCACCTTTGAATTTACTGTCCTGGGCAACATATAAACAAAGTATGTTATATAAGAGAAAGAACAACAGACAGAAATGAGAGACCTTGTTTCTAGTCCTGATTCTACCAAGGTCTGTGACATTGGATAGATTGTTTAATCTCTCTGCCTACCCTTGGTTTTTTTTTTTTTTTTGTCATTTATAAAGAAAGTTCCTGAGTAAAATTTCCAGTTCTAAAGACAAAGATTATGAGACTCAGAATTTAATGCCGCTACAATAGTTGACACTATGGATTAGAAAAAGAAAGCTCTTTGTCCTTGAGTGACAAAGTCTATATTAAGCCTTCTGAGAGCATGTAACTGCATCTCCTTGAGCACCAGACATCCAGAGAAAATTGTGGAGTGCTTAGAAACCTTATCACCTGACCCGTCGGTGGGGCTACCGTGTTTAAAGCAGTAGGATGGCCATAGAGATCAGTGTGGTGAATGGGGATGGGGATGACCTCTCCCTTATTACACAAACTGTTATTAGACATCTCCGACTTCAGGAGGCATGGTAACAGCTACCACAAAAACCCAAACCCTATAGTGTATTTATAAGAGAACAAAATCCTGAGATCAAATCAGTGAATCTTGGATCCTGCAACTTTGAGTATTGTGGTGTGTTTAAAGCCATGGCAGAAAGAAGTAACATTTTGATTACCTTTGTAAACACAGGAGCTGCAATGATAGGTTTTCCATCCAATCCTTGCAGGTAGTTTGTAGGGCTCTGACACTGTTAGAAGGGAACCAACAATAGATTCATTGTCACTAGAATTATCAGGTAGGTAGGTAGATAGATGGTAGATACATATAACAAGCTAAAGAATTTGGTGTATGAAATTAATCTAAAACCGAAGACTGACATTTTCTATGTCATGATTCACAGACATCAAATTACTATTTCTTCCTACATCACAGTGGCTGTAAATATGTGCCCCCCGTCACCATCCCCTTACATACAGAGCTAAGTAATGAACCTTAACCCCTTGTAGAGGTTCCATAGACTCTTGAGGCTTCACAGATCACAGTTTGAAAACTACTGGATTAGAACTAAAATATGACCCCTCTGCATTACTAAATGGGTCAGATAAGTATGCTGAAGAAAATTTTAAAAAAATTTAAGGTTTTAGATCTTTATATACATCAATATTTAAATATACAACAACACATTACAAGTGTGTTTATATTAATATGATTTCATATTTTAATGTATATGCATTGCTGTTCAGTCACTAAGTTGTGTCTGACTCTTTGAGACTCCATGGACTGCAGCACACCAGGCTTCCCTGTCCTTCACTATCTCCTGGAGTTTGCAAAGATATGCATATAGATATGCAAAGAAAATGCCTGAAACGGATAGAAAGTATTAACAGGAGGTACCTCTGAAGAGTGGGCGCACAGAAGTAGAATGTTGATTAAGTTTTTACTTAGTATGCTTTTTGTATTTTTTAAGTGTTTTTACAATAAGCATGTACTATCATTATCATCATAATCAACCTGAAGGATGAGAGACTTTACGATTTTCTGAAAGTTGTTTTAATGGTTACTCTATCTTAGAAAGTAGAATTTTTTTTTTTTTTTTAATAGCTCCATGAACCGAGTTTCATGAGAGTCCTGGGCCAGTGGGAGAGCTGGCAGCTCATTGTATATGTAATCCATGCCCTTCATAAAGCTGGGATATCAGAGACTAACTTGTAGAGTTTCTTTTCCTATGAAACTTGCCTATGAAGTTACAGAACATGTTCCCAAAGCCAGGGGAACTACTGATATCATATACCGGCAGTACAAAGTGATTATCATGACTATAGACGTGTGTTGCCCAAGGTCATTATGAAATTGCACCAGAGGAGAACATGATCGTGCCATACAAGAGGGTCATGGTCACAGTGCCTGCTTGTCACAGTTCAGGGCACTTGTGTTTCACTTAGATTCTTGTACCTGCTGGATGGTTGATACCCTGGGCTGGGCCACCACAGGCTGGGTTTGGGGTACTGCTGAAGGAATGGCTGCAGAAGTAGTGGGAGGCGATGCCACCTCATTTGGCTTCTGGACTCTGAGAAACGATTAAAATACAGATTATAAAACAGACCTGTCATTCTTGTGAAAATTCTTTCAGCAAAGCTTTCAGCACTGCTTACAAAACTTTTTGTTCAACATTATCGCACAAACATTTATTGAGGGCTTCTTTGCTGTACACTTTGTTAGGCAATGTAAACAGGAAGATAAGACGCCAGTTCTGTCCTTGAGTTCACTGCGGTTCGCAGAGCTGGGGACTCAAACATGTTCATAGCTGAGATTCAAGACAAGTGCTATGACAGTGCATGTGCACAAAATTTTCTGAGGTTGGTTTTGTTGTTGCCCTCTGTGTTTGTCTTCCCCCTCCCATTCCAAGGAGGAGGCCAGGCTTTGTAAATTTTTGCTTCTGGGATTTTGATGTGGCAAACAGCAGAAATAGCCCAAGACAATGAGCTCTTCATCTTTACACAAATTAAATTAAAGAGATTGTTTGAAGGGCAGGGGAGCCAGAAAGTATTCTTGAGAAGTCTGCAGAGGGGAGATTATTTCAGTTTTGTTGTAGGAAAGAGAGAGGTCTGGGTATCTTGCCAGAGAACCTAACAAGAGAGAGAACCTGAGTCCAGACAGAATGGCAATCCTTTGATTAAAGGCTCCCAGTCTTGCTAACCATATCAGTCCCTAAGCATGTCAGGAAGAAACAAAGGGCTGGACATGAAGGGACCTTGAGATCTGGGACATAGGCCTCCCACCCTAATCTGTGGGGGTAGATGACCGATGTCAGGATAGGCTCCTCTTTTGTCTGTATGTTACCTCTCTTTGCCTTAGCTTCCACATGTATAAAATGAGGAAATAATAATTCTTACCTCACAGGGTAAAATAAGGTAATTCATGTAAGATGCTTAGTGTGTGTGTTAGTTGCTCAGTTGTGTCCGACCCTTTGTGACCCCATGGACTGTATAGCCTGCCAGGCTCCTCTGTCTATGGGATTTCCCAGGCAAGAACACTAGAGTGGGTTGCTGTTCCCTTCTCCATGGTATCTTCCCGACCCAGGGATTGAACCTGGGTCTCCTGCATTGCAGGCAGATTCTTTACCATCTGAGTCACCAGAGAAGATGCTTAGAGCAATGTTTAATACCACACTATATATCTATATCTATGTCTGTGTCTGTATCTGTCTATATCTCAGGAATCTTTGCTCAATGTTGGAGGCAAAACTGAAAGTGAAAGTGCAAGTCGCTCAGTCATGTCTGACTCTTTGTGACCCTGTAGACTGTACAGTCCATGGAATTCTCCAGGCCAGAATACTGGAGTGGGTAGCCTTTCCCATCTCCAGGGGATCTTCCCAACCCAGGGATCGAATCCAGGTCTCCCGCATTGCAGGTGGATTCTTTACCAGCTGAGCCACAAGAGAAGCCTTGGCGGCAAAAGGGACACCCAATAATGACTGAATATTTTCCCAGAGCCAGGTAGAGTAGGGTCTCAGAAGCAGAATCATTTTATGGTGTAGAGGCCATTGGTATTCCTGAAGCATCCATTTTCTTCTTCTACGATAACAGAACCCCTGATTTCTTTCCATGGCTACTCCAAAAAAAGATTGCATTTCCCAACCCTCCTTGATGCTAACTGTGGCCACACGACTACTTTCTGGTCATGGGATATGAAGGATAGTGCTGTATGTAATTTAAGAGAGATGACCTTAAAACGGGGGTTGGGTATGTCCTTTATTCCTTTCAATCTTAGATTGAGAAGATGAGGCCGCATCTTGGAAAGAGGCAGAAAGCTGGAAGCAGACTGGAGTCCAGTGCAAGGTGGAGTTGTTTTACCAGCCAAATTCATATTTTTTATGTAAAGGAGAAAAATATTTGTCTTATTTAAGTTACTGTTATTTGGGGTCTCTATTCATACCCAACTGGAGCTAAATCCTAACTACCACAAGTAGATTTAAAGAAAATGAACAAATGAGATATTTCTTATTTAAGTTTGTATGTCAAATTCATACCCATTAGGCTTGCAAGCCATGTTATGAGAGCCTTGAGGAACGAGTGATGTGCAGTGGAGAAGAAGCTTATTATGTGACGTGACTGGGTTTTGGAGGATAAATAAGAGTTTGCCAGGCAGAAGTGATTGGGCAATCTTAGCAAAGTGAACAGAATGAAATGGCAGCTGTGTAGAGAGCCTGAGGTGGGAGAATGGTTGAGGAGGGGCAGGAAAGCCTGACTGATACTCGAGTGAATAAAGTTTTGTATGCCCGTGTTGAGATTTTTTTTTTTAATGTTTTTGCTTGTTTTGTTTGATTTTTATTTTCCAATAGACAATACTTTTTTAAGTCAAGAAAATGATAAGCTCAGAATGATCTTTTAACTGGGTGGTTTGGAAACTATAAAAGAGAGAAAAAGATTGGAGCACCTATAAAGAGGTGATTGGCATAAAGGGAGAGGAATGAAGAAAAAACTGAACTGAAGCCATGGGAATGACATGGAAGAAGGTTAAAGGGAGAAATAATTTACTCTGGTTATAAGTTTTCATATGTGAACAAAAGCTGAAAGCAGTTTGCCATTCCAAAGTAGACATGTGTGTGTTAGTCGCTTGGTTGTGTCCGACTCTGCGACCCCGTGGACTATAGCCCACCAGGCTCCTCTGTCCATAGGATTCTCCATGCAAGAATACTGGAGCGGATAGCCATTTCCTTCTCCAGAGGATCTTCCCGACCCAGGGACTGAACCTGGATCTCCTACTTTGCAGGCAGATTCTTTAGCATCTGAGTCACCAGAGAAGCCTAAGATAGGCATACTCCCTTCCCCCACTGCCACTCCCCAGTTTGAAGAATAAGTCATGATTTCTACACTTAAGGAGCTTGCCCTCTGTGGAAGAGGATAGAATATGCAAATTCAGTTAACAACTCCTTACTCTTTCAGACATTGCCTGTGTTTCAGAAAGTCTCAAGAGACGACTGTTTCTAGTTCCTATGCTTTCTGTCCACAATTTCCTCTGCCTGAAACACCCTTTCCTCTCTTGCTTGGGAATCTCCACCTACTGTTCTTTTAAGAACCAGCTTAGGGTCCCCAGCTCTGTGACACCTTTCCTGATCTCCTTCCCTCCCCAAACAATAAGGGGTCCTTTGTGTCAAATCCTTAAACCCTGCACATGGTTCTGTCATAGTCTATTATACTTTATTACTCTTACTGTCTATATACATGGTGTACATTTTTTGCTATATTTGCTATATGTATATTTCTTTCTACTAGGCTGTGAGCTTCTTGAAGGCAGGAAGCATCTGATTTTTCTTGGTACCCAGTGCATCTAGTGAAGCATTCGATATAGTGCTACTCTATAGGTATAGAGTAGGTGCTTAGCCAACGGTTGTGGAAAGTAATGTAACTTTGTTCAGTACCCAATACTTTAGCAAAAAGGTTGTAACTTGCCCAGATAACTTATACATATATTTTTGGCTCACCAGATTGTGTGTTATTTTGAGTACTATTCTTTAGTCAGAAAACATGATTTTTTTTGGACCACTGAGTTATTTGTTCTTATTCTTTAGATATAAGTATGATGGTGTTTTATAGGTGATATTTCATTTTTAAAACATTGGGAACACTAATCTTTTAAGGAACAACAAACAAAGAAATAGCTTTTTACCCAAAGTCACTCTTTTTTTTTTTTTCTGATGTCATACCCTGCAGCCCCATTCTTCAAGTTTTACTAAACAATTAGCAGTTTTCTCAGGACCTGAGGATTCTAAATAAGATAGAAAATTGGAATTACCGATTCATTTCGTCCTTGTTAGGGTCCCCTTCTGAGTCTGAAGAAGAAACCCCTGGAAAAATAAAAACAAGTCATGTAAAGATAATTTCTTAAACCAGCATTTGAAGATTTATGGAAGTTTAGACCTAGAAATAAACTCAGTGATTCCCTGAACTAACACCCATTTTACAGATAAGAAACTATACCCTAAGTAGTTGAAGTGCTTGCTCAGGTCACATGCCTACTTAGTGACAGAATTCAAATTAACTGGTCCAGGGATTTCCCTGGCAGTCTAGTGGTTAAGATGCTGTGATTCCATTGCAATTAGGCACCGGTTCGATCCCTGGTCAGGGAACTAAGATCCCACATGCCATGAGGCATGGCAAAAAAATAAAAGAAAAACAAATTAACTGGCCCAAATTCTGTGGGTTCTTTTATATAAAACACCTGCTGACACCTTTAGATTAACAGAGCAGTGTTTGCAGACATTCTGTATTGTCCATAAATCCTCTTGCTCTTGGCCTACACAGATTAAATAAAAGAAGGGATTACATTAGATTCCAAACATTGTAGGTGTAGGTGGATGCCCTTCCGTCCAGTACTAATATTAACAAGTCACTCTTCATCTTGGGAGATGGGAGTATTTGAAGCTCTTCTGCCAAAAATTTTTAAAAATCAGCAATCGAATCTCAGCACTGTTAGCAGAGCTTTGATCCCTGATTTGTTTCTTAATATAGTGAATTCCAGGAAGATATCACAAAACTAAATCTGGAGGTATTTGTGTACTCCAAAAATTTGAGGATGAAAAAATATAACATCTATTTATGTATTATTCGTTTTTAGTATCATTATTCATATATCTATTCAATAAGTGAAGTGAGGTGAAGTGAAGTCGCTCAGTCGTGTCTGACTCTTTGCGACCCCATGGACTCCATCCATGAGATTTACCAGGCAAGAATACTGGAGTGGGTTGCCATTTCCTTCTCCAATCTATTCAATAAAAGTTTATTAAATAACCACTATGTACCTGGTACTACATAAGGTATTAGAGATATAAAGAAGAATGAGACAGTTCTAACCTTTATATCATAAGAATACAATATTTAAGTGCTAAAAGCAAGGCATGCATAAGGTATTATAGATGATAAAAGTACTGAAGAATGGCTCCCAGGAAAAACGCAGAAGATGAGAGGAAACAGGATCAAAAACTTAGGTCGATATATAAGGTACATAAATTGATTCCTCCCTAAAATTAGTCATATAAGTTTGGTACTGATATTAATGCCTTTCCAAGGCTCCGAGGTGGTCTTCCTGCTTCTATGTTTGACTCCTTTTGGTATATTTTCAGCTGGGAGCCAGAGTGACCTTGTTAAAAACTAAGTCAGATCATGTTACAACTCTGCCTGGAATCCTTCAGAGCCTCCTATCTCAGAGGAAAAGCCAGGTCCTTGCAGTGACCCGTGAGGACCTACGTGATCTTCTCACTGCCTCCTCTCACCTCCACCCCATCCTGAACTTCTGACCTGCTCATCTTTGTACCTAAGACATGCACACTCCCTCTTCTGAGCCACTACGCTTGCTGATTTCACTCCCTAGAGTATTCTTCCTTTGAATATCCCTGTGACTCACTCCCTCACTTCCTTCAGGTCTTCATTTATATGTCATATGGTAAATTAGGTCTTGTACAGCAATCTGTACACACACACGCACACACGCATGCATGTGTGCATTCACATACTTCCTATCCCTTCTACTTCCTGTCATAGTGCTCATATATACTGTAAGATAACAGAAAACATAAATTGTTCTCTCTGCCCCTGATTCCTGGCACAGAGCTCCTAAAACCCTTATAATCCCCTAAGTGATGAGCACTTAAGAGCATCTCTTGCTCTAATATTTGTCTTTAACCCTGCCTCTGACTCAGGGCTTCTAAAACTCTAATAAATTCCTAAGTGATGAGAGCACTGGGAGCATCTTTGTTCCAATGAGGTGACTTTGGGTGGCTTCTGGATGGGGGCTGGTCACCCAGAAGACCAAGCTGTGATTGTATGTGTGTGTGCTAAGCTGTTTTATGTCCACCTTTCTGTGATCCTGTGGACTGTAACCCAGGAGGTTCATCTGTCCAAAGGATTCTCCAGGCAAGAATACTGGAGTGGGTTGCCATTCCCTCTTCCAGGGGATCTTTCCAACCCAGGGATTGAACCCATGTCTCTTTTATCTTCTGTACTGGCAGACGGGTTCTTTACCACTGGCACCACCTGGGAAGCCCTACGGTGATTAGAAGCTTGGAATTTTCAATCCTACCACATCATACTCCAGAGAAGGAAGGCAGGCCAGAAATGGAGTTAAGAGTTGATCATGCCTGTGTGAGAACACCTCCATAAAGTCCCAGTAGTGTGGGGTTTGGAGAACTTCCAGGTTGATGAACATAAGCACACTGGGAGGACCACACATGGCAACTTCATGGTGGCAGAACCCCTGTGCTCAGGGGCCTCCCACACCTCTCCCTGTGTATCACTTCACCTGGCAGAACCCCTGTGCTCAGGGGCCTCCCACACCTCTCCCTGTGTATCACTTCACCTGGCTGATCATGTGTATCCTTTATCACACCCTGTAGTAAACTGGCAAACATAAATAAGTGTTTCCCTGAGTTCTGTGAGCAACTCTAACAAATTAATTGAACCTGAAAAGGGGGTTGTGAGAACCTCCAATTTGTAGCCAAGTCAGACAGATGTTGTGGGTAATCTGAGCACCTACTCCCTGTGATTGGCATCTGAAGTGGGGTAGGAGCAGTCCTGTGGGACTGAGCTCTTAACTTGTTGGATCTGACCCTATCTCCAGGTAGATGGGTCAGAACTGAGTTAATTGTAGGAAACCAAATTGGTGCCATGAAAAATTGTTTGTTGGTGTGAGAACCATCTCCCTTATCACACACACACACACACACACACACACACACACACATTGAATTTGTATTAGAACTATTTCATGTATCTCACATAAGTATATATTTTGTTTATCTCATATATTTTCTCTCCTATGACAGTGTTATTGCCATCTGTCCATGAACCTGGGGATTTTTGTCTATTTGTCTCACCGCTGTTTTCCTCACTGAAGAGTGTGTGGTAGAGCAAGCCCTTAATAAATATTTATTATGTATTTATTTAACTTATTTATTATAACTATATATATTATTAGTAAGTACCATGCTCCAAGAGTATTTTGCTTTACCTTCTATGTAAATCTCAGCAGAAGTTGAATCTGTCCCATAGATGTTAGAAGCAAAGCAGGAATAACGTCCAGTGTCCTCTTCAAAGGCTTCAGCAATGGTCAGTGAGTGCAGATTTCCTGCCTGGATGATGTGAATGTCTGGGGAATTTTCAAGCTCCTTGCCTTCACAGTACCACCTGCAAGGAAGAATATTGGCAGGATTGAAATGTGAGAAGTAATAACATAAATGGCTCCAGATGTTCCCTAAGAAGAAAATTGTGGCAAACTTGGAGTCAAAACATTAAACGATCCAGTATTATGGTATAATTTGGTTGTAACAATGAGAAGAGCTGGCAGGATTCAAGTCATGATGACACTATATTCGGGAAATTAGAAAGCAGCTCCTATTAAGAATGATACAACCAGAGGAAGACGAAGAGATTTCGAACACTGCCAACCACGGAGAGCACGGTCTTTGATGTGGAACTTGACCTACAGCATTCTATAGTATGCATTCAGTAAGTGCTACTTTAGCTTATTTGGAAGGAATCTAAGGGATATTAACGGTTTGTGAAGTTAAAGTTGAACACTCATTCCCTACTACAAAATTGCATCAGACCTAGCTAAATTAAAGTTATTTTGATTGGTTACTTGAATCATTAGATAAGGGGGCTGGCTCGTATTTTCCTAGGAGTGACCCAACTCTGGCAAATAACCCAAGTTAAATATATTTCTATATGTTATGGCATTTTATTGTGATGTATATACTTGAGGTTAGAAATTTTTATTATGAAAGTTTTTCACCAGAAGTTTACACTAAGTAATGCATAAAATAATGTTTAAAATGTGAAGGTACCTAATAAGAGGAAAAGACATTAAAATCACATGGAAATAGGGGTTTCACTGGTGGCTCAGTGATAATGACTCCACCAGCCAATGCAGGAGACAGGGGTTCCATCCCCGGTCCAGGAAGATCCCACATGCCATGGGGTGACTAAAGTCTGTGTGCCACAACTGCTGAGCCTGTGTTCTAGAACCCAGGAGCCCCAACTATTTTGAGCCCACATGCCGCAACTGCCGAAGTCTGAATGCTCTAGAGCCTGGGCTCTGCAGCAAGAGAAGCCACCAAAATGAGTAGCCTCCGCTCGCCACAACTAGAGAAAAGCCTGCATAGCAATGAAGATCCAGCACGGTCAAATAATAAATAAACTACATGGAAAAATCATTGTTCATGCTATTGATTGGCAAAAGCCTGAAAGTTTAACCGCTCCATATACTGCTAGTAGGAATGCAGAATGGTACAACCCCTATGAAAATATGGCAGCGTCTACCAAAATTACTGATTACATTTATCCTTTGACTCAACAGTCCCACTTGTGGAATCTATCATACAGTTACACTTGTTTATTCGCAAAGTCGTATCCAACTCTTTTGTGACCCCATGGACTGTAGCCTGTCAGGCTCCTCTGTCCATGGGATTTCCTGGGCAAGAATACTGAAGTGGGTTTCCATTTCCTTCTCCAGGGCCTCTTCCTGACCCAGCGTTCGAACCTGTGTCTTCTGTATTGGCAGGCGGATTCTTTACTACTGAGCCACCAAGAAAGCCTACAGATACACTTGCATACATACAAAATGACAAATGTGTAGGTTACTTATTTAAATAGTATAAGGTTGGAAACGACCTAAGTGGCTATCACTAGGGGACTGATGAAATAAACTCTGGAACAGCCTCGTAATAGAGCGCTATGCAGCTCTGGAAAGAGAATGGAAAAGATCACTACGTACTCATATGGAAAGAACCTGAAGATACATAGTTAAGAATTTAGCAGTAAGGTGTGAAATAGTACATGGAGAGGATTAGCTTTTGTATAACAATTGTGGGTTGTTATGCATTGAATTATTCCCCACCCCCTCCCCTCCGCCCCCGAAAGATATGTTGAAGTCCTAAGTACTTGGGAATATGGCCTTATTTGGAAATAAGGTCTTTGCAGATAAAATCAAGTTATGAAGAAGTTATTAGCATGGCCCTAATCCAATATGAGTGGAGTTCTTCAAGAAGAGAACAACTTCAAGTGAGGACAGTGACATACAGGGAGAATGACATGA